>NC_064252.1:49139301-49454480 GCF_003254725.2 Canis lupus dingo | reverse complement strand
CTAAGAAGGGACATATGCAATCTCAGGTACTCCTTCAACCACTTAAAATAAAAGAACAACTTATAGTGAGAATAACCGCTCACCCAAACATTGAACTTGAGCCCAGGCCATCTCACCAGAGCTGATACTCTGAACCACATCCCTCTCCCATAGAATTTCCATTGGGAGTTGGTTTTGAGGGTCAGGATCCAGCCTAGCTTCCTTCATCAAAAAGCCTTCAACATTAGGCTGAGCAGTGGCTGGAATGGAGGTGACACAGAAGGAGCAAAGGCTGATGGTAGAGCTCATTAAATGGAAGAGAACAGCGGAAGCTGTGCAGCCATGGGGCAGTTTCCAGGCCAGACCCCAAAGCTCCCAGCTGGCCTTTGAATTGCGAGTGCTGAGGGAGATGACTAGACTCCAGTCTCCTGGGAATGGAGACTGGCCTGGAAATTTCCTCAGGAGCCTGACACATAAGTGGAGGGCTCTGTATACACCACAACTGTCAACAGTGCTACACAGCACAACAGCTCAGCTCTGCTGTCTGCCCCTGACATTGCCCTCAATGGGGAACCACCAGATATGGTATGAGGGGCCCCTTAGCTGCACAGATGGGATGACATAGTAACACACATCCACAAACTTGTGCCCAGCAATGCAACATCCATTCCCCAGGCCCCTAGGTTTCCCACAGGCACAACCACACACACATACATGCAGGTGGAACACAGCCCTGCCATGGCACACACACTCCTGGGCCCCACCTGTCGTCACAGTAGGTGAACTTCATGTCCATGCTGTGGCGGCTCAGGAAGGTCTTGCTGTCCAGGGGGATGTCCATGTGTGATGGGTGCTGGATGGGTTCGCACATGATGATAAGGCAGGAGAGCAGGGGCTCCTTGTAGCTGCAGAGACTACTGTGAGGGGGGCAGTTGTTGTATACCTTCACCTGGCCAGTGCAGTGCAAGACCTGGAGACCAGCCATGGAGGGTCAGACGTGGGGCCAAAGAGCATGGTCTCAGGGTGGGGGCGGGGGTTCAGGGGGTGGGAGAAGGGGACCCCAGCCCCAGCCTGGCATCGTTCTACCTTCCAGGTGGCTGACTTGAGGTTAACGGTCCGGCCTCTGTTGGTGACTGTGCACTTCATCCTCATGAAGAAGTCCCGCTCTGTGGACATGTCTTTGCTTTTCTTCCCAAAACCAGGGCCTGGATGGGGAAGAGTAGAGGGAACTCTGAGTGGGGTGACTATGGTTTTACGTTTATATTCAGGAGAGGTGTCTTGGTGCCATTTTTCAGGTAATGTGTTGTTTCTATATCCCAAGAATCTGCTCCCTTAGCACCCGTGGCCTGCCATGAATTCTGAGTATCATCTTGGCCAGCGGACTCATGTTTTCTCATCTCTGGCTTGTCTCTCCAGCCGGAGTCTAAGCTCCTGAGGGCTGTTCCACTGCTTTGTTCCCCTCCTGCACCTAGTGCATAGTCAGAGCTCACTCCATGGTGGCCAGAATGGGGACACATCTCTCCTGGGGCAGGCTCATGTACCCTAGAAGGAACTCTAAGGGACAGTCGAGGTGAGACCACCATCTTCTCAAGGGGATAAACCTCTCAGATTAGAAATATCTCTCAGACACCCCCAGTTTATCCTCAGTCCTGTCCATCACTAACGTGAGCCTTCCGGTGCTGTTTTCAACCTGCCACAGCTGCATCCAGGACACAACGCCATCAGCTTTCTCCCTATGGTAACATGTGTCAAGGCTCAAGAGAGACTGCTGGCCTAAGCCTCCTGAGTTTGGTGAGCAAGTTCACTTTGAGGATGAACGCAGCACAGATCAGATCTTTTCTCAGCCAGAATTAAATAAATCACCAAGACAAATGACACAGCCTCCTTCCAGATAGTCTGCAAATGCCTGCTCACTCAGAGATTTCCCCACTTTCCATAAAACAAAGTGACGAATGCAGTCCACATCAGCTGAGTCCCCCTTGTCTGTGCCTAAATTCTGCCTCCACCACTACCATCTCCACCCTGGACCTTCCCAGGTACACTCCTGCCGCCTGGCCAGCATCACAGAACAAGCCAGAGCCTTTTTTTCCCCAAATGGTCACAAACCTCCATAATCCTCTAGAGGGCCCTGATTTATTTGATGGGTGTAACCACAAAGAGCTGTGTCAAATGGATTTTGGCATCTCTGACTCTATGTTAAACATTCCTAGGGGAGCCTGCTAAGTAAGAGAACAAAAGTGAGAAAGTGAATCTTCTTTTAAGAGAGAACATTTCTCCATCATGATTATAAAACCATCTCTTGGGATGCCTGGGTGGCTCAGTGGTTGAGGGTCTGCCTTTGGCTCAGGTCCTGATCCCGGGGTCCTAGGATGGAGTCCTGCATGGGGCTCCCTGCTGGGAGGCTGTTTCTCCCTCTGCCTGTGTCTCTGCCTCTGTGTGTCTCTCATGAGTAAATTTTTAAAAAATCTTTAAAAAAAATAAAAAATAAAACCATCTCTCCAAAACTTAATGATGTTCCTTCCAATTTTAATTCTCATAGGTAGGGTCTACCTATCATGAGATATTCTTGTATCCTGGGGTGTGGACCCACGCGAGGACTAGTTCAGGTGCTGGGAGTAAGTGGGCTGTAGGGACACGTGTGTGGCTGTGGCATGGGTTACTCTTGTTCCTCCCAACTTGCTAACCTCTGGATCCTCCCTCATTCTGCCATTTGGTTAATCTTTCTAAACGTGGCTCCAGTCAGATTACCCCAGCCCTGCTCAAAAACTTTCAAGAGCTCCCCTCGGTCTACAGGATAAAGTTCGAGGCCCTCCACCCAGCCTTCAAAGCCTTCTACAATTTGCCTCATGGTCTTATCTTCCTCTTGGTGTTCACACTAACCCATTGCTTCTAGCGCCAGTGAGTCCACTCAGGCCGGCACCTTCAATGAGGATTTGCTGATTCATGGAGTTTGATCCCAAGTCCTTGACACATGGACCTAGAGAACTAAAGTTCTACTCAGATAAACAGAGTAGAATCATGCTATGAATCATGGTACTTGAGAGCTGGAAGGTCCTAGACTTTGCCTGGTCCAACATCATTAATCTGAAAGGAGAGGTTCTGAGGAATAGGGCAATGCAATGACCCACTTCAGGTCTCACAGTCAGTCTGAGACTACGTCAGTGGCTGAACTCAGGCTGAGAACCAAAGGGCCAAAGGGTTTCTGGAGTGAAGAAGAGGAGACTTTGGACCTCCGTAGGCTTCCAGCACATGCTTTAGAAAGAGAATCAGAAAGTCTGACAGCCCCTGCCTCCTAGAAGCAGACAAGATTTTTAAGCATCACAGAGAAAACCCTGAACAGCCCATGGGGTGCCCTCCAGCCTGTGTGCTCAGGAGCCAGGTGGCCTGAGGCCTAGAGGTGGGGGAGCAGAGGGGCTGGGGGAGACCGCTAGGTGGGGAGGGGGTTGGAATTCTGTATGTTGCAGGCTCAGCCTGTCACAAGGGTGGAAGCAGGCCCTCGGAGTGCAGGCTTCGGCAGCGTGTGCCTCGCAGAAGCCCCGCCTCTCAGGCTTGGTGCCACGGCCTGTCATTCAGGCTGGACAAGCTCACACCCCACAGTAGGGACAGGCGAGAGATATTGAAGGAGATAGACCGACATGGGCCCATCTGCCCAGAACGGCGTGGGAATCTCTGGTTCAAAAGGGACCCTGAAAGTCACTGAGCCCTGCTTTCACTCAGAGCTTCAGTCCTCTTGGCAATATCCTCAACTGTGCCTATGCCTGAAGGTCCCCAGTGACAAGAGATGAAGCAGCAGCTCTGACAGTCATTGTGAAGTGCCTTCTGCTTATGGGGGCCCTTCCATCCACGGGCATCCACTGGATAGCCCCACAGGTAGGGCACAGTATGTGAGATCTTCTCAATTTCTTCTCTGTCAAAACTAGCTGTTGTGGGTCTTATTACCAGGAGACCAGATTCAAGCCTTGTCCTCCCGGGGTATCTAGGCTCCAAAGGTGGCCCCAGTGAGTCATGCCTCCCGATAGTCATGGCCTTGTGTACTTCCCTCCCACACCAAGCAGGGGCTGGCTTATAACTCCCTCTAACAACAGAATGGGGCAGAGTAATGCCGGGCCAGTTTCAGGATTAAGCCTTTAGAAAGTTTGGCAGCTTCTACTTTTGCACTTTGGGGGCCCTGAGTGGATGTATCAGAAGTCTGGAGAGGGAGGGGCTCTGGGGCTCCACAGAGTGAGAGAAAGATCCAGTCCTACCAGCAGCCCGGCTGAGTCCCAGCCTGCAGCTACTGGCAGAGGTGCAGGGGAGCCATTCTAGTCAATCCTCTTTGTACAACCCCCGGACAATGGCAGCGGCAGCCCAGCTGAATCACACAGAGCCAGGAACCACCCACAGAACCCACAGAGTCATGATAGGTAATAAAATGATCATTTAAGCTACTATGTTTTGGGTGGTCTGTTATACAATGATAGACAAGAGCAATAGCTTTCGTGAACATCTGGGCACAGGGATGTGTACTGGTTTTGGTGGTGGGATTTGGCAGAGATGCTGGCCTCTTGGGAGGTGAGGCCTGCTGGAGACAGTGTCCTAACCCCAAAGACTACCCTCCTAGCATGGCATCAGTCACCACAAAGGGCTGGCCGAAGACAGCTCTGAGTGCCAAGTCCTTCTGGTACCCTCCATCTCATGCCATAAGCTCTGCTGGATATTTTAGGGATGCCAGTTTTTTTTCTGGATCATGATGACCAAGATCCATCAGCCCTCCATTTGTAGACAAAGGGAATGCAGATCCCCTCCCAGGTTGTATAAGAAGGAATAAAACACACAGTGAATAATACTTTACCACTTTTGAGACTCAGGTTCTCACGAATCTCCTCATGGTCACAGGGATGAGTAAAGTCAAAGATACTGTGTCCTGTTAGCTCCACCTGTTTCAAAAACAAGGTTGGGCTTCATTATTCCTAATACTGAAGAAGTTTCCAAGAGGCAGCTGAGCTACTGTCCAGGGTCAGGAGACAGAGAGCAGACTGAAGCAGGTCTTTTGTATCCCAATCCAGGGATGTGCACAGACATCTGGACATAACAAAGGACTGCTATTGATGACAAAGACCTGACTCCCAAGGGTTGGTTCACCAGCAATGCCAACCCTAACACCAGGGTTGTGTGTTCTTGAGGCTGGTAGCCTGAGGTCAGAAAGGAGCGGGGTGGGCACAGCCAGGGAAAGGTCAGGAGGGATGTGGCCAGAGCCTTCTACTCATTTCTACCCCTTCTACTCATTTTCTCCTTTTGAAAGAGCCAGAGGAGGGCATCACCTGTGTGAGTCCCATGAACTTGCTGATGTTTTCTGACAGAAAGATCATGTCTCCATCTTGGGTCACCACAGCAATGAAACCCTCCAACGCTTTCAGGTACAAGTTGTCCATCTGTTGGTTGGCCTCAGCTTCAGACTCATTTTCAGAGCACACTGGAAAGAGAGGGATAGTCGGACGACCTACATGAATGTGGTACTAAGATAGATGTGGCTGGTACAGACAAACATCTTCCAGGGATGCCTCAAAGACATTAAGTGGACTTTTCTGGAAATGCCCACTGCCAACCATCTAAGTGTCCAAACAGCAGGTATTTGATAAGCACCACTACACAGAGGACAACCTGACAGGGTTTTGCAGGAGGTGAGGCCATAGTGGCAGCATACTTCTGGAATGAGGGGTAATGGTGGCAGCAGGTGTCATGGATGTGACAGCAGTCACAGCAGCACTAGGAACCATAACCTTACCCACTAATGTACACGGGGCAATGACCACACTGAACATACTATATAATCTCTTCAATGCCTGTGAGGCAGGTACTATTCTTTGTCTCATCTTATAGGTGAGGCTTAGAGAGACGCACTCAATTATTTTCCTGAGGCTATAAAGATTGTGGTTAGTGGGCTCAGGCAGCTGAATCTAGCAGCTGGACTCCTAACCATGTATAGGCCTGGAGTCAAATAGACATAGCATCTATTCTTCTTCCTATTAGACTATGACTTTGACTAATGACCTCTTTGAACATCGGTTTCTTCCATCAGCCAAACAGAAATAACGATTTCCATCTTTTTGAGTTGTAAGGGTTAAGTAAGTATTTAAAATGCCAAGAACGCCACCAATCACTGTCATATTTTCTTCCCTTCTGCTCCCTCTAGGATACTGTCACTGCCCTAAAATTGCTCAAAGCCTAGGCAGGGGATGTGGAGCACACAGAAACTAAAATCTAAGTAAAAAACTCAGGGGCAACAGAGCTGGGTGACCAAAGAGGGGTGTAGACATAAAGTGCTGATGGGTTCAGAGAAGAGTGGGTCGTTTCGAGGTGGTCGGAGACAACTGTTCCACAAAAGGGTATTTGAAAAGGCTCATGAAAAACAGGCATTTACTTTGTAAAGCGAAAGAACTTTCTGGGCCAGGTTGGGTTGGGCAGACACTGGGCAAACATAGAGGTGGAAGAGTCTGGAGCAAGCTCCCTTCCAGGGACTGAGGAGATATCCATCTGGCCAAAGAGGAGGCTCCATTTTCCAGACTTAGTAAACTGGGCCACTGAGGTGGGTCCAGTGTGCTGGAGCAGTGGCATCTCAGAGCACTGCTTTGGAGAGAATCACCTGGCAATGGCACGCTGACAGTTTGGAGAGAGACCGTGAAGACCAGAGGGGCAAGAACCACATGAGAAGGCAAGCCACTGCGCTCATGGCAGGCTGGAGAAGTAGTTGCTAGGGGCCGCCTCTGGAAGCACCCACCCCGCAACCAACCACTGTGAGTAGCCGAGGCCTTTCAAGTACACTTCAGCTAGTTGCAAAAACAGACAAAATGTTGACTCAGCTCTTGTCCCAAAGAAAGTTCTCAGGCCCCAGGCCCTTGGCTGTTGTTCCTAGGCTACAGACTTCATTTCAGCCTTGCTCTTCCTCCCGTATTATTTAATTATTCACTTATTCACTTATTATTTAAGTCCAAACATAACACTTACTTGCAAAAATGTGTATTCATTCAGTACAAACATCACGCCAAGTAGACCTCATTTAATTTACAGAACAAGATTAGAGAGCAATTTGTACTTTATAAAAGTTAATATTCACTAACTAAAAGACCTCTTCCAACTTGAGACTGTTCTAGGGAATGTAAAATGCAGTTAGATTTCTGGGCCACTTGACAAGGAAGGGCCTGTGAAATGAGGTCCAAGGGCCTCTCTGCAAGGGCAGTGGATTTATTTGGTTTTCTTTTCCCTTGAGCCCCTCAATTTAAGCTCTGGGCTATATGCTGTTATTCCTCAAGAAAACAAATCCAAATTAGGAGATGTTTCTACCAAGGAGCTTCTGTGGCACCACTGAGGACCAGCCACCTTCAGGACAGGAGCTAGAGTCACAGAGGAACACAGCAGGCCCATTCAGGGGCAGACTCACCTTTAGGGCTAAGAGTTGGGCTACAGAGAGTAATATCCTGGCGACTTCCCTTCTGTTTTGCTAGATGCAACAAACGAGGGAAAATTCTTTCCTCTTCACACCCTAGGTAGCCTCTGGGAGGGGACATCATCTGGGGATGGCCTTATACTATACACATTCCCACACTTGATCTTTGCTTAGGGTTTCTGCCAACTAACTAGTCAGCTCAACTGATGATAATGAGCCAAAGTTCTAGGCATGGGTGTTGGCACTGCCAACGTTGCTGCTCCAGCTAACAGCCATATTTAAATAGGGGCTTTAGGAGAGACGGGTAACTCAGAACTTCCACAGTTGAGCATGTATCAGCATCCCTGGCAGGGCTGGCAAACGGAGGGATTTTGGGGCCCAGGGCTAAGACGTAACTCATGGGCCCTAGTGGGGAAATGTGGGACCTCTTGTTGAAGGATGTAACCATGTCCAGGGCCCCTCTGAGCATGGAGCCCTGTGGGACTGCACAGGTCACACACTCCTGAAGCCAGCCTTGGATAGGCCTATCCCCAGAGGCCCTGATTCAGCAGATCTCAGAGGGCAGAGAATCTGCTCTTCTAACAAGTTTCCAGGTGATGTGGATGCTGCCAGAACCTAGGAGCACAGGTTGAGAAGCATGGCTATGAACTCAAGGCCCTATGAGTGACCCTTAATGCTGGGAAAAATCAAACTGTTTTGGCAGGTGGTGACCTATTTTGGGGAGGGGTGAGGAGAGGTTTCCAGCACCATTAAATCACACCAGGTAGGTGACCACCTCTGGACAGCAAAGGCCAGTCCTGTGATTTCTGGCCTATTGAGAAGATTTTTTTCTCTCTCTCTTCAATTTCTTTGATCTCAGTGGCAACACTGACATAAAAATCTGGTGTAATCCCAAGACAACCCTATTTGTGTTAACTAGGCCCAGAGGAAATAGTTCTGCTTAAAATTTCCTGTTTTTAACAGTTTCCAAGCCAGCCAAACTGGTTTCCATCCGTGCCCAGTACACTCGCTGCTTTCAGGAGGTGGCGAATTGGCTTTAGCAGCTGGCCAGCCAGCTTCTGCAAGGAAGGCAGAGGGGTGCTCAGGGACCCACAAATGGGAACAGAACATCTTAGAATTGAAGTCACAATGGCTGGAGGACCAGAAAGCCAGCGGGCTGGCCTTGAGGGGCCCCTGGGACAACCTGGCCTCTTTCCCTTATGGAAATACGTGCTCCTGCCGCACCTGCTTTTCCTCTTGGGGGATTCTGAAAGAGTTTCAGCTTGGGGCTGACGTGAAAACTGCAGGGCCAGAGGCAGACCTTTACCCCAGGGGCCAGGGGCGCATGCCCCTCACCCTCTGCAGAAGAATGCTTTTGTTCTACTGTTCTTTCATGGGAGCGTCAGTCTTCCCTTTGGCATCATTAATCTCTGACTCCATGTCAGGTATGTAGAAAATTCACCTCTTCCCTATGTCGTCATTATACCCCTACTATGTGTCTGCCCTGTGCTGGGTACAAGGCCAGAAATCAGTCAGGTCATCTGTCAACAAGTGTCCCTATGTGTTCAGTCCTGTCCTAGGGAGAATCAGGGATACTGAAAGGTGTGAGAGCAATCTTTTCGCTCAAGGAATCTACAGACTGGTGGGAAAGACAAAGATAGACCACCATCAGGTCACGCAACAATCCAGAAGAAACCCTTGGTGCTAAATAAAAACAAACCGACCGTAGGTGCTCAAGCAGCCCCCAAAGGGGTCTCCAAATCGCCCGGGGCTCTAGGTCTCAGTTACTTGCTTCCCAGGACCCTTCGGGGTCTGACCCCCAGGAACGGCACAGGCTGTCAGAATCCGAGGCGCTAAGACCAAGCATGCTCAGCCTGGGGAGCACAACAAGATTCTTTAATGCTAAAAATAGCCCCAGTAAACAGGCTTTGATGACGACTCCCCACAGCCAGGATATGCGCGGGCTGAGGTTTCGGAGCACTTTTTCCGGAGCACCGCTCATTTCCTTCAGGCGGCACCACCCATGTGGGGCGGGACCCCTTGGGCAGCAGGAGCTGGGCATCTGGGGTAAGCGGGCAGGGTGGCAGGGGCAGAAGCTCCTGATGAGGTCCCTGAGACCAGACTCTTGGAAGGCACTGCTGGTCAGGACGCGTCTTTATTCCACCAGGGTCATCTTCCCTCTTTGTTTCCCACTCTGACAAGTTCCAGGACTGCTCTGAAGATTCTTAAACCATGCTGCTGAGCTCTCCCTGCTTCAGGCACCACTTAGTTATCATCACAGAGGCTTTCGTTTTATTTTTTTTATTTTTTATTTTTTTTTTAATTTATTTTTTTATTGGTGTTCAATTTACTAACATACAGAATAACACCCAGTGCCCGTCACCCATTCACTCCCACCCCCCGCCCTCCTCCCCTTCTACCACCCCTAGTTCGTTTCCCAGAGTTAGCAGTCTTTATGTTCTGTCTCCCTTTCTGATATTTCCCACACATTTCTTCTCCCTTCCCTTATTTTCCCTTTCACTATTATTTATATTCCCCAAATGAATGAGAACATATAATGTTTGTCCTTCTCTGACTGACTTACTTCACTCAGGCTTTCGTTTTAAAATTGATTCCCCACTCCAGCCTCCCCAGGCCCGTAGGCCACCCCATGACCATTGCCTGGTAGTAGGCTCACATCTTCGGCAGAAGGCACTGTGTTTTACCAGGTCTTGCTGGCCTCCCAAAGTCCACCATTAGAGATTCATTCCTTTGCTCTTTATGGAACTTATTATCTTATCTTATCTCATCTCTTTGTATATGCCTTATAAGATGTAGCACAGGGCTGGGATCAGCAAACACCTGCTGTCTGACCAGACTTTTTTGGTTCCAGTTAGGGAGTGATCTGAACAAGGTCAGTATCTCTAGAAGAGATTGCACATTAGCTGCTTTCAGCCGTTAACATCCTGGCATGAATCCGCTTCTCAGCTCCTCTCTAAACAGGGCCGAAAAAGGCCTTGATTTGGAAGGTGAGTGGGGCAAGGCATGAATGAATCGATTCATCCATGCCAATGAATTAATAATAAAGCTGACATTTCTCTTTCGAAACCTTGCTACACGGGGACCTCTAGCAATCGTGTAAAATCAATTTGATTTCACCACATCGGAGTGTGGGGAAGCCAAAACTCAGTTTAATAGTGAAAAGCTGATTTTGCATATTTGCTGCTCTGTAATGCCCTCTGGATGCAGAAGTGACCCTCATTTGGTCATGGTTTGTGGGGCTCATCTTGAAAGAGGATTTAAGACAATCAAGCGGTATTTCCACTGATGTTCCCGTCAGTGTGTTCTGTTCTCGGCCCAGCGTGGAAGCTAATATCATAAAGCTATTGTTTCAGTTTGCTTCCTGTGATACGAATCTCAATCGGCCGCCCCGACTCCCAGCCTGAATTTCTCAGCGCTGAGATTTCCTCTCCAACATTCCCACACAGAACAGCCTACTGTGAAAATCAAAGAGAAGCGTGTTACTAAGTAAAGAAGAAACTTTTCTAAAGCAAAACCTGGTCTTTTTTAGCCTTTTGAACTCTGAGGTATGCAACCAGCTATTTCCTATTTTAAAGTGAGCCAACATTGGTGCTCACCTTTGTTAGAAATGCTTCAGTGATGAATCTGTGGTTTGTTTTGACTTGAGAAAACTTGGCTACTCTGCATTTTGATATGCACCACTGCAAGGTGGGTAAGAGGACATGCAGGTTTCCACTGGGTTCCTGTTGACATCATTTCTCCAGAAGCCTATACTTAGGATAAATCAATTTGCTTATTCATCAGAATTTTTATTTCTAAACGCTACCTTACGGAGAGCCTCAGATGTGGCAGGCAAGACGATAAGGGCTTTTCTAGCCACTTATCTCGATTGTCAAATAGCACTGCAAGGGAAGTACTGGTATCCCCCCCTTGTGCGAACGAGAAAGTAAAGCTCAGGGGTAGGGAAGAGATTCTCACAAACTTGCAAAGAAGGCCATCCAACTGAGGTTCCAGTGTGGGTCTATCTGCCCACAAGTCCTGTACTCCTTTTCACCATAGTGCATGTTTTGAAAAAGCAAAATGTGATTTAAGGTAAAAATAAATAAATAAAAAAAGAGACCCTGCCTCATATGCAATTCCTGAAGATGATTTCAACAAGAACGTGCAGGAGGAGCCTAGAAGAGAAGGCAGAGAAAGGGGGCATTGAAAAGCCATCCACCTCCTCCCCTCGATAATGTGTGTTTTATGAGAATGACTCCATCGAGGACACCAGGACCAGATGGCCAAATGGAGACACTTCTTAGCCTTTCCCGTCATCTCTTTCCTCAGGACAGAGGACCAGAGCTGACACACTAAGGCTGTGTGCTCAGTCTGAGGCCAAGCTGAGCCAGAGGGCAGGCATTTGGCGTCTATACCTTGCAACAGCTCCTGAGCAGGGATGTGTGCTGTCTCACTGTGGTCCTATTTTCCTGGGTGTGGCTGGCACACGGGGGTGGGGGGTGGGGGAGCTCCTGACCACACACAAGCAGGCAGACATGCTTGGGGCGGGGGGACTCAGCCTCTGATTCACGGCCCTCTCCAAGCCAACCTCTGACCCACTGAGAAGGATGATTATGTATGGGAGAGCATGGAAATCAACACCGTGCACCAAGGAAAGTATAGAAACAACTCACTGAATGTGTGAAGACCATCTCTGCACCCCCACTGCTCAGGGCTAGCCCCTAGGTGCCTCTTTCCAACTTTGGTTCTCTTGCCAAGGAAGGACCCACCTCTTCCCCCCACACTTGGCCTTTGTCAACATCTTTGCCTGACCAGGTTGCAGAATGCTCCTACCCTCCCATGTCCATCTTTCTCATAAGCACAGATTCAAAAGAACTTTCATTCCACGTGCAGATTCATCATGTACTAAGTGTGTGACTTGCAGCAACCTTAACATTTTTGTACCTCACTTCTCATCGTTCTACAATGTTCTACAAGTCCAAATTCCATCAGGGAGGTGTCCTGGGATGCATATATTAGTCCTTTTGGGATCTCTGTTGGTGGAGGAACGGGGCTTGTGGTGGAAGGAAGCAATGATTTACCCAAAGGCATTCATGTCTTAGAGTAGAATTTTAAGTATAACAGGGAAGTTGAGGAGATGCTTCCAAGTGTGGGAAGAGGGTCCCTGTCTAGTCCAGAAATCCTCCACTGCAGACTCTTTGTAATGCAAGGTGATTCCAGCACTACCAGACACTGCCCTCACCTGTCCAGAAAGAGAAGCCTCTTTAAAGACAGGTACACATGTGCCCTCTGATGGTGTCTCCAGGCCACTGTTCCCTCTTTTCAGTAGCATCTATGATCAATCTGCCATTCCCTGGCATTGTTTCTTTGAAAGTATTTATAGAGCATGCCTTTACCCTTGGTTCTCCCCTCTGACTGCTCTTTTCTGAGACTCTTTAGATTTGTGGTACAGGGTTAGCCCTCCGACCCTTGGACCCACTGAGCTGTCATCCTATTTTCTGAAAGTCTTCCTTTCCCCATATCCTTCCTGTGCTCTGGGGCCCAGAATAGCACATGCTGGTCCGGCCTCTCCGCCTCGCACTGGATTCCCTCTGCTCTGGGTTTCTTTCCCAGAATAGCCACGTCCTAACAGGATGGCCCAGTCAACCAGCTCCAAGGCACCAGGCTCACTCACGAAAGCTGAAAACTCACCACAAAGGAACTTTCCCCTGCCTGCCTGCCTGCCTGCCTCGTGCTCCCTGGAGGGGACACTGCCACCTGCAGCACCTCAGCCACATGGGGTGGGGGTACTACCTGCCGCCCAGTTTCCTTATGAAACTGACAGGCCAGACGGGACTGTCACATAGGATCTGAAACTGGAGACCTTCCCAGGCTGCCTCTTTCTGGTCAGGACTAACAGGAAATGGTGTTTTGAAGATTGTGAACTTTGAGGGAAAAAAAAAGTTTTGTGAACTTGAGGCCTACAGTGATACCAGGGAGGGTGAGACTTGGCTGGTCCTGTGGGGAGGCTGTTAGCCACCAAGGGCTCCGCAGTGTGAATGAGTGTGGCCGGGTCAGGTGCAGTACAGACTTCACCTCCTCTCGTTCTCACAGATGGCCTGAGCACAAAGTATTCTTAAGCCCCTTTTGCAGGAAACCAAGAGCAGACACACCACGTGATTTGTCTGGCAGGCTGGCTAGTAAGACGGAAAAATGCTCACGAGCACTCTGTTGCCCTTCTGGAGAAGGTAGATGGAAGGTGAGCATGAGAGTGCTTCCTAAAGGTCCGCTCTAGAGAGGAGTGTGGCTGTGGCAGCCGGCAGGCCAGGCAAGGGGGAGCTGACAAAAGGGGCTCCTGCTCCCTCGGCCCTTTCTGCTCATCCTAGCTTCTGGGTCCCCATGTACTTCCTTGGTCCCATCCCTGCTCTTTGCCCCATGGCTGTATTCATTGGAAAGGAAACTGCTGGAAGGGAGGTGTTCAAGTCAAAGGAATGAAGCACCGGCAGTGGCATTCGTATGGGCAGAGGTTCTGAAGGGTGGGAGTTCTGCGGGGGAGGCCTTCCCAGGGGCCCTCCAATGCCCGCACCGCAGAGCCTCCCGTGTGTCTACACACACGCTGGTCGGGCTGTCCTCAGCACCAGCTTGGGGAAACTGCCAGCCTCACCTGAGGACAGGAGCTTGTGTGTGCGCAGGAAGCTGATGGCCAGCCGCATGATGGAGGCTTTGTCCAGGTGGGAGCTCACACTGTGAGGCAGGGGCAGCTCATGGGCCAGCTCGTAGAAGACCTCTGTCTCTTTGCTCCGCCGGCACCTGGCAGCGTCCCGGGACTTCTCCTTCCTCCTCTCCGAGCTACTCCTAAATTCAGAGAGCAGGGGTTAGTTCCTGAAATGTCACTGTCATCCCTCTCATGCCCCTGGTCAACACAGCCCAGGGCCCCAAACTCTGGTGCGGCCAGACCCTCCCACTGAGCTGATGCGGCTCACACCCATCGTCTGAGCACACACAGCCTCTGCTATATGTTGCCAGCCCTGTGTTCGCGTGTGTTTGTGCTTCTGTCTACCTCTCTCCTACCTATGTGGCCCAGACCAGGATTTTGTATGTGGGGGCTTAGAGCACAATTAATCAACTGGCAACGCCTGTGACTTGGTCCTGGGTTATCTGAGGATCGGGGTGAGTACCCAGGGATGGCCTGTCTCTTGCAGGAAATCTTAAAGAAATCCTAAATCTTCTTACAAAGCCTATATTAAGTCCTAACAGAGGCAAGTTCAAAACCCAGCCTGCCTGGATTGAAATTCTAACTTCTCCACTTGCCAGCGCTTGCTCTGTACACTTCAACTATTTAAACTGCTCAGACTCCGTTTTCTCATCTGTATGATGATAATAACAGTACTTATCCCACAGAACTGTTGTGAGGATTGGATATGATGATTTATGTAAAGTCTTCATCACAGGTTTATCCCAATTGCAAGCAATCAATGTTAGCTAATATTAATAACAAATCTGTCCATGAAAAAAATGAGAGTAAAAATATTACAACAGAGTATAATATACAACCTATCTTCATAGAAATATAGAAAGTATATAATACTTCTTATAGATTACATAGGGAAAAGTCTAGAAATAGAGTAAAAGAAAAATAACTATTATTCTTAGAGTTATCACAAATACAGAGCATACTGTATTCCAGGAGCTGTTTTAAGCACTACATCAGCTTCTTGAATTCTCACAACTGCTATTGGAAGTAGTAGCATTGTTATCTCTAATTTAGATGAGGAAACAGATGCACAGAGGTGAGGTAATTCACCTGTAGCCCTTGGGCAGGTGAGTGGGGAAGTGGCTTCGTGCCAGGCAGGTGGGTCCCAGAATCCAGGCTTTTATCCATCAGTAAGGTTAGGGGGGATTATTATTATATTTTTAGTACTTGTCTGAATTTCCTTATGTTTCTATAAATAACTTGTATTGCTTGTTTAATAAAGAAGTTTTTTTTAAAAGTTTTTATTTTTCAATAAACAGTCCAATGCAGTTCATGATTCTCAAGGCCTCCTCTAACCAGCTCCAGCCCACTCCCTCCGTCCTCCCTCCTGAGATTTCCAAAGCCAGCTACTGTTTGTCCTTCTGTTTGGTTTTATAGCCTATTATCTGGCCAGAAGATCAATATATTGGGATTCACAAAATGTTGCCACGCCTCTCAAACTCAAGATTTGGGGCAGAGGCACTGCTCACTTTACAATATGCTTCATTTTTTAAAAACAGAGCACCCAGCTCCCCATGGGTTACACATCATATACTCAGATTGTGGGAAGAATGTCGAGCGGCTGTTGATGGGCAGGGAAAACCTTCAGAAAGGTTGTGAAATGGGTGAAACCGTGTTTTCCTGTCCCCTCTCCCTTTGCTCTTTCCTTTCCCGAACTCCTGCTTCCTCAGCTCGTCTCACATCCATTCTCCAAGCCCTCGCCCCGTAGCCCACCATCTGCACTCTCTCAGAGCCAGCCCTTAAGACCAGCTTGCTCCTGCACCAGAGCTTTAACAGTGGTTTGTATAGGAGTCCCTCCCATTTGCATTTTAATTTTGACCTCTGACTGTGGAGCAAAAGCAGCTGTTCAAGGCTTGTAGACATCCTGGCACAGGGAAGGAGCGTGGGAGGGGACAGGACACTAAAACTGTATACTTCACGCCTGTCGTGAGAACAGGTAACAGAGAACCAGTGTCTTTAGGATGCTGGATTCCACTCTCTAGCACCAACCCGTGCTCCCCAACAAAAGCATCAGCAGCAGGTGACCAGTCGTTAGGGCATCTAGAGAAGCAATCCTGGGCAGAAGGGATTCCCAGCACAGGCTGTGACATTAATGCCCACTTCTGCATGCCCACAGTTTCCCTTTGTTACTGCTCCTTCCTTAGAGTGCAAGAACCGACAAGGCCGAGAGGAAGAGCCGGTGGGGTGGAGGGGCAGTCTGCAGTCAGTGTTCTGTCTGGCAATGGCATTTGAGGTCCTACTATGTTCCCTGGACCACACAAATGTTTATTCACACCTACTTTTGGGCCTCGACATTGCACCAAGGACCTTACATATATGACATTATAATCCTAATGACAATATGGTAGATACTGAGGGCACAGTTTCTACATATGGAAACAGAGGCTCAGACGTGATGTGTAACTTGCCCAAGGTCACAAAGTGAATGCCTGCCTGCTTAAGCCCTTGGAGAGCATGAAGTCGGTGAGCAGATACTTAGAAGTTCTGAGGCACGTGGATGCTCCGTGTCTAATTCCATCTCTCACAACATGCATGTGAGACGGGCAAGGCAGGCATTGCTCTTGCCCCCAATCCACAGATCTGGAAACTGAGGCCCGACCAGGCTAAGTTACATACCTAGGGCAATCCAGCTAATCAGTGGCAGAGCTAGGGCTAGAACCCATCTCTTCCCAGGCCAGTACTTTCCACTGCTTAGTTAGCAAGAAATAAAGAAACCACAACATCCTAACATTTAGAAAAAGATGGGAGAATCTCATGCAGCCTCTTGTTTTAAAAGTCATGGGCTCCATTTCAGCTACCTTGTTTTTATAGTTGCACTCTGGGGCCAGCATAACTTTAATTAGATTATCTAGTTAACCTTGACACAGCCCAGAGATATCTGTCTAATGTTGACTCCTGGAAGAACAAAAATGTGTAACACCGCTCTCATTTAATTAGCAACACTGAAGAACAAGCATAATTAACGTCAAGTGTGAAGGTAAGACCTCCCTAATTGATGCATACACAGCCTACTTCCTTATGCAATTTACCACGGGTTGGGCTTCTTGGCAAATAGGAAAGAGGGCTGGAAGTCAGGAGGGCTGGTGTTTCTAATACACTGGCCACAAGACTACTATCTAGCCATCTGATCTGGGCGAGAAAATACATTTTTGGTGCCCTGATATCCTTGTCTGTAAAATGGGAGAGATCTCATGTCTTATTTGTCAGGATCAAAAGAGATGAGTGGACAAGGGTTGGAAGTACTAGGAAGCTCTTCACAGATGAAAACTATCTTGACTTAGGGCAAATGTGAGTGCCCGTGGATTTCAGAGATTGGCCATAACAGCCGTTCTTCATCACCAAATCAAAGCTGTCCCAGGGCTGGAGGTGTAACTGGGGGCCAGGCTGATCTTGACGTCTTTGTGTGGGGTTGCTGAACCTTCTTATGTCAATGAGGCTTCATTGCCTAAAATACCTGTACTTTATTTTCTCTCCCTCGGTAGGTTCTAGAATTACCTGCAACAGACCAGCATTTTTTTTTTTTTTAATGACAATTCTAGATATGGCGCATTAGAATTTGCTGGGTTCTCATAAAACAGTGCTTTATCTTAAGTTTTCCAAATCAGCCGAAAAGACTCAAATTTATTTCTTGCTCCAAACTGCTCTATGAAGTGCCTACTCCTGCCTTTCTTGGTGGCTCTCCTGCCACCACAGGGTGGTCCCACACAATATCTGGTGTACGGAACACCCAACATAAATGTGGCCCTGGCTGTGTCCCCCCGCAGAACCCAGAAAGAAGTACTGAACTCCGGGCTGGACCTCATGCAACTGCACAGCGGCTAGGATGCATGTTACTTGTGGGGAGCACCCGGTCTTACTAGGGAACCAACAACCCAAAGTGCCTCCATCAACCACAGAAATAAGTTCGGGCAATAAACAGTGTACACGGTTAAGATAAGAAACAAGTCAGTCTGAGCAAGGTCAGGGCAAGCTACTCAGGGAGGCAGGGTTTCAGCTGATCCCAGAAGGACACAGGACAGGACACCACCCTTACAATGCTTCAGGGTCAGAATCCACTTTCTCCCCGCTGTCCATGCTATCTCATTTGTTTCTCATAACAACCCCAAGGGATAGGAACTATTATTTCCCTCTTAATAGATTGAGAGAGATTCGGCGACTCGACTTAATAAAAGACATTGTCTCACACTGAATTCTTTCGGGTCCAAGATCAAAGATTTTTCCCACTGGCAGCAAGGAAACTGCTGTTTATTGCATACCTTCTACACACTGTGTTAGACACTTTTCCACAAATTGGATGCTCACAGAACACAGAGAAGGGGCGGGGTAAGTCGTGAAATGGACACAGTGACATAAAGAATCTCTGTCCTTAAGTGAGCACCCACTCACCCTGGAAAAAGACCTGGAACCTCATCAGTAGGGTTAAGAGGCACCATCCGAGTTCACATGGAGTAGGGGGAGGAAAAAGGGGTCAGCACTAGAGGGCCTGAGTGGGATGCAGCCTCCATCCCTGCGGGGCAGGGGTGTGGAGGGGGCGCTCCAGGTGACTCCCTGGAGGCTGCAGGTCCAGCCTGCAGGAATGTTCCTCTCCACACTGCTGGTGGGGAACACACTTCTGTCCTCTTCTTTGACATGTTCATATCTGCAAGTTTGTACTTCTCCCCAAGGTGGAAACTCACACACTGGAACATTTGATTCCAACTAAGGAAAGCGACCACTTAAGGACCAGGCAACTAGTCAGAAGAGAAAGCAAAACTGACCTCAAGCCCCAGTGGGTATATGCCACAACTCAGCCAGGAAAGACCTCTGTGTCCAGAGCTTTGTTATCTTACAAATGTCTCCTTAACTTCTGGGTCATTGCTCCAATCTTGGCCAAAGTCAATAATCGAACCATTATCAGCGCTTGGTCAAGATGATCCTGATCCTGGTTGCCGACTTCCAGGTGAACATGGCCTGGTATGCTCCCCCCCACCCCCGCCCCAACACACACACACACCCAGGATGTCTCCAGCTGCACCAATGGTCTGGTTCCTTAACTAGCCATTCTCTCCCGACCGTCAACAGGAGCAGGACTAATGCCTGTGGGCCACCAGGGTACCAAAACACTATACCTGTTAACCCTATATGGTTAGATGGTCTAAGGACAGAATGGATTTCAGCAGGGAGGGAGGGAGACTGAAGCTAATTAAGCCAACCTAAATCAGTCTGTGGAAAAAATAAATAAATAAATAAAATAAATCAGTCTGTGTGTTGGTGGTGAAATCCTAAGCTGGTGACAGTTTGCAGGTGGTTGCGAGTGGAAGAGTGGAAGGTCAAATGTCACTTAGGGGTCTCGTGGCTCTTCCCTAAGGCTCTTCCTTGTGGCCACTGAACAAAGGCTGCCCAAAGAGAGAAGCACACCAGCTTCGGCTCCCAGGAATCAGGAGGAAGAGCTAAGCTCCCACACCCATGGGTTGATAGCTGCCTGGATGAAATCAGAGCAGAGCCAACGTGGGTGCTTCTTAACCTTGGCGGCTCACTCGAGTCACCAGAGGAGCCTTAAAGACTGATGCCTGGGTCCTATGTCTACCTCCAGAGTCTGAGTTAACAGGGCTGAGGTGCAGCCAGGGCATCAGGGATTTTAAAGCTTGCCCTCTGATTCCCATGTGCACCCAGGGCTGGGAACCACCATTGCAAAGCAGTCAGGTTAAAATTAAAAGTTTGTTTCTCATTTTTGGTGGAAGGAAAAAGGAAACTGGTATTTCTGGAGCAGCAGGACGAGGTGCATTTCATGGGCGATCTCATCTGATCCTTAGTTAACTACGTGGTGGTATTGGTCCTGTTTTTGCAGAGCAGTGATTCTCAACTTTGGACTCCAGCAGAATCACCTGAAGGGCTTCCTAAACCACAGGCTTCTATGCCTGTGATCACTTGTCTTCAGAGGACTGAAACCCAGGTCTATTTCTGAAACCATTGCTCTAAGTATTTTGAGAGGCCTTTCAGAATTAATTTCAGAGCCACACAAGAAAATTGGTCATAACACTTCATAGAATACATATATTTTCAACCCCAAACAATATTATCATGTTTGTCCACCTCCTTTAGTCACCAGATTTGGCAGTGGATGGATGTTGGTTGTTTGAAAGAATGAAATGTGCCCTCAGAGATAAGGCTTTGCCACAGTTGAAGGTACTCCAGCGAAGAATGGTCTTTGGCAGTTCTAAAGGAGCAGCAAAAATGCGTAGAAGCAGGTGATATTCTGGTGGCCAACTTTCTGGGTGAATTCTGATATTTGTCCAAAGGCAATGACTGGGATATGAATTTATTATTGAGGGGAGTAAAGGCATCGATGTTAACCAGTCAAAATAGAAGAAATTCAGGAGGAACTGGGCAGATCAGATACACCTACATGAGGAGAATAAAAGCATCAATCTGCTTAACATGCACCCCTCTGGTGTGGGGCATGGGCTCTGTTCCAAAGGAGACCAAGCCCCACTGGGAGATAAGCCATACTACAAATGGGGCACCTCGGTGGCTCAGCTGGTCAAGCGCCTGCCTTCAGCTCAGGTCCTGATCCCAGGGCCCTGGAATCGAGCCCCATGTCAGGCTCCCTGCTCAACTGAGAATCTGCTTCTCCCTTTACCTCTGCCTGCTGCTCCCCCTACTTGTGCTCCCTTTCTCTCTCTCTCTTTCTCTGTCAAATAAATAACATTTTTTAAAAAAAGGCATACAACAGACTAGTATGTCAAAAGTCCCAAAAGAGGGGATACAGCGAAAGGGTGAGGGCTGCGGCAGCTACCACAGGAGCGCATGTCTCCACTCATCCCTTCCCTGAAGGAAGAATCCCCAAAGGTGTCTTGTGCCTTGACCTCCCAACCTCCCCTCCACTGAGGCTGAGCCCCTGACCCACGCTGACAGTCTGCCCCTGGAGAGAGGGCCTGGACTGCATTCAGAGCTGACAGTAATGTCTGCGGCCCACCCAACATGGCCCTCTAATGGTCAATTCTGCTTGGGGCCCACTGCAGATGCTTATCTAGTGGCCTTCTGGGCTCCAGGCAGCCTCAGAGAAGAGCAGCACACCCAATTACCAAGCAGCCCTATAGGTACAGCCCTTGTGGGGCTCCAGATGACCCAGCTCCTTATATAATCTGGGGACAGGTGCAGTCCCCAGCCCAGCTGGGAAAAGCCAGGCATGTATAGGAGTAACAGTGGTGAACTGTAGCCACGCTTAGCTTCGTCAAGTCCAAGCCTTAGCAGGCTTTTCTTTATTTGACGTGTTAGAAGGAATACCACTTTACACCTGTGCCAATCACTACAGTTTATAAAGCACTTTATAAACTGATAACCGTAAACCTCCCCCAGCAGGATAGAAAAGGGCAGGTACCATCATCCCCATTTTAGAGATGAGGAAAACTGAAGTCCAGAAAGGCAATGGGAATGCATGGACCTGGAACAAAGGCCCTGAGCTCTGACTTTTTCAAGGACACATGAATGGAGAGCCCACTGCCAACCAGCACCAGACATGTCACACAGTTGCAAACAGACCTTCGTTATTCATTACCCTCCTATATAACTCTGCTTATCTTAAATCATTTCCTTTTTAAAAAATGCTTTGGTGAAGATAAGGGTAATACACATTTAGTGTAGGCAACTTTAAAAGTACAGAAAGGTATAAATACAACAAATCAAGATTTCACTGGATTTATGGCTTCTTAATATTTTATCGCCTTTTAAAGACTTCTTTAGAATTTTCACAACAGCCAGCAATATCATATTGTGTGGGCCTATCACAACATACCATACTATTACTCAGTTCCGGTTTCTAATTTCTAGGTGTTATAAACAACACTATGGTGACTGTGTCCCTCTCGAATTTATTTTTTTTTTCGAATTTATTTTTTATGATATAAGAGGTCACGCATGCTGCTTGCTGCCATCTCCCCAGAGCTGCCTCCCAGTGACTCCCTCTTCGAGAGTTGGGGATTGAACACCACCAGCATTTCCAGGACTGTGACCGATGACCAGTCCCTCTCCCTCTGCTACTGAGGGCAGAGCCGCAGAGGGAGGCAGGATGTGCACCCTGTCTCAGCAACTTTCCCTGCCCAGTCACTTAGGCTCTCCTGGCTTCCTCTTTCCATCTTGCCATATCCAGGTTAACACATCCAAAGAGAGATGGCCAAGGGTATTGGAAATGGAAATTCCAGTTCTGCAAAGACAGCCACTCTTGTTGGTCAGCCGAATCTCTTCCCTATTGTAAAAGTAAAGTGTCTTTCCATCTCTGCTGATCTTACCACATCCACTGCATGGACAGAGGAGGCTCAGTGGCATCTGCACCCATGAAAAGGGAAGGAAAGCAAGCAGCTGCAAGGGCACCTGCCTGGCCCTCCACTGCTCTCTCTGGCCTCCGACGCCTGCAACTGTCCAAACCCCTACACCATGCAGACTCCAGCCAAGAGACTAATTAACCTCAGCGAGCTGACATCCTGCTACTACGGCTAGCAGTGACATCCATCACTCACGGCTAGGAAGGAGCCACTTGTGATACTTGCCGTTGTACAGGACTCTCATCATCCTGCTTCTGATTTCATCCTTATAAAGTAAGTATTTTATACAGAAGGAAACAGCCCCTGAGGATGTTAAGTGACATGCCCAGTATCACCCAGTGATGGACCCAGCGCTCAAACCTGTCATTTGACCATAAGTCCTATACTTTTGATTGCATTGCAGCCTTCTGGGAAATGCCCACAAGCCAATCCCTCTTGTAGGTTCAAAAAGTTTAGCTGAACTGGCTGTATTGGGGGTGAAGCCCTCTAAGGATACTTAATTGGATGAATTCTTGACTCGGGAAGCAGTAAAGGGGACATCCTGGTCACCCTTTTGCTCTAGGTCAGCCCCTCAATGGACAAACCAGGCTCAGTGGGATAGATTTTCTCTCCCTGGAGATATCTGTCTTAAAAAAAAAAAAAAAAAGTTCTTCCTTTGCTAGCAGAGTCTGCAGACACTTACAGGTAAAGTGTTTCATTCTCACTAGGCTAATTTTTTAATTAAAAATTTTTATTGAGGTCTAATTGACATATAAATTATATCTGTTTCAGGTACACAACATGATGATTCTCTACCTGCATATGCTGCAAAGCCATCACCACAATACATCTAGTTCCCATGCTCTTTTCCTTGGTGCCACTTCTCTGGGTTTGAGGCTATTTCCCCACACTCAAGGGTTTTTCTCTAAAGCTCCTAACCATCAGCAGCCTTCTTCTCTTGGATCCCGCAGGCTTCCAACAGCACAATCTGTGGTTTGGCTCAAGCCACTGTGAATGTGCAGCCATCCTGATCCTACACCACTGTGTTCAGCTAAGAAAGAAATTGCACAGCAGAAAGACCAAGAAAAAATTGCCTGAGACGCAATGTAGAACAGATTCGCCAGCATGAAGCATGCACTTTCTCTAGATGGACTTGGGAGCAGCTTACCCCAGTCCCCACTAGCCTCTAAAGACCAGCCCTTCATCTTCCACATCCCACGTCCCACCTGCAGCACATGCCCTTCATCCACCTGGCCTGGCTAAATAGTACCCATCTTTCAGGACCTCCAACAGCCTCGTCCTCTCCAGGAAGGCCTCACTTATGCAGACTTCTGCACACCCTGCTTCAGAGATTCTAGACTGCATGATCCAGCCCTGTTATTTATTCTCTACTTGTTTTACTTCTGTAGCATTTGCCTCTCCAGCTAGACCACACAGTTCCCTGGGGAAAGGACCCATCATCCGTTCTTCTGGTGTCCTCTAAAGCATAAATAGTACAAAGTGGTACAAATGGGAGACATTGGATAAAAACCATTTAAATAATTTCTCTTCTGTGAATTCCTCAAAGTCTCTCACTGTTCTAGATCTTTCATAAGAATTCTACTCCAATTCTCACTCGGAATAAAAGGTTTCCATCTGGGAAGAGCCACAGCACAGAGATACTCAAAGATGTGTGTGTGTGTGTGTGTGTGTGTGTGTGTGTGTGTGTGTGTGTGTTTCCAACTCTTTGAATGAAATTTGGGGTCTGAACTAGAGCTACACAGACCAGCACTTCTCAAACTTGACTTTGCACACCAATCACCCCAGGAGCTTATTACAGTTTCTGACTCAACAGGTGTGGGCTGGGGCCTGAGAATCTGCATTTCCAATAACCTCCCAGGTGATGCTGACTCCTCTGGTCAGTGACCACACCCAAGGGACACGATGGAGAGGTCAATGCTGATAGAGTCAGTGCTCCCTGATCCCATCCTTATCCAAAGCCACCTAAAGTCTAACAGCCAGATCTTCTCTTTTGCTAGGAAGAACCTTCTTCTCTTTTTATATTTCCTTATGGGATATTTCACTTAGCCCCACTCAGATGTCTGTGTTTTCCTCTGCATCCTCCCTACCTGCATCACCTCATCCCCTTTTATTTCTTAAAACTCCTTCCCTCAGAGCCAGTCCAAGCCCTGCGTCCCGCAGACGCTTCCCCAGCCACCCTCGCTCCCTTCTCCAAGGCGCTTCCTGCCCACATTACTCACTGGCCCTCATTAGCGGCCTCTCTGTCTCACTGGCTTTTCTAAGCCAGCATCCTGCTGCTATGACTGGACTGGAAGTACCTTGATGCCTCTGCAGGGAGAGGGGGCACAGACACAACACTTACTTCCGAGCATCTTTCACGGGACCTTGGCCCAAGGCAGACAAACTGGGTAAATATTAGCTAAGTCATTCATTGTTAGGACAATTCAGGCGTGCCCTTTACACATCTCCTTTCCCTCTCAGGGCAGAAAGCAAAAGTGATCGCAGCAGCCCTGGCCTCGGGTCCCCAGCCCCAGGGCCCTGTGTCTCCCAGGAGCTGCAGCTCAGCTTGCTTAGATTTTCCTTAGTGCTCGGCAGCTCCTCTTCCCTTCAGTGAAGAGTTAAAGCACCGGCAAGGCTGCTTCCCACTTGGAAATCTCCATTTCCTCATGCAGTGTGAACAAGAGAACATCTATGGACAGGAGCTGAGCGAGCCAACTGCACAGGGAGTGAACTCACTCTGAATGGGGCTCTTCTAACACCCGCCAAGGCAAGTCATTAAGATGCCATCCCCGAGGTGCAGCCCCCAGCGTCACCTCTAGATATCCCCTCGGCTCATCCTGGGAGAGAGGATGAATGGGGAGCACAGAGCCTCATCAAAGCAGGCTCTTTCATGAGCTGGGGAGAGGGGCTGGGGGCCCACAGAGGAGGCCAAGGCAGCAGTCCTCTCTCTCCCACTCCCCCTCTTCACTGGGCTGAACCGAGTTAACCCCCGATTTACACGGTGTCACCTAAACAACTGCTCCCCAAAAGGCAACCAAGGGGAGGGGGTGGGTAAGAACATTAGAGAAAATATGTGCGATGCCAAAAATAATCCCTGTGTCATGAGAACACAGAGCAGGGCCGCCTCCGGGGCCAGCACTGGGTAAGCTTCAGGAAGGAGGGGGCAGTGTCGTCACAAGGATTGGGTGAAAACATTTAAAAAGCCATAACTGGAGGAGACAGTCATCACCGAGAACTCTTTTCTTGTACATAATATGATTTTAAGAGCCAGTTCTCTCCTCTTCATTTCAGACACTTTAATTTCAAAGCAAAGAATGTTTATTTAGTCTCTGAATTGGAAATGATGCTTGATCATATGCTAATAGTGAAAAACCCCAGGATCTGCCTTACTAATCCCAATTTGACGCCATGACTCCTGGTCCTGGTATTTTAAGCATTTCAAAACAGCAAGGTGGGGGGGGGGGGAGTGAGGGTGATAGAAACTCTCACTTTCTACCCTCATCCCATAACCCCTTCTCTCTTCTCTACTTAAAAAAAGAAGCAAGCAAGCAAAGGCAAAGGGAAAAGAAAAGGAGAGAGAGGGGAACCCAAAGAAAATCTCAGAGACCCTTTCTGTCCTGGGCTTCCTCCGATTTTCAGATGGTTATATGGTTGCAGGTCCAGAGCTGTGGGATCTGATTCATGGCCAAGTGCCAGTGCTTGCTTTCTTCCAATTCTGCTCAACATAGTCATACTACAATGAGAAGGGAGATGTCCATGCACACTGCGGAAGCTACATTCCATTCCTTTGTATAGAAGTCATCAAAAGCCACGGGAAATGCCAAAGTCTTCCCCAAGTTACTATCATGCTCTCAAACGATGATGTTGAGCAATTTGGGAAATGAGGTTGTTCTTCTCCCCAGCAACATCCTTTCCTCTCCACTCATTCAGCAAGTATTTATGAACCCCTCTTCATGTGCTCAGGCTGGGAGCAGTTGCATGAGGCCTAGGAATGATTACTCTTGGCCTCGGGGAGCTTGCAGAGAAGTGCAGAGTCAAGTGTTGAAGGGCTGGCCTGGCAGCCAGCTGCTGTGTTTTGAGTGTGCCAGGGGAAAGTCTACAAGGCTGAATAATACAGGGAGAGCTGGGTGCTAAAGGCAGGATATGAAGGAGGAGCAGGTATGGCAGTGCGACAGGGCAGACAATTGGTGGGCAGGAGGGATGACAAGGACAAAGATACTGTTGGGGAAATGGAGTGGATGGTAGCCAGGGGCTCAGGAGACAGGCTGGAGCAGGGTACAAAGCTGGAGAAGTCGGGGGGGGGGGGTGTGCATTCATTCTACAAACACCACTATGTATCCAGAGGCCAAGCACAGAGGAGGGTTTTCAACAACAAAAGGCAAATAAAGTCAGATGATCAAATAACTGCCTTCCCTACTGACTGAGGTGTCTGAGGTGCCAAGTGGTGAGCAATGCAGAACCCAACCTGGATCCCTCTTCTGCTGGCTGTGCTTCTGTGACACTGGACAGCAAGTATGAGAACCTGTCTTTCTTCGCAGTTATGCCAGGGGAAACGAGCCCCTCTATTAGTAGCTCTAAATACGGCAGCAACTCACAGGCCACCATGGGCTGGAGCCTTGGCATTCTCGCTGAACAGTAACTCCTAAACACTACCCAAGGGACGAAAAACAAACTTCACCAAGGGTGCATGCCTTCTCTGGCTCCAGTGGTGTTTTGTTTATTTTCAAAGACTTCAGTCCCCATCTTCTAGCTGTTTCCCTTTGCTCCCTGATCAAGAAGCACAATTCCAAATAGACCTTAGGGAAAGAACAGTTCACCAATCCACCCCTCTTGCCCCCAGACCATTTCAACATATCACTGCCTTATTTAAAAATGGGAGCGGCTCCCTACTGCCCTCATGATGTAGCCCAAGCTCTAGACGGCCCTCAAGTTCTCTCGGCCATGACCTTGCTTTCTAGTCTTCATTCCTGAAAGCCAGCAGCACCCTACCTCCTCCAGCCAGACCAGGCTTCTCACCACCCCCCATAACTCAGCACCCCTCTCTGCCACCCAGTTACCTTTTTCCACCTGAAATGCGATCTTTCTGCGATCTTTCCTCTCCTATATTCCAGACCCTGTCCTTTCAGAACCACCACTTCCATAGAGGTTTTTCTGATCACTCTACACAGCCCATACTGATCCCCCATCCCTGTCCTGGCCACCTGGAGAATGGATCAATACCACTTACCTGTAAGGTAGCATCACCTTATTGTTCCTTATCTTACAGGTCTTCTCTGAGGACAGAGGCAAATGTCCAAATTCATACGTACCCAAAGCCTGGCACTGTACCTTACCCCCAAAATAACTGTTTCATCTCTTTCAGATACAGCTTGTCGAGCTGCAATGAAGGCCAAAGCAGCTGGGATTCCTCTAGCTATAGGATTAGGGCTGCAGAGTTATAAAGCGTTGGTGCTTTCTGAGCAGAAAGTGGGTTAATAAAGAGGAGTGACAGTGGCTGTCTTCCTTACTAGGTTACCTAACATCCGATGCTCCTCACTGTCCCAGGAAACAGGTCCCCATACCCTAGCGATGTTTTCATACAGAAGGTGCCAGCTGAGCTTGCTCACCACGTCACAGGGAGTGTTCAGTGAGCCAGATGCCACTCAGCTTTCACTGACGGTGTACAAGCCTAGACAGGGGCGGCCCCCTTCTCTCCCCACCAGATGAGACTGGGGAGGTTTCTGCCTCTGGTTCTAGCTCTTTGATGCAGCAGAACAATCTGCTGCCCAATACCACCTATCACCCAAAGCTTTCACGTCACATGTAAGGATGCTCTTCTGGAGTCAGATTCCTAACGAGGAAGATGCCAGGGCTTGGCCAGGGTTCTACTTTAGTGATATAACATGGAAATGAGAAAATCGGCCAAGCACCCCCTTCCAAAAGTTTCTAAAGGCGAAAACCCTAAGAGACAAACACCAAACAAATTGAAAACCCAATGACAACCCTAAAAGTCAGCAAGTAGGGTTCGAGAATGCACCACACTTTGGAAGAAACCCTCTCCACTCACCTAAATTTCCGTGTTTAAAAATCTAGTCTCCAAACCTCAATCCCACTAGCTCGACACACACACCAGACTAGGAGGGGGTTAATAGAATCCAGCTGCTCCCCTTATCTGGCTAACCTGCTAATGGCAAATCTCTGCTGCTGATATTTTATCAGTGATTTCTGCAGATCACTTTTATTAGAGATAATGTCATTTTTACTTCATTATCCAGCCCAGCAGTCAAAGAGAAAACAACTTGATATTTTTTTCTGTGAAACACCAGTTCTGTCCATTAACGCTGACAGGTGACAGCGAACTGAAACTCTTGGCCACACTTTTGGGCAAAAGACTGGGCAGTTAACCCTCCGTATCCTGGGCGGAGCAGAGCATCCCAGCAGCTTCTTCTGCAGTGACTCAAAAGCCAAGGCTGGTTTCTGGGTTTCCAATGCCCGTAGCCCTGAATGCTCACGAAGTGTCTGCTGGCCACTGCAGCTGCCCTGCATACGCAGTCCCACCCCGGCTGATAAAACGGTTGTATAACGTCCAGGCCAGCGAGTGCGTAGCACTGTTAATTCTACTTTGTGGAAAGTGATAATTAACATATGAGTCAGCAGCAGAGAAAGACTTTAAGACCAGGGGAAAAAACAGCCCAGAGTTCCTGAAACCTCAGAGGCCGTACAGTGTTCGATTAAACACTTTAGAAGATTAGCCCTAGTATGGGGAGACCTGAGCGGAGGGTGGCTGTGTGACCTCAGTGGCTCTCACGAGTGTCTTTCAGCCATGCATGGGACACTCCCAATCAGGCTGCCAGTGCATAGATGGAAAAGGCCCATTTCTCCAGAATCAACTAAGAGATTCTCTTTGCTGTCCTCCTTGCTTGTTTCTCTTAATTATTTTTGAAAGTGCCGGATGCAGCTTTGTTTTCTTGGAGTGACTTTGATTGCCTTAGACAAACCCATCTGTCTTATATTCCCTGCATTCGGTCATACCCCACGACCCTGTAGCACCTAGAAGAAAGTTCTACAGCAGTCAGAATTCTACGAAGCCACTATTAGGACTTAGCTAAAAGGGCAAGTACTCCTTTGCATTTTAGCATTTTTGAAAGAAGTGGGACTCTTTGGAATTTGAATCCCATCTGGTGTTTATGTTTGGGAGCTTTAGCGTTCATTTTTTTAAATTTTTTTATTTATTTATGATAGGCACACAGTGAGAGAGAGAGGGGCAGAGACACAGGCAGAGGGAGAAGCAGGATCCATGCACCAGGAGCCCGACGTGGGATTCGATCCCGGGTCTCCAGGATCGCGCCCTGGGCCAAAGGCAGGCGCCAAACCGCTGCGCCACCCAGGGATCCCTTTAGCGTTCATTAATTGAACATTTACTGAGTGTCCACCTTGTGTCAGGCACTGAGGATATGGCAGGAAAGACACGTCTCTGCTCTCAACAAGCTGGATGGCCCAGTGAGGGAGACAGACAAGCAACCCTGGGGCACGGGGCCAGATACACTGCCTGGGCTTTGGGACTCAGACACCCCCTCTGTGATCCGGTGAGAGCTCCTCAGTTTTTCTAAACCTCATGTCCTATGGAGCAGTTACTCCAAAAAGTCCTGGACTCCTTGAGCCCTTATGTGGAATAACACACATCCACGTAGCTTAGAACCGTGTCTGACACACACCGTGCACCCAGCAGTCCTGAAGCTATTGCTGCAGAAGTCAGTAGCGAGTGCTCTAGAAGCACAGAAGGTGCCATAACCCTCTCTGCAGGGAGAAAGGGAGCCTTGTGGAGGGCTTCCTCAGTGAGAATGTAAGGACAAACAGGAGTTGGCCACAACAAAGAAGTGGTGAAGGGGCCCTGAGACGATGGAGCAGAATTAGGCATAGTGAGGTCTAATAGAGAGGCGTTTGGCTCAGGTTTTAGGAGCACAGGCCTCACCAATCAGGGCTGGCTTCCAGAACAATGGCTGGAACCGTCCCTCCCAAGGTGTCCCAAGGTGCCCTTAGCCAGAAGCAGAATCCTGGGTTAGTTGGACCATGGGGCAACCCTGTTGCGGCATTTCTTCTATTTTTGCATTCTTTGTGCTTTGACAATGAAATGATTGTGTGGATATTACAAGAGGTGATTATCTCCATGGGCACTGAGCCTGTTTTAGTGCAAAGACTTTGCCTTGCCGGAGCCAACACTTCTGAGGTCACAGCTAAGTTGCCAATTCTAGAGAACCTCCGACAAACTCCAAGGCCACCAGGGAACCTGCTCTTTGCAGGATGGCTTATTTGAAAAGACAAGCTGCACTACACAGGTATTTGAGAGGACACAGCCTGCATAGGACACCCATGTCCGTTCAGGGTGGCGCACTAAACATCTCTGTGTGCCTAGCTTTGTGTGCAGGGATTTGAGCAAAGAGAAAGGAGCCATCTGCCATGAGGCAGTAACTGCTCAGAAATGGTTATCCACACTTCTGGATTCCATCTCACCCTGGGTTTCTGTGAAAAGGGGGTGCCCAGTATAGTTCACATCAAAGGAGTGGGAAGCTTGGAGCTTGTCTGACTTTCTCCATCAAAAGCATTAAGATGGAGAAATGCAAATAAGAATAAGATGCAAACTTGAAGGAACACTTTCAAGAAAAGGGAAACAAGGAAAATATTCCTGATTTTTCTATGTGTTATAATGAACACAGGGCAGCACACATATTTTGGGACTTCAATCAAAATATAGTCAGCAGTTACACAGGCTTGGTTGGATTTAAGTCATTCTGTGAATGATTCATCTTGATGCCTCTAAGTAAACTTCTTGGCTGTGAGGGGATGGTTGGAGAAATTAAAATGTATAACATTCCATATGAGGTAGGCAGAGGCTATACAGATGGTCAGCGGTACCTATATGTTTAGGGAAAAAAAAAACTTTTAATGAAAATCTTACTATTCTTTTTATTTCTCAGAGATAGAAATAGACATGAGCACAGGCCAAAATATGCAAGTGTCCAGGAAAAACAAAACAAAAACAACCTTCCTAGAGGGAAGACTCCTTAGTCCTATTGCCTTTTAGCTTCCAGCTTCCCTTAAGCATCTTCCTGTTCTGCAGGCCAGCCAACCTGTTTCTCTCCTGTCTTGCAAGGAACCAGAAAGTGGAGGCTGAGGAGCAAAGTAGGAGCATTCTTGAAACAGCATCTCCTGTCCAGTCGTTGCCTAGCACCCAGAGGACTATCCCCAAACCAGCATCAGGGACCTACCAGAGTTCTCCACTTTTGGACATGGTCTCATCATTCAGGAAGGATTTCTAGAACTGCCCTTATTAAGGAAAAGAAATGCAATATGTAACTTGACTTAAAAATCCAGGAAGCTCTAATACTCCATCAAGTTCTTAAGACATTTTCTTTCCTCCATAATCCTTGGCCAAGTTCAAAGGTGAGCACTTTCCCAGAGGCTTGTTAGGAATAATGTTTATTTCATACATTTGGGGTTGCAAAGTTTGATTCCATCTTGCTTATTTGGGAAAGAAGAACTTTTTTTATGAAAGGAAAGAGGGCGGGATAGGGGATGAGACAAGGGTAAATTTTGGGAAAGAAGAAAGGTGCTTAGAATACTGGCCTGGTGGACAGGCTCAAGTTCTGAACATGTTTCATCTCTGATTTTCTTTGAAAGGTTGTAAGGCCAGGTCACTGTACCTTTCCTACTTCTGAACTTCCGTGACCTTATCTACCTTTGTGGGTACTTGTGCAGACATGTGTTCTGATGGCAAATATGATCTATGCTTATGCCTTTAGAGTGGGTGCTACATAAATAAAGTGTACTGACAGTTATTACCAAGATTTCGGGGTTTTTACTGTGAAGGAAATTCAGCAGAAGGCCGTGTGAGGGTTTGTGGTCTGCTCATCTGAAGCCAGGATGTCACGAACTGGCCTATCAAGCCAGGCCATCACTGACTGCTTGGGGGATAAGCAGGAATTCAACCATGACTGGTTGAGGCCAAGGAGTTCATACTTAGAGCTTGTCTGTCATTTCCATTCATATCTCTCCCTGAGAACAAAGTGCCAGATCTAACTGGCCCTGCCACCTCCCATGTTTGGTTAGTAAGGAGGAAGTATGGGGGTACAAGGAGGAGGAATATAAATACTTGATGCCTCTACCCATCTTATCTGCTGGCCTGGCCTCTACTCATCCTTCAAGGCCCAATCAAAGCTCCACTTCACCTCCTCCAGGAGGTGTCCTCCACTCCCTGGCCGAGGTGACCTCACTGTCTATGCTGCTCTTTTGTCACATGGCAGTCTGCCAAGTATTGTTCAGTCTCTTGTGACCTGGGTAGGCCAGGGTCACTCATGGCCCAATTTGTGCATCTACCTTGAGAAACTATGGGATAGTCAGGCTACAGGAGAAATTTGAGGCTGTTGCCAAGGTTCCTCAACACCTAAGTTCCAATGTTGCTGGGAGAGAGGATGTGTAGCTCCTAAGGTGGGGAACTCTCAGGGAGCTGGAGGTCTCATCTCTGAGCATTAGAGCTCAGGAGCCATGAAGCCATACTGAGCTCTGGCAAAGCAGTAGCTGGAGGGCTCTGCAGGGCCGCTTCTGGGTGCTGCCCTCTAGAGGGGGGCTGAGAACACCACCAGGATGCCTGTTTAGGGGGGAGGGGGGCACTCAGCAGGGGCTATTGGGAGCTCAGGAAGGGCAGAGCCCTGAGCTTATCCGTGAGTTGTAGAACACACGATTGTTCTGTGCCTGCTTTGTGCCAGGCACTGTGTTCTGTTCTACTGGGATGATCATCCCAGAAGATACAGAAAACCAATGTGAGCCTTAGAGTTTCAGTCCCTACTGGTGCTTTGTGCAAGTTTTATCGACTTTGTTCTGTCTCCATCCTAAATGTGTAACTGTGGTTTTGCTACAGTTCTACTATAAATATGAAAGCAGTGTTCCAAACTAAAGAGTTCTGGTATTTGGTAAACAAGTCTGAGTTCCTGTCTATGGTTCCTGTGATTCTCTCGGCTGGATTTATGGCTGCTACAGATCTCTGGACTACTCTGGGCCCCTCGATACTCCCTGTTCCTATTTTCTTACCACCCATACCACCAAGATTTAAATTTCTGATATTCTTCCACTCTCTAATATTCTCCTGAACATTAATTAGCATCCTCTCCTCATTTAGACTATAGCTCCTTGAGGGCTGGGGCCAAATATTTTACTTTTCCTCTTTGCCACCTTGCTCAGCATAGTACTGGGAATAGCACACAGTAGGCACCGAACACATACTCAGTCAAAGGACAACAGCACTGTTAAAAATTTTTATTTATCTGGCAGAGGGAGAGAAGGAGAGAGAGAGAAAGCGAGCATGAGCAGGGGAGCGAGAGGGAGAGGGAGAGGGAGAAGCAGGCTTCCCGAGGGGAAGGGACCCTGATGTGGGGCTCAATCCCAGGTCTCTGGGATCATGACCTGAGCTGAAGGCAGACGTTTAACAGAATGAGCCACCCAGGAGCCCCAGACCAAGAGCATCTTAGAGTAAACACAATGTTAGCATTTATCTGGTCTGATTTCATCCCTTTGATGTACACATGGAGAAACTGAGGCCGAGGGGGCATCATTCACTGACTCGAGCAGCACAACCCCTATTTTCAGGTCTTGGAGATAAGAGCCACTTTATGAGACACTAAGACACACTCTCTGACACAGGCGCTACTAGAATGACCCCCATTTTGCCAACGAGGAAACAGAGGTAGGAAGTGCTTAAGCAACTTAGCCAAGGTGCCTCCACTAGTAAGCAGAGCTGAGACTGGAATGCAGGCTATCTGGCTCCAGGGCTTACACGGTTACCATCACTCCAGAACCCTCCAGAAGTCCTAGAGCCATTTCCCCCACTTCCTCACCATGGCATTCACCATCCCCTGCCTTGACTGTGACCACCTGCATGCTTGTCTTCCCTTACCCAGCCCCCAACAGACTGGAGCTTGAGAGGGCAGGAACAAAAGTGTCTCCTTCTCCTGTAATCCTCCAGGGTCCCCAGGCCAGTGCCCACCCTACAGAGTGTGTTTATGGGGAAAAAAAAAATCTCCAAGAAAATACAAATAAAGTATGCTAGGCTGGATAAGGCAATCGATTTCTTCCTGCTAGAACGCTGTGCAGAACTTCTCATACTTGTTCTCCCCGTGGAAGGTAAAGGCATCTATTGGAGTGCAAATGCCTTTACCCTGGCTAAATGTTGCACAAGTCTTGCACAACCATGAAGTCATATGGGACGTTCATCCGCCGGGCAGGTGATCCAGCCACTCCTTTCTGCAGCTTATTCATGGTTTTCCTTCCCTTATTCTTTCACTCCGTGCAGAAGATTTCATGCTGGCCCACATCCTTAAGCTACTTGCTACTCCAAGATGTCTTATTTCCCTGAATATTAAGCAGGGAGCTAGGACTAGAGGCTCATGTGAAAGCAGACCCACCACTCCCCAGTGTCTTCCAGGAACATAAGTTGGTCCCTTGCTGGCAGGAGAGTCAGTAGTGATGCTGGATTTGGGTGTTTCCCAAACCCACACAGGAGTGGGAACCAGGCTATTCCTGGGGCCGATAGAGGCCTGGGGGCAACTGTCAATCCCAGCAGGATAGGGTCACTCCCTTTCATAGTGAATGCCATTCTTTTCTCAAATATTCAAAACGGTATCCATGCTATACTCCAAGGATGCCCATTAGGAAGACTAACTGGGCCCCATAATTATAGTTTTATTTGCAGGAAGTAAGCACTACAGCTCAGTGCTATTTTCTCTGTTCAGGATGTAAATGGGGTAGCATGAGGGGTTTTTACTACCCTTGTGTCTATAGCTTTCTATTGCTTCTGTATTTTGTATCCTTGTTTTATTATTATTATTTAAGATTTTATTTATTCATGAGAGACACAGAGAGGCAGAGACATAGGCAGAGGGAGAAGCAGGCTCCCTGCAGGGAGCCTGGTGTGGGACTCAATCCCAGGATCCCAGGATCATGACCTGAGCCCAAGGCAGACACTCAACCACTAAGCCACCCAGGTGTCCCATGTATCCTTATTTTTTATTTATTTTTTAAAAAGATTTTATTTATTTATTCATGAGAGACACAGAGGGGGGGAGAGAGAGAGAGAGAGAGAGAGGCAGAGACACAAGCAGAGGGAGGAGCAGGCTCCATGCAGGGAGCCCAACGTGGGACTCGATCCTGGGTCTCCAAGGATCATTCCTTGAGCTGAAGGCGGTGCTAAACCGCTGAGCCACCTGGGCTGCCCTGTATCCTTGTTTTAAAAGTAAAAAGCCCTTAAGCAAATTCCGCAAACCACCATGGTAATGGCATTTCAAGTTTTTCACCAAATTTCTCATCGGTAACGCAGCTATGGATAAATGTCAATAAAGCCTTCTAGAAGTGAATGTGCACCTCTCAATGGAGTTTTTCCTGTATCCAATGGCAGGAATGAGAAAACAGGCATGAACACATCCTCCTCTACCACCTGCCAACGTTCTCCTGCCAAACCATGTGAAGGCTCACCAGCTACCATGCAAGTGACCTCCACTGACTCAATTCGTCTCGATTCTCAGCTGAACCACCAGGAGGTCACCACCAGAGCGAGTCATCTTCATTGGCTTATTGGTCATTCTTACACTGAGACTATTAGGGATTTTACCACAAAGGCCCACACCCTTGGTATCTCTCCCCATCTCTGAGCCCCAAGGACACGTTCACATTGGCAGAGTTCTTCACGTTCTGTTGTACATGCTCTTCTCCTCCCATCTCCAGTGGATGGGGCAAAATTGCTTTCCCTCCAAAAAGTAATTATGTAAAAAATTTCAAAAGACCTTCATATTCTTATATAACACAATAATGACTTTTAAAATCTTTTTTCATCCAAGACTCCAACCTTGTGCATCCAGAACCACTGCCCACCAGAGAGCAAGGGGTCATCAGGACTAAGGGATCCTTCTTCTCAGCACTTAAAGCAGGGAGGTGGGGTCTTTCCTGGAGCCAACATGTCCTTAGAGGATTTTTTTTTTTTCCCTGTACCTGGGAAGTTCAGGTCCACCCAAAAGATAAACTGGATCTGTTTTTTTCCTCTTTCAATGTTAAACGAGCCACATACTATACCTAAATATTCAAGTCTCTGTCAAGTGGGAACTTTCCAAGCCAGTACCATAGCTAATATCTGTACCCACACCAAGCAGGACAGAAGTATGGCTCGTGCAGGCTGTGAGGCTGGCTCCAGCCAAATCCATTTTCAGTGCAGAGTAGGAACATTCACTGGTTTTGAATTTCCCTACCCTTGACATTTAATGAAACAGGCTCCAAATGGAGGACTCTGCCTCTCCTCTTAAGCCTTTTATAAGCTCCATTCAGCTTCTACTTACATAGCTGCTTTTAATACATGACTTTAAAATTTACTGGGGAAAAACCCTGGCATCCAGGAGTTGCCTAAAGATGACCAGTTTTCATTCTAACCAGTCCAGTCTTGCCCACCATGGGACATCATCACAGCCAAATGGGCAGAGATAATCTCATTCCTTCTCTTGTGCTCCCAACATCTACAGGCTATTCCCAAACCAAGATGGCCTGCTTAAAACATATATTCTATTTAGCCAGAGCAGGGGACATCATGAAGGAACCTCTTTTTCTCTCTAGGGGGCTCCATGTTCAAGTTTTAAACCATTAAATGATCTGTCCTTGTTGATCTATTTCATTTGACCTGCATGGCCATGGTCAATGGCTTTCAATGGCCAGTGGAGTCACCACTGTGTATTTGCATGAAACTGACTTCCAAGCCCATAGGTTTCACTGAACACCCATTTAGTATCTTGGAAAGCTTTCTTGTCTCCAGACATATTGCTGGATGAAGTTTTCTTCTTCCTTTTTCCAGGTAGGCTACAGAGGAAGTCTCATTAAAAAAAGAAAAGAAAAGAAAACCTGGCATGACTACAAAAATGCTTATATAGAAATATGGGCATTGGCAATGTGCAGAGAAATTTGAGCTTTCTTTTTTCTCTATAAAGGAGATCTCCAGGTAGAGATGGTCAAGTACCACAATGTTTTTCCTCTCAAAACAACCCAGAAGGCAAAACTCAAGAAGGCCCTTCGAGGTAGTAAATGTAAATGCTCCCTGTAACTGCTTCCTGGTTTGGCCAGAGACAGTCCTGTACCAGTCTGTTCTCAGGGTTACTTTCCCCACCTTCAACATACATACATCTTTCCTAATAATTCTCTTTTCAACCCTGTACATATGACCTCAGCTCCAATCTTCCCCTCAACCCCATCACGTGTCCAATTCAGATCAGAAACACAAAGTCACCCATCACTTAAAAAGAACATATATATGCAAACACATCCACAAATACGTATGCAGTCTCATGTCAGATATACAAGGTAGATATCCGCCCATTTGCATGTATGCTTATAGACGTTACATTATTTCTTTTTCCCCAATTTAATGAGTTTTTACTCAGTATCTACTACACAAAGCCTTGCTCGATACCATGGGGGCACTCAAGATGTATAAAATCATAATTCATCCTGCCCTTCCTTTTAGGCTGAGTACAAACAGCCAATGAAACAAGAGATCTCCCTATACACATAATAAATATAGGTTAAATACTTGGCGGTGGTGGTGAGGGCCAGATGTTGTGTGGACTGGCAGAAATGTACAAAAGGTGGTGGTGGGTTAGTTCAGAAGTCAGAATAATCATACCTGACACAATCAGTTTACTTTGATTATTCACAAATATAGCGTAGAACACTCTTGACCCTTGTAAAACTTTGCTTTTATTCCCATTAACTTCCTCTGGAAATCATACAAGCAAGTGTCAGAGGAATAGGCCAGTAGCAATGCCTGATGCAATTCGCAATTTTTAGAGAAAAAGGTGAATTATTCTCCCTGGCCTATCAATGAGATCAATTTTCTACCAATCTCTCATTTCATTAGAACACAAGGGAGACAGGAATCTGCAGATGACTTTGGGATTCAGAGGTGTTCCGTAAATTCAAGGTCTTATCAATGGCTAATTGCATGTATTCCTTCGTCCTTTTGTTAAAAGACCTCATCAAGTATGGACACAATTGCCTCTGGCACCTACTTTACATTTACCAGTTTTACGAAGTGTTTATTGAGCACTATTCTCTAGCTATCACTGAACTTAGTGCCAAATAATGGAATAACTAAATTTTGAGTAAAATATAGCAGAGATGAATTAAATTATGGCAGTTTTTAAAAACCTCCTTATTAATGTCATCTAAATTGTAAACGTTTTAAGGGTACAGGCCCCTAGCCAACAATCTTGCCTTTGTGAAGGTGCTGGATAAAGATTTTTGTTGGTGACCCATAAGGTCCCAGCACAGTTTGGGATGGCTTTGCTTCTCACAGCACCAAACCCACCAACTACTTCCCTCCTAAGCAGTGGAGGCTGCAGCTCAGGCTAGGCCTCTTTACAGATGTTAACAGATTGCTCTTGGTAATGTCTCTATTTTAGGGAGGCTGACTTCAACGGTACAGGTGTAACTAATTACATCTCCGTGTGGAGGATTCCAAAGCCTGTGTGCTCAGAGGTGCTGTGCTTGATTAACACTGCCTGTCCTGGGGGTGGACTCCATGAGGGATGCTCAAGGGCCATGCACCTTCCGCTCCTGACACAGTGCAAATAACAGAGGCTTTTGGAGTGAGGGGCTTTGGCACTCTGTATGACGCAGGGCAAGTCATTTCACCTCTCTAAAACTCAACTCCTCACCTATAAATGGAAATAATATCTATTTCACAGGGTTGGTATAAAGTAGTGGTTCTCAAAGTGTGGTCCCTAGACCAGCTGCAGCAGCATCACCTGGGAACTTGTCAGACAAATTCTTGGGCCCCACCCCGGACCTCCTGAATAAGAAACTCTGGGGATGAGGCCCAGGATTGTGAATTCTGATTCTGATGCATGCTGAAGTTTGGAAGCTCTGTTGTAGAGAGTCATATGTTAGGTTATAAGTCCTATAGTACTTATTTTAGGGACAAAAGTCATGTTTTTCATTTGCTACAAAGTGACCAGCAAAAGCCAGGCTTACCCCAGGAGCTCAATTCCCACTTCTTTTCCTTTCCTGCCAAAACACAAGCTGCCAACGCAAGAACTTAGGGGGCAGGTAAGAGGAGGGGTGTGTATACTGTTCCAGGTAGAGAAATTAGATAGCGGGGTGGTTCAAAGACCTTAACAACCCCCTGGCAAGCTGTCTGGGGGATTTCCTCCCCACAGAGAGGAAAAAAGATGGTCTCAGGCTTCTGTAGCCAGTGCCAACAGTGCTTATTCTCAGGGAAGAGAGACATCTATGCCTACACATCCTGCTAAAGCAGGAAGGATTACAGAGCATAGGTCCATCCCACAGAGGGCTTGCCTTTGTTAAATCTCATTCAAAGAACTGCTGTAATTTCAGCCCCAAAGTTCTCCAGTTTAACACAGTTTCACTTACTCTATGGTACGAACTTTGAGAACAGGTGGTCTACTGATGTGTCAGCGCCTCCCTCCCTTTCACCTCTTACGCCAAGTATCACTGCACCAGGCAGTCTCATTTGCCTCACAGGTATAAACCATGGTGCGATTTCCACTCCCACGCGTGCCATTGTGTATGGGGCAATATACTCATTAAGACAAATAAACTGCTAATTGTTAGGGACATGCAAATTAGAACCACAATGAAATACTGCTTCACATCCACTAGGATGGCTTTTAAAATCAAAAACAAGGGCACTTGAGTGGCCCAGTCAGTTAAGCGTCTGCCTTTGGCTCATGTCATGACCTGGGATCAAGTCCCACATCAGGCTCCCTGCTGAGTGGGAAATCTGCTTCTCCCTCTGCCTGCTGCTCTCCTCTTGTCAAACAAATAAAATCTTTAAAAAAATAAAACCAAAACAGGAAACAACAAGTGTTGGTGAGGATGTGGAGAAATTGGAAGCTTGGAACCCTCACGCACTGTTGGTGGGAATGTACAATGATGCAGAGGCTGTGGAAAAAACACTCGGGGGTTCCTCAAAAATTTAAATACAGGGGGTGCCTGGGTGGCTCAACTAGTTGAGTGTCCAACTCTTGATCTCAGCTCAGGTCTTGATCTCAGGGTGGTGAGTTCAAGTCCTGCATTGGGAAATTTAAACACAGAATTACCGTATGATCCAGTAAATCCACTCTTGGGTTTATACCCCAAAGAACTGAAAAAGCAAGGACTCAAAGAGATGTTTGTACACGCATGCTCTTAGCATTATTCATGATAGCCAAAGGTGGAAACAACCCAAATGCCCATTTGGGCAAGAATAAGCAGAATGCAGTATATACAACAACAGAATATTATTCAGCCTTTAAAAGGAATGAAATTCTGGGATCCCTGGGTGGCTCAGCGGTTTGGCACCTGCCTTTGGCCCAGGGCTTGATCCTGGAGACCAGGGATCGAGTCCCACATCGGGCTCCCTGCATGAAGCCTGCTTCTGTCTCTGTCTCTCTCTGTGTCTCTCATGAATGAATGAATGAATGAATGAATGAATGAATAAATAAATAAATAAATAAATAAATCTTTAAAAAAAAAAAAAGAGGAATGAAATTCTGACTCATGCTACAACATGAATGAACCTTGACCACCTTATGCTCGGTGAAATAAGCCAGCCACGAAAGGACAAACATTGTATGATTCCACTTACACCAATGCCTTGAATAGTCACATTCACAGAGAAGGTAGAACAGTGGTTACTGGGGGCCGGGAGGAGGGAGGAATGGGAAGTCATTGTTTCCTGGACTTTTCAATTTGGGCAGATGGAAAAGTTCTTGAGAGGGATGCTGGTGATGGCTGCACAACAGTGTGGATGTACTTCATACCAATGAACTGTACACTTAAAAATGGTTTAAATGATAAATTCGATGTTGTATATATTTTTTTACCATGATAAAAACAGGAGTCATTAACCACCTTCACCCCACCACCATGACCAAAGGAAAAAGGCACCACCATCTCAACTTTCTATACTAGTCCTTAGGTCTCAAAGCAAATGTCTTGAATAAAAAGGACTCCAAAACATCTCCATATTTGAAATCTAAAATGATAATAACAGCTACAACTTTTCAAGACAAACAGTCGTCCCAATGTGCTTCAGCTTGCCAAGGTGTAAGCATGTCTGATGTGAAAAAGAGACACTCGGCTGAAAATGGAGATTTGGCTGTGGCTCTCCAGCGTGTTCCACTCGGTGGCTTCAAAATCCCCATCCTTCTTCCCGTTAATGAAGGTTTGCTTCGACCTTTCCATTAGCCCACAAACTACTATTAAAAAAGCCATTTATCAGATTAACACTGAGTACTGCAAAAGTCATCTGCAAGCAGCGTGCACTTTTCCACGTAGGGGTTGCCATGCCAACAGCTGCTCCACGTTCATTGTACAGAAGTATCAATCTCCACAAAGTCCTGCTTCATAGTTCTGAGGACCGATTCAGTCTTGTTGTCCCTCCCCATTTCTCAAATGTGCACACACGGTAAAGACCCCACCAAAATCAGGTAATGACCAAGAAAGGGAGTAATGACTAAATTAACTTGCTGCATGTCAAAGTTACTTGCTAAATGTAAACATACTACATAACTTGTTAAATGTCTACATATGCTGTAAAGCAGGCAACATATTATTTCTTCCCACTCTTACCCCCATCCTAATTCCTCAGGAGTACACACAGGGAATTTGATGTAGTAATAGTCTCACCAGCAATTCTAGAAAAAGGAGTCCAGGATGAATAAATTGAAGGAGACACTATAATTACGCAAATTTGTTGTAATAGATTATTTGCCCAGAGAGCAGACAACTATAAACAAAATGGGGTAAGATACTTGGATTCTGTTGGTGCTAGTTTAGATTGCATGCTTTTTTTTTTTAAACAATGCCTGAGAAGTTTTAAATAAATGTGTTTAAATTGACTAGCATTATTGTGCTTTAGAAGGTTTAGATTTAGAAGGGAAGTCTGAAACAGAAAGCTCAAGGAAACAAATTTGTCTTGACTCAAGAGTAAACCTAACAAGCAATTTCCAACCACAAGCAATGAACCAAAACTCCTACTGAATCAAAGAAATATCCAATCCAGTTTAAAAAATGATTCAAAGAAAACAAGCAAATCCTGTAGACACCTGGCCCCCAAATGAACAAGAGTCATCTTTACATTGAAGTGAGCTAAAATATACACCACACTTCCAACCATGGCGGTTGGAAAATAGCGGAAAACAGCGGAAGAAAAATAGCTCATCGCGACCCTTGAAAATATACAGCTTTCAGGGTTGGGAAAGAAACATTGTATTGATACCATTTATTTTAGCTGATTTTTAAAAATCTTGTAACTGTAACAAATCTGAATGATACTGTATACACATTAACGTTTTTGATGTCACAAATACCTTTTCATGTAAAGAAGAAAGGGTGCCTTTTGCAAGATATAGACTGGGTCACAAAATTTCAGAAGGGCAATAACCAATTAAAATTTCAAATGGAACTTATTTGAAATCTTGTGCACAGGAGCACCACTGAAGAAAAACTTGTTCTCCTTGCTCAAAGCAGATATATGGGCCACACGGGGAGGTCATCTTATCCAAAGTGAGACCTAGCCCAGCCCTAACAGCCCTATGGTCCCAGTCTCATCTGTGCAACCATGTGAATTATCCTAAGCCTAGAGAAAAGCCTACGTGGGTAAAAAACAAAAACAAAACAAAACAAAACAAAAAAACAACCTTTTAATTTGTAGCTATTTCTGGGATAGCAGAGCTAACACATTGGTCAGGAATATGGAAGAGATGCTGCTTTTCAGGTTTGAGGATAATCTTCGGGCTGGTTATAGCTTGTTTTCTGAGCCTAGACACTTCAACGAAGAGGGGCTGCATTATGATATAACCGTAAGTGAAACTTAATATAGCTACTTAGTAAATCGATCTATCATGATAGCTACCGAGAGAATTCTGGTACACTGCTGCAGAGAAAATGCATTTTTCTCAAGATATAATACGATGGGGATCCCTGGGTGGTGCAGCAGTTTGGTGCCTGCCTTTGGCCCAGGGTGCGATCCTGGAGACCCGGGATCGAATCCCACGTCGGGCTCCCGGTGCATGGAGCCTGCTTCTCTCTCTGCCTGTGTCTCTGCCTCTCTCTCTCTCTCTCTGTGACTATCATAAATAAATAAATTTAAAAAAAAAGATATAATACGATGGCATTCTGGGTTACGCATCCATATTTATGACACTGAAGTGTGTCCATGAAGATGTTCACGGTGGTTACCCCTGGGTGGTAAAATTTTGCTGAGTTTTCATCTTGATGCCCTCCTGTACTGTGACTTTTTACAGGATAACTTACATGTATACTTTTCATAATAAAAAAAAAAGCCCCACGTAACTAGTTTAAAAATAATTTTACAGGAGAGACGTGTGGGGATTGGTGTGTGTGTGTGTGTGTGTGTGTGTGTGTGTGAGTACACACCTGCACGGTCCCCCTCACCACCCTTATGCTAAAATCCTCCACCAACCAGCATGGGGGGCACCATCCCTCCTGCCCACAGGGCCCAGAGCACCCCCGGGTGACGTTTAGGCCTCCCGGGCCTCCCGGGCCTCCCTCCACATCCTGCTCTCGGGCCAGCAGCGTCAGTCAGGGAGCTGCCCCCGCGCTGGGGGCAGCCATTCAAGAAGCAAGGAAATATTATGCAAGAGCACAGGAAGTCAGAGGAGACAGGATTCTGGGCAGGCCTGCGAGGAGGCCGTGTGAACCCCAGTGAGCAGGCGGACTGCTCAGCGGGGCTGAGGCCGGCAGAAAGCCTTCCAGGGCGGCCAGGCCGAGCCGTCCACCTCAGGTCTCCGGCCAGTGGGCGGCCTTCCAGAACTTGCTGTACCTGATTCAAGGCAGATAAACCCAGGGCCCGATATTTCTGACTCTTTTGGCCCAAGTTCAAGGAGACTCCCCAGCACTCCCGCACCGTGACTCTCCTCGGGCCCCAGCGCAGCCTGCCTGGGCAGTGACGTGGTGCTGCGGGAGCCGCTGCCCTCAGGGCCCCGCTCCCCACCCGGCCTGCTCGGTCTGCGTGAGCCTGAGCTCCCTAGCTACGCTCATGTGCACACCCGGCACACGCACAGAAATACCCATTCCTGCGTGTAGGAGTCGCGGCAGTGATGACCCCCCCCACACACACTTCTTGTAGCAATTTCTATTTTCCCAGCCCAATCCGACGGGCAGGCAGAGATCACAGCAGCCATCTAACAGGGCAACAGAGGCCCAAGGGGGTCCGTGACCCATGCAGCGTGGCTGTGGTCCCGGGGAGTCAGGCCCCTTCGTTAAGGGGGACCTCACTCACCCCAGCTGCAGGCCTCCTTCTCCTCTGGCATCGGGAGAGGAGCCACTGCCCCTCCTGGCAACGCAGCTGCTCCCTTCGTAGAAACCACTGGGCAGTGCACACTTTGTCACAACCCAATCCCCCTCCTTCTAAACCACTGAGCCCCCCAGGGATCCCCTTCCTTCTAAAGGGTGGTCCTGCTGCTACCTTCTAAACTGCTGAGCCACCCAGGGATCCCCAATCCCCCTCCTTCTAAAGGGTGGTCCTGCTGCTACTGTGGAGTGGATCCAGCCCTCCCCTTTGGCATCACTCCATGTACAATGGTGACTGCCATGTCTCTGCCCCTGCCCACTTTAACAGCACCTCCTGTTGGAGTGCGGTGGGCCAGGGTGGGGGTGGGGTGGGTGGGGCTGGTTCAGGGAAATTGGAGAGGCTTCCTCCAGGCTCTCACTGATCACCTTTAACTGCCTATCTTCCCCTTCCCTGAGAAGTCCTAGAAACCAGGTTCCACTTGGGCTTCACTTCAAATGGAAGTAGAAAGGGAGATTTGGATCTGGTTCCATTATAAAGATGGAGAAACTGAGGCTCAGAGGACACCGAGCCAGTTTGCACTTCTCTTTCCTCTCCACTAGACCACAGAAATTCCACTAGGTACCCAAATAGGCTATTGCCCAAGTAGGAAAGGACTGGATGTGAGTGGTGGGAGAGATGAGACCAGACAGAAATGGGGCTGTGGTCCTACACCTCCCACCCCGCTTTGCCCGTCAGGAGCAAAGGCAAACACGGTGGTGTTCCAGCATGCAGAGCCATCCACATAGGGAGGGACACCCACCCAGTCACTGCCTCCGGCCTGACAATTGCTAATTGTGGTAAAGACCAACAGTGGTGTTCTCCAGGGACTCTGTTGTGTATTTCCAGACGCCACCAACACACAATGGCCCCTACTCCTCTGGTGTAAACATTACCAAATAGGACAAACAATAATATCACCACAGAGCAAAAATCAGGTGCCCAGAGAGACAGTAAAAAGAAGCTGGTGGGGCTGGGACTTTGTTAATATGAGCCCTACCAATTTCTGGCTTTGTGGTCACATTTTTATGTCACAACTGTTTCATCAATATGACGAGAATGACAACTACTTTAGTCTACATCATGAGCTTTGGAAAAAAAAAATTAAGCATCAAACAAATGTAAGAAACAAAAGTGTAGAGTTGAGGACAAAGACCCAGTGATCCTAGATTAATTATTTCACTTAGCAGTTATTTAAGGAGCATCTAATATGGGCCTGGTACTCCTCAAACACTACGGTTCCAGCAGTGAGCAAGTCAGCACAGTCCCTGCCTCTAGAATCTTAAAATTAGAGGTGGGGGGTGGGGGTGGGTGGGGGGGCAACAGATAATAAGCAGAGAAATAACAGCATGTGGGAAGTATTGTTTTAAAAAAATGGGAAAGGGGCAACTGGGTGGCTCAGGGGTCAAGTGTCTGCCTTTGCCTCAGGTCGTGATGCTGATCGAGTCAGGCATTGGGGCCCCCACAGGGAGCCTGCTTCTCCCTCTGCCTAGTCTCTGCCTCTCTCTGTGTCCCTCTCATGAATAAATAAAATCTTTTTTTAAAAAAATGGGAGAACAGGGATGGAGAAATGGAAGTGAACTGAGGGAGGTCAGGAAAGGCTCTCCAAGGAGGTAATACTTAGGCAGATTTGAGGCCAGGTATTGTGGTCACAGTGTGGCAGAGCCAGGGTCTTCACACCTAAAGCCGCTTCCCGCTTCCAGGAACACCAGGAGACCCAGGGATCATCAAGGCACTGGTATGCCCCCCATTTCTGGATCTTCCAATAAGTTGCCTGACCTTTATTTTAAAGACCTTGGGCCAGGCACTCTGCCCCTTTGAGGGTCCACAATTGGGTCTTACTCATAAGATGTAAAGCAGCAGGTGGGATCTGAGAAGATGTGGTGTGGATATGGCCCTTTAGGTCAGGAGATCTGAGGGTGCTAAGTCAAAGGGAAATTCCCACTTCGACCAAGATGGTAGATGGCACGGACCCTCTATCTCCACAGGGGAGGGGAGAGCAGGCCAGGCATGGAAAGGGACACGTCCCAAGTCAGACCACTTTTCAGGAGTCCTGGAAGTTTCCTTGGTCTCTTCATGTTATCAGATTTACTCATGTCCCAGAGTATGAGAAGAATAAAACTCATACCCTGAAATCACTATGGCTAAGAGCCCATAATCCTGAAAAGTGTCTCCTTTCAGATTTCTCCTGAGACTTCCTTCTGAGTACAATCAAATCACTCCAACAGGTAACGATGTGCCAAATGACTATACTGCTGTGCTTGTTAATAGCGATGCCTCAACGGACCTCACTTTATACTTTCAGAGGTCTTTGTAGTGAGATAAGGGTTGTAAAAATGATTTTTCAAGTGTGATATGCTTTTTAAATGCAAGGTTTCATTGAAACTCCAGCTCATTTCAACCTCAGGACAGCACTCTTAGAAAGCAGTTAGTGTGTCTAATCCCCACTTAGGAATGTGAAGCACGCAGAGAGGTTAAATTACCTGTTTTAGATCACACAAGTCAGAAAGGGATCTAGAACAGTCTTTCAGACTTCTAGAGATTTCTGAGAGCTCCTCTGACCTTCATGTGGACGCAAGCTTTGCCAGGGATACAAAACAAGTGAAGGTGGCCCTGAAGCATTTACAATCTGTTAGGCAAAATGAAGGCTAAGAAATATGGAACTCTTGCGGTCATCCCTTGGCACTAATTTTGGAGGCAAAGAAATTCAAGTGGGTGAAAGTTTTTCCCTTTCCAAAATAAACATGTGCCCTGCTGTGGCCCAGAAGATCTAACTGAAGGAGAATTATAGCTGTGATCATTACCCCAGTAATATCTGAATCCATATAAGGAGCTACAGGTGGCCCAGCATCACAAGACTTATGTTAATCTGAATATGGAAGACAGTTTCAAACGTGCTCAAATGAAAGCTTAGGGAAGAAGGGATCAATGTCACAGTCAGCTCGACTCCTTTCTGCCTGCCTTCACAGGTCACCGGGATTTCCCAGGGCCCAAAGCGAGCCAGAGGCTTTGATGACCACACTGCCATCAAATGTGCCTGGGTCCCCTCTCCTCATTGACCTAAGTGGGGAGAACAGTTTGCTAGGAGTTCAGCAGAGGTGACATTGAAACTTTTCAAAAGGAATTTTGACTTTGGAAAGGTAGAGTAAAAAGGAAAAAAACACAAAGGAATTGACACAGTATATTCACAGGTTCCAGACCCCAATGATGCGGTCACAGATTAGCTTAGTTAGGGCACCTGCCCCTTCCTTCCTAAGGCCTACTACCTGGAGCTGTGGTTAGGCAGATGCCAAACTCAAATGTCTAGTTCTGGCCAGATTCAAGTAAATATCACTTTCTGGCCAACAGGGTTTCTTAGGATGGTCCCAAGGCAGCTCCCTGGGGATTGCCCAAGGCCTAGACAGCCCTATGTCTGGGCTGCACTGACTGGGCTCTGCAGCTGTCACCTGTAGTCCCAGATGAAAAAGGCTCCTTCCACCTGCCTCCAGAGCCCCTTCCCTGGGTTCAGGCCCAATGTTAGCAGCCCACACAGGGTAGGTATTTAATGTGATGCCTGAGCACACCACTGAAGAGAGCTATCACGCAAGCGCAGGGAAGCAGTTTCCCAGTTCATCAACCAATTACTGATCACTGAGGGGACAGAAAAGGAGTAAGAGATGGAGATGTGCAGTTGTCACAATGAGCTTAAATCCCAAGCCTGGTGCATTCAGGAGCTACAGCCTCCCTCAAAGTACCATTGGACAGCATGCACTGAAGGGACTCTGCTGGTCCCCGGTGTAGGATCCTCTCCAGTGACTTGGGATCTCTGGCCAAGGTCCTGCTCACAAGTGTCCAACCATGACCTTGAGCACTCCTGGATATCTCTGGCAGAGAGGTTATACCTGCTGGGGGACGGGAAAGGCTCCAGCTGCCCTACCCAAGTGACTCCACAAAGACAACTTCTCTTCTTTCTCTTCTGGCAGCATCGGACCAAGAATATCAGAACTCAGGCTTTAGGGAATGCTGAATCCACATAACAGGAAAGGAGAGCATCAAGGAACAGCTCAGCTGCAGAGCCCTGCACAAGGAATGCTATGAACAGTTATTTGGTAGCGACTAAGTGGACTTGGATTTTGCTGTCTCTCCTCCTGTAAATTGTAGTGTGTTGAAGGGACTTCCCTAGAGTTCTATGGTAACCAAACTCAAAGCCCTAGAATCTGGAATGAGAAAGAGTAGGAAGGGATAGAATGACAGGTTTATCAAATTATTAAGGGGACAGAGACTTTACCATCAAAATGAAAATGCAGGATAGGGTCCTTGCATCCCTTCTCAGAGCCTGAAGGAAGCTATTTTAGAATACAGGAAGCTGTCCCCCTCCAGCTCTCATTTTGTACACTGGGAGGCATTTATTGCCCTGAAGCATGAAACAGTCCAAATAAATAAATATATATTCCAGAGTGTTTGGGGCACACTGGCAAATGACTGATTTCCTAAACAAAGGTGAGGGGCAGATTTTCAGTCTCTGAGGTCATTCTTATGGAGAACAATCAGAGCCTCCACCAGCTACTCCGCAGTGTTCACACGAGAGAGTCAGGCACCTGGGTGGCAAATGACAGAGGTGCCCCAAGCAGCTTTCCTATGTCTCCCTCATTCTAAAGAAAGGCGGGCACTGCTCCCGTGGCCCCAAGGCAGCCCAAAGATTCCATCATAATGTGACTCAGGAAGGACTATTGTACTTCCCCCATACCAGCCCAGGCCTGGTCCTCACCTCCTGTCCGTTTTAACAGTGCTCTGGAGCCAGCTCACCAGTCCTGGCATGTACAATCTGTTTATTCCTGCCTCTTCATCTGACTTAAGCTGTCCACCCCAACTGGAATGCACCATACCCGTATCCCTATTTAAGTTCTACTCAATGTTCAAGACTTAGATCTTAATGCCCTTCGGTTAAATAGCCCTCTAATCGAGGCTAACTTCCTCCCTTTCTCACTATTCGCAACACACAAGACCTCTTTACCCTTATCCACACTCACTTACATATACCAATATTCTAATATTTCAACTACCCAACAAGATAGTAATGTCTTAAAGAGGAGCCTAGGGTCTCCATCAACATAAACCATCTTGCAACGTTTGAAACAAACAATTTTAGGGATTTGTTTAACTCAAAACCCGATTATAATCCCTGAGGGCAGGGTCCATCTAATGGTTCTTTGTACCCTCACTGAATGGCATGACACCTGAATGTGGCAGGTAATCTATAAATGTTTGTACACGGACTTCACCACATGAGTGCTGGGTGATCAAGGAGAATGTGTAAGTTGATCTGAGCATAAGTTTCTGTCTGTGCCACTAATCCCCTGTACTAAGCACCCCAAATTCTGGACATAGAATTATTGAGCTTAGAAAGAATGACCAGGCAACCAAAGGTGGGCTATGTGCTGGGTGCTATGGGAAGAAAGAACAGAAAAAAATGGCTGTCCCTTGTTCCCCATGGCCCTCTACCCCAAGCACCATCCCAAAGACTAGGGACCCAGACCCTCCTAAATCCCTTTAGCTGGGAAGGGAAGAGAAGGGAAAGGGACCTGCCTCCTCCAAAGGCATCTGGGAGGGCCCTGCCCCCATGGGCTTCACCCTTTCCAGTGGACTCTTTTGTTAAACATTTGTTAAACTCAAATCTGAATAAAACAAAACTGTAAGTTTAATATGAAAAAAAAAGAAGAAGAAAAAAGGAGAAAAGATGACTGGTCCCTGCTCATGGAGGGCTTACCACCTAAATGTTTTCAGGGACAGGGATACACACACACACACACACACACACACACACACACACACTCAAAAGCAAGTTATAAAAGCATCATACAAATAATACAGACTGAAGATGACATAAATATAGGGGTTATCAATGTGCTGCTCATCAAGGAAGGCTCCCCAGGAAAGAGGATTTCTGAACTGAGAGCTGTGTACTCTCCTGCACCCAGTTTGCCTTCTGGCCTTTTACACTTTGAGACTAAACTGGAGTGCTTTGTTGTTTGGCTGGCACTTGCCTTGGTGTATTGGGCATTCCGGAAGTGAAGCATTAACATAACACTAACCTTATGTTTGCATTTTATGTAAAATCATGAATCCACAAGACCTGCCTGTGGTTCTCCCAAGTTTTTTTTTTCCTTTTTCTTTCTTTTTAAAGGCTCAAATCTACATGAATGAAAGAAAGCAGAACCCAAGAGAAAGCAAAAAGGCAATTCTAGGATTTTTAAAAATGAGGTAGGATTTTAGGGACTCAAAATATGGAAAGTATTATAGAGCACAGCAGAAAATTAGACATCCTGGCCCTTAGGCAACATGCAATCTAGTTAGGAAAGACAAGAACACGTAGAATGTCATTAGATAACAAGGAAACAGAATCAAGCAGGCTCTTTGGCAAACCTAAGGAAGAGCTACAAAGGGGTGAAGGGGAGGTGCAGGCTTGGGAAGGCTTTGCTGGGGTTGCCCTAGGAAAGGGGGGATATTTGAGGAGATGAAGAAGGGAGAGAGAGCATTCAAGATGGAAGGGGAAGGTGGAGGGAATCCAGGTGGGAAGGAATCTTGTGACCTGGGGATAAACAAGCCAAACAAGCCATTAGGGCAGAGGGAGGAGTCTACATCGAAGGAGCTCAGAAGGCTTGGGACACCTAGGTGGCTCAGTGGTTGAGCATCTGTCTTTGGCTCAGGTCATGATCCCAGGGTCCTGGGATCAAGTCTCACATGAAGCTCCCTGCTGCTCCCTCTACCTATGTCTCTGTCCTCTGTCTCTCTGTCTGTGTCTCATGAATAAATAAATTAAATCTTAAAAAAAAAAAAAAAAAAAGACTTGCCAGGTTATGGTGGATGAGGGGAGAGAGCTGGGATAGGATCCCCTACTGTCAGTGAGGGGAACTTCCAATGCCATGTAGGATGCCCTTGGGAAGGAAACTGGACCAAGGATCCATGTCTTCATCAGTCTCTGAGCAAAGCTAATCCTTAGAGATCTTTAGGAGAAACACTCAAATCCACAACAAAAAAGAAACCCTCTTCTCACCCTGAAGACTCTCTGTGCCTTGAGGACCTGACAACTCGGCCTAAAATAGGGGCCGTATCAGCACCATGCAAACCTCTTCTGAGAGCCTAGGAAGGCTATTTTAGTAGCCAGGCTGCTTCACAGTCAGTCAGATAGCAGGGAAGTGCGTGGGCAATGATTTCCATGGAGCCCCACAGGACCACACAGTGGCCTACAATTTCCTCTGACTTCTTGACTACCCCAAAGGGCCTCGCCTAGTGGGAAGGGCACATCAGCTGAGCCAGGACCTGCAGAGGGCAGGCAAGGAAGCCAAAAAGACTGTGAAGGCCTGGTTCCCATGCCCCACCCACCATTAATTCCCCTAAGTCCCTGGTATAGAATAAAAGACAGACTCCTGCTGCATAGTGATATGGTTACATTTATAGAAGCTCCCCTCTCACCAGCGAAATGTGACCTTCATACTTTTCTTATCTTAATATCTGGGTAAACATTTGTTGTGCAAGCACACAAATAAAGGTTCTAAAGGTGAAACACGGTGTGTCTGCTAACACCATGCTGCTCCAAACCCAGGCACCAGAAAGCCCTTTTGGCTTTGCGGAGGACTTCTCTCCCCCTTTACCCTGGACACCAAAATTAGCTTCATCAACCTTAGCCAGTACTGGAGTGAATACTGCCATTCTAAAATAGCATCTGAGGACTCTTGGAAACACAGGAGAGAAATACAAGGGTACAGTGGTTTAGACGCTAAAGAAAGCAAGTTTCACCAGAGTGCTCTTTAAACCAAGTGTATAGGGAATGAGCATTATCTGGATTTGCCCTGAAATCTCTATTAAGTCAATGAGAGTCTGCTCCTTGCACTGCCCGCATGGTATATTTTGTATATCCTGGTTTACTCCATTATACATGACTGTCTTCATTCAAAAAAAATATTGTAGAGATTGTGTTAATAAAAGAATGTCTACCAAACCACCGGTGCTCAAACTCAAAAATTTAACTTTTACAGAATAATTTGTAAAAACATCTTGTGTTCCATTTTCCCAGATATTCAATCATTCAGAATTCATTTTCTTAAATTTGTTTTGACCTTCCTTAGAATTGGGGTGCCTGGGTGGCTCAGTCGGTTAAGTGGCTGCCTTCGGCTCAGGTCATGACCCCAGGATCCTGGTATGGAGCCCCTGCTCAGTGAGGAGACTGCTTCTCCCTCTCCCTCTGCCACTCTCCCTTTCTCTCTGTCTCTCTCTCACTGCACACTCTCTCAAATAAATAAATAAAATATTTAATAAATAAATACATAAAGTGCCTTGGAATGGATCCTCAAACAGCCCCTCAAAGGCATAATTTTCTGTTGTTTCCATGTGGAATTCATAAACAGAGCAAAGCAACCAATTTTTTGGTGTGTGCTTAAAGCCACTCTTTCCTGCAACTGTGTATGACGTATTTTTCCAGGACAATCTTTCTCAATACTCCAAAGTGCTTCAGCAACAGGAAGTTGTAAAGGTAGGAAGGAGGCCTGTAAATATTTGCTGCAATTACTCATTAGTAATGAGAATAGTTACCACTGAAGATTGAGTCAACCCTTTTGTGCTCTGGGCTCTTTATTACCTTGTAACAGGAGCCCCAGTGGGTACTTAGGGGCCTAGCCTCACCAAGGACCTGGGTCCTGTGGTAGCTTTCACTGCAGACAGCACGATTTGCTCCTGTCCACAGCTCAATTTCCCAAGTACAAAATTAGGATAATGTTTTGCTTTCCTTCCCCATGCCCCCAGCCCAGGGGCAGTCAGGACAAATATTATACAAAGTGGTAAAAATATGAAAAACTTTTTTTTGGAAAATTTTGATATCAAGAGTAAAAATATGTGTATTTGTTGATACAACATCAAGACACAGAGAAAGAGCACTGTGTGGCTAGACACATAGCACAGGGACTTGAATAATTACCACCACAAATAACCATATACTCTAATTGATGCATTTTAAAGGATTTATAGGGGCACCTGGGAGGCTCAGTCAGTTGAGCCTCTGCTTTCAGCTCAGGTCATGATCCCTGAGCCCTGCATTGGGCTCCCTGCTCAGCAGGGAGTCAGCTTCTCCCTCTCCCTTTGCGTCTCCCCTCACTCATGCGCGCATGCTCTCTCGCTCTCTCTAAAATAAATAAATAAAATCTTTAAAGAAAACAAAGGATTTATAAAATGCTTCTGAACCATCTCACATTGAGCTCGTGTGTCTCTTATTCATAGCAAATCACTGACACCCCACAAGAGCAGGGAGCCTCAGATTGAAAAGGAGACTGAGAGAGTCAACTAAAGTTGTCACAGAATTGATTAACTTCTACGGAAAGTATAATATTGGCTGGACCCCCAGCATTTGGAGGAAGCCGACACGGGAATAAGGGCAATACGAGTATGGCGTAATGGTGCTTTTTCCCCACCCATGTGTTTTATCACTCAGCCTAATCCAATAAAATCACTTATCTGCTAAGATTCCTAGAACTAATCTCTTAGGTTTGATTTTTTTTTTTTTTAATTGGAGGGCGCCATGAAAAGAGGATGCAGGAAGTCACCAGAGGTATATGAGAGTTCTAACAATCCGATGGCTTTGTAGAATTGGGAAAGTGCCAGGTGGGTGTGTGACAGATAAATCCACTTTTTCAGTGGGTCATTCTCCTTACTGATGAACCACCCTTTCTGAAATATCTTCCCATGTGAGAATAGGAACTGTTTCCCAGAGTCATTATATTGCATAAAAGTTACTTATAACTTTAAAACTGAAGAATTTTTCCAGATTAAGGGGGAAATGTGTGCTTTCTGGGAACACGTAAAGCTGCTGATGGTTATGCCATATACATGTTTTGCTGATGTACAAGTGGCATCTGGAAACAGCCTGAGGCAGTCAAGCAAACCATAGTTCTAGAGAAACTAGGAAAACAAAAGGCCACCTAGAAGTAAATAACATTCTAACCCATTCTGCACCTGTCTGCTTGATTCCAGAGATCTCAAAGGGCCCCGTCACTCTTCTTGACTTCATACTTGCAGGCCAGTCTGTGGCTTTCAATAGCAGGATCAGACAACTGGCAACAAATAATACCCAGACTCTGCTTGGAAATCACAGATGTGGTGAGTAGCACATACCTATGCACGGCTACCACACATATGGTGATGGGCAACTGCCCAGAGGACTTGCTTCTGTCTCTCTTATGATATGTGTTGGTGCACTTATGTTTTACAGCACAGGGAAGTCAGAAAATACTCTAGGCTCACGGAGCAGAAGTCAAGGTATGATGGCTCTGAAAGCTCAAGGCTCCTTAGAGAAAGGGCTCTCTACAAATGCAACATATTATTATTGAAAAAGTTTAGCTATTCTTTATTCCCCCATCCATTCTTTCCTTCCTGTCCTTGCAAAGATCAAAAGAGCCAGAGGAAGTCTTGTGCATCTTGATTTGGAGATGGTTCTTCAGAAGCCACAGAGGAAGACTTCTAACAGGTTCTTCTGCACAATGGAGTCTGAAGGCTAAAGTAATTATTGAAGTCTTGCCACCAGTTAAGGGTGGGAGGTGGAAAGCTTTGAACTTCTTGGGGACAGCAGAGAACCACCTCCTGTCAGAGTTGAGGAAAACCCACGAAAAATAAGAATTTCCAGGACTTCCAAGTCCACCTTCAGATCTTCAATCCCTGCCTGTGCGTGAGGCACAATACAGTGATGAGTCACAGAAAAGTAATTATAATAATTATAACTACAACAGCAAAAGCAGTTATCAGTCATAGAGCACTGACCATGGTGAGGCATGGTATTAGATACTTTATAGATGGCTTAGAAAAGGTGAGGGAGAAGGGACCCCCAGTTAAGCATATGGACTCTGGAGATACTTTGCCTAATTCAAATCCCACTCCCACCTATTTGACTTTTGGCAGTTACCTTTCCATACTTCAGCTTTCCTGGCCAGTGAAATGGGGATAATGGCAGGGCTTATTTCACGGGCTGTTATGAGAACTAAAAGAGTTAATCCATGTAAAGTTCTGAGAACAGAGCCTACACAAATAAGACTAAAGTGTTCAGGCTTTATGGTTTTGTCCTACTGCATGTATGATTTCTCTTAAGGACACACGCATTCGGGGATCCCTGGGTGGCGCAGCGGTTTGGCGCCTGCCTTTGGCCCAGGGCGCGATCCTGGAGACCTGGGATCGAATCCCACATCGGGCTTCCGGTGCATGGAGCCTGCTTCTCCCTCTGCCTATGTCTCTGCCTCTCTCTCTTTCTCCCTCTGTGACTATCATAAATAAATAAAAATTAAAAAAAAATTTTTAAAAAAAGGACACACGCATTCTTAGTGCATTAAAGGGGCTTCCAAATAACTATTTGAGGACGGTGGAAAATGTGAGGACACAGTTTCATGGCGGGGTTCAGGTCATGATCTCTGGAGAAGGGGGGCAGGTTGTGGGATGGAGCCCAACATCCGGCTTGTGCTGGGCGTGGAACCTACTTACGATTCTCTCTCTGCCCCTCCTCCCCCCAAAAAAGAAAGGAAATGAATCACACCAGACCTAGCCCTGTGCTGCAGGCTCATTCCCCCTCCTTCCATTACTGAAGGCAGACATGTAGGAGGACAGAGAGGCCAGCCAGGTACAGGTAAAGCTAAGGTGCACCACAAAATCTTTACTAGGTATACACACCAAGCCCCTCCCCCATCTTCAAGATAGGGAGAGACACTGGCAGTGAAACGTGGGAACTATCTGGGACCTGAACAGAAAGATCCTGAAATGTAAGGCAGTCATCGAATCAGACATTGAAGAACAACGGCTTGCCTTTTTCGAATCAAAGAACCTTTGAAAGGCCATTGGAAGCTGGACAGACTTCCCAGGAAAAAAAAAAAAAAAAGTTTATATATGTAATATCTTGCACCCAATTTTGGGGGCTCACAGACCACCCCTGAAGCTTATGCACAAAGCCCAGGTTAAGAAGCTCTCCCTCTCTCTTCTTGGCTTTCTTGAAGTCACAGCTGTCTGCATTGTTAGCCTTAGAGGGACCACAACCTGTATCCCTATCATTCTCAGAACCCTACTGGACACCTCCTCCCATGCTTCACACCCAAAAGTTCTAAAGAACAACAGCAAACGTTCGTCTTTGGGGGCCTTTCTGTAGAGTGCACAACAGGCAATCCTCCTGAATCCCCCACCTTTCCCTTACTCTCATTACCCCCAACCCTGACCATCCCCATTTGACCCTACAGTCTCCATGCTGGTTGTCAGCATCCGCCCTTTATGATTCCAGGGAAAACTAGGGACCCGACCTCCCACCCATAGACCCACACAACACTTTTCAATAACTCTGTGTGCTTGCCTGTGTGGTTACTGCCTGAAGTGCTACTAAGAGCTTCTTATCTTTAGCTTCAAAAGATTTGATCCCAACAAGAAAGTTACATGTAAGCTGTTACCTATCTATATATTTAGGTAGGCTTCTTTATGTGTCTCCTCCTCCCCCCACCAATCAAACTACGCAATTGAAAGCACCATATCCCCTATTTCTTAGCGTCTTCTTTAGCATTTTATCCAGAGTAGATACAAGTGTTCAACACACATTTGTTGTCTTACTGATTTATATCATGGTGTGAACAGCAGAGCTGGTTTTCATCATGAAAGCTGACATCATGATACTGGGGGCTCCGTGAGCAAACATTGCTAATGTCCCAATCAGCGACGAGCTATCAGTGATGGGCAGTACTAAAAGCAAGAAGGAAGATTCATTAGGCTAAAATGAAAAGGAAAAGTCATGTTGGTATGAGACAGAACTGGGGAAAATACATAAAAATCAAGTACTACTGGACAGATTTCCTGAAAAGTAGAAAAGCCTAAATATAGAGATAATGACAGCAAGCATTTCCAAATGTATATGGCTACGATCCGTGGCACCGAGAATTATCTAATTGATTCCTTCTCTCTGTAAATATTTTATACAATAAATTTCTAGAAAGTTGAGGATCACCCTACACACACATATGCACACGCCCGCGCATACACACACAGACGGGCTGATTTACATCCTAAGTGAAGTAAATAGCTTTAGTCTCACAGTTTTCACTCCTAGAGAAAATGCCAACTCATTCAGTACAGGAATCAGTCTAGTAGCTGCTTGCATGTCTCTGGCTGACAGGGGGTTCCCTACTTCACAAAGCAATCTACTCTCCTGTAGAACAGTCGTTGCATTGGTTTTGTTTAATGAGGTCCACATATAAGTAGACTTTTTTTCTAAGTGAAATAAAGGGAGAGCCCTAAAACAAATGAATTCGTACTACCCAGAGTTTATGGACAATGGAACCAGCGTCAACTCTGCTTCCTATTTTGCAAAGAGCAAACAGAACCACTCCTGCTGCAGCTTGAAGTCTTTTATAATTATCTAGAAGAGCAAATCTCCTTTCTGCAAGGTTCAGTGATTTGGCGGGGGTGGGGGAGAGGGCACTGTAATCCTTTGGAAATCATTCTCACTGTTTAGAGGCATTTCAGGGCTGGGGATACTATTTTGTCAACAATTGGAAAATACATAATTAATTGAAAGTAAGGAACGAGGGTTCTGATTCTTACTAGTACTAAGTTTCCTTGTGACTGGAAAAGCCACTGAACCTCTCTGGGCCTCAAACTAGATGTTTTCCATCACCCCTTATAAAATGATTGTTAAACTCCCCATTAGCAATGCTGAAAAAAACCTGAGATCACAGCATTCTTTTTGAACTTCCTGAAAGCTATATGAATTAAATAGTAAGTGCCTGAACCCAGAATGTGTTAAACCAACCCCTTACCATCCCTGCAATCTGGTGATTTCTGGTAATGCAGTGGACAGAGATATCAAATGATGAAGGAATATTTATAGAAAATATACTTAAATTGAAAAAAACTGTGTAGCAATAGTTTTCCCATCAGAATTGGGAAAAGATGGGCTTTGATTTTATTTTAGCAGAGGAATAACTAAGTCCAGCTGGCAGGGGGAGGAAGAGGAAGAGGTAGTTTGAAAACTTCTGGTCCAGATGTCTCTAACTCTCCTTCTATCGCTGGCCCTGAATTAAGTGATCTAAGCACTCCAGAAAGGTGCTCTGAGCTGGGTCTGGCTTTGGAGTGGACCTTGCTCCCAGATTATCCAAAGATCTCATTTACGTTTACCTGAACCACTCTCCAATCCCTACACACATAAGAATTTCCAAACTCTCCTCTCTACCAAGGAAAGGACTCAGAAATAGTTTTATCAGGAAGTGAGGCACTTTCTGGCTTTTTAAAAAGTAGACTCCATGCCCAGCATGGACCCCAGTGGCCTGCTGAGCCTGAGCTTGAACTGGGGACCCTGAGATCAAGACCTGAGCTGAATGAGCTGAAACCAAGAGTCAGACGCTTAACAGAGCCATCCAAGTGCCCCAAACACTTTCTCACTCTTCTCACAATCAGGAACCCTAATAATGAGATCATCATATCCTCCTGACAGATTGACACAGAAAGTAAGTGTGTGCAGTACTCTTAGCAAGCTTCCATTTCTGACCTTCTCTGAGGTCAATGAGAATGCCCAACGAATGTACCATCAAATGCACTTTGATACCCAGCATGGAGGCCAGCCAGCCAGCCAGCCAGCCAACATTTAGAAAGCAAACGCTTTATTATTAAACATTAACATATCCATCAAGGCATGAACGTTTAGGAACAAAATAATCCTGCCCACTTCTTGAAGGCTGTTGTTAGAAAGAACATTGCAAATGTTCTGTGCCTCTCGAATTTTGGGAAAGAAATGGCTCTGCTGAACCAGAATGACAAATCTTAAGAACGGATGTGCAGAATCCTCCTGAGAGCCCCTGGAGCAGGCATCACACTGCACTTGGGAGGCACTTCTGGAAAGCTCAGAACAGACACTCAGATGACACACTAACTTTGAATGTATTGGTTCACGTGCTTTAATTACACATTGGTCCTGCAAGGAGCCTGCAGCCAACAAACAGCCAGATGGAAAAGTAAATATATTTCAAAAACAATTAGCCCAACAGGAATTGGACAACCCTTCATGGGACTCTGGAAGGCGAGGGGCCGGCTGTTTGTCCTGCCAGTCTACAACAGAAAAATCACAAGTCGCAGAGGACAGACACACCAGCTCGGAATTGGGAGGCAGCCAGGCCTTCAAGGGGGGTGGCTCACCGGGCATCCCCACCGCGGTTCTTAAACCTGGCTCTCTCCAGAGTAGTTCGGAGTCTGATTACCCCATTTCTTGCCTTCTCCTTCCTATTTCCAGCTCCCTCCATCTCCAGCGAAGGAGGCATTACAGCAGGTTCTAGGACTTTTCCCTGTTCCCAAGTTTCCTGCCACGATTAATATACTTAACACAGGAACCCGGCGCAGAGCCGCGAGGAGAAGCCAACACTTCACACAACTGTCAAGATTACCATCAGACCCCACCTCCGCGATTGCGACAGTCCCCGATAGGCATCGCAGTGTAAAATGTACCCCAAGTTCCCTCGCCAGCTCCGGGGGCCCCGCAGCGCGCTCAGAAGAGCTGACTATGGTTTTGTTTTCTGGTCGCTCGGTCATTATTATTGGCATTCTGATGCAGGCTGTGTTGGTTTTACAGCATGTGTTGGGATCTGAAGGTCTCTTCCTGGCTTTGCCGCCCTCAAAAGCCACGGGCCCCCAGGGGAGCTGCGAGGCCCCGGGGACCCACGCTCCCTCGCGCGTCTCGGGCCGGTGGAGTGGGGTGCGGGCGCCACAGCGACGCGGGAGGGGGAGCTGCGGCCGGGAAGGGGGACCCGGGTCCCCCAGAGACCGGGGAGTCCGGGCCCCAGAGCCCCGCCGGAACGCGTGCGATTCGCTGCGGTGGATGCGCCCGGAGGTGGGAACCGCCGCTTTCGACCAGAAGATACCCGGTTTGTGGCGCAGGTCCCGCAGTGGCAGTCAGGACAAGAGCACATCCACCCAGGCACTGAGCTCTCCGGGACAGTCACCCCGTCCCTCCGCGGCGCGGCCCCCCATCCCCGCGCCGCCGCCCCGCAGCCCCGCAGCCCCGCAGTGGATCCGCCGCGGCGCGGGCCGCATGTTCGAGTCCATTCCCCTCCAAACCCAGGCCCGCCGAGCAGCCGCGGAAGAGGGGGCGGGGGGAGGCTGAAAGCGCCCCCCGCCCCCGGGCAGCCCCCGCGCAGGCTGGGACCAGGGGGTCAGGCCGCCAGCCTCGCACCATCCGCGCGGCGAGGCCGAACCCCAGCCTGCGCCCTCGCGCGCGGGGAGAGGCCGGGCGGGGAGCGGCCGGGAGGGGGCGGGAAGACAGTGAGAGTTGGCCAGAGTTGCCTCTCACCCAGTGCCGAGAGGCTCATTGGGCCGGACGGGCAGATCGTGGCTGCCCTTCCCTGTCCTCTTGAGACAGACACCGGGGCTCGCCGGGGACACGCGGTGTCGCCATCCCCCCCCCCCCCCCGCACACCGGCGCATCTGCCCCCGCGAGGCACCCCGGCCCACCACACACTCTCCTCCCAAGTCAAGGTGCAGCATCAGGAAGGGGGGTTCTCCAAGCTTCAATGGGATCTGCAAACCCGGAGCGGGGCCCTGCGCCGCGTCCCGGCCCCTCCGCGGAGGCGCGTCCCAGCGCCGCGCTCCGCCTCCGGCCCCGGGGCCAGCTTGGGGCGCAGTGTGAGCGCAGCAGCTGATTTGGAAGGACCCGGGGGGCCCCAAGGAAAAGAGACTACCGGATGGTGCCGCACATCGAGAGACCCGAGGAAGCCGAAAGTTGACCTCGGTGAAGTCAACCCAGGAACCTTTCAACACGCTGGCCACAGGAGTTCGGGGCGCGGGGCTGGAGCTTCTGGGATCCTCCGGGAAGATCCCCCGCGCCACAGCCCCTCCGACCTCCAGGGCCACCTCCCCGGGCCTCCTGGCCCCATCGCGCGCGCAGATTCGCAATCTCTTCGGCCGCACAACCCTCCACGGCGAAGCCGAAGCCGAAGCGCCGCGTCCGCGACCGGGCACCTGCTCTCCCCCCGAAAGCCCTCCAAACCGATCCTCCGACCTCAAACTCCTCCCCGACCCCTCTCCCAGCCTCTCCCGGGCGCGCCGACCCCGCGCGGCGTGGCCGTCCCCCCCAGCCCAGCTCCCCGGCCGGCTCAGCCGCCCGCTTACCTTTTCTTCTCCTTGTCAGCTGTCATTGTCGCCGTGGCGCTCCGAGACGCCGGACACCTGAGCTCCCCGGCCGGTGGGGATTGCAGTCGCCGCCTTCACTGTGGCCCTCGCCTACTCCTTGCGGCCCGGGCCAGCGTTAAAGGTCCTGGGTGCTCGCGGGTCCCGAGCGCCCCGCACCGTCGGGTGGAAGTTTGCGGGCTGCTGGCTGGGTGCGGGGAGGAGGGTGGAGAAAGGTGCCGGGGAGGAACCTGCGCGGGGAGGCGGGGTCGGGGCAAGGAGTGGGAGGAGGCTGTCAGACCCAAAAGGAGGGCAGCGAGAGCGGGACCTTAGTTCCTTTTTTTCCCAAGAAGAGGGGTCACTTTTCTGGGTTTTCCAAAAAAAAAAAAAAAAAAAAAGAAGAAGAAGAAGAAAGAAGAAGAAGAAGTGGCTGCAAAGACCTGAGTTGAAAGAGCGCAAGGCCGGGCGGGCGCGACCGCGGAGATGACCATACAGTCTCAGGACACTGCCGAGGATTGTACAGCCGCCTCTGGCTAGCGATGCGTCGGGCGCAGGGGCTGTGCCGCGGGCCGCTCTCGAATGTCCGGCCCCCGCGGCCGCCAGCCCACTTTAAAAACTCCTGTGGCCGGGCGGGGGAGGGCGCGGGGGGCGCGGGCGCAGGGGGCGGGCCGGGCGTGCGCCCGCAGGCCCCGCCCCCGCCCCGCCCCGCCCCCGCGCCCCCCGCGCCCCCCCGCGCCCCGCCGCGCGCCCGGGCAGCCCACTGCGTCCCGGCCAATCGGGAGGCGCGGCCGCAGCCTCTGCCCTGACCCCGGCCCGCCCCCTGCCCCCGCGCTCCGCTCCGCGGCGGCCCGCCCGCCCCGCCTCCCCGCCCCGAGGTTCCACAAGTTGTTTATGAGGTCGGCGGGGTGGCGGGGGGCAAGGTGGGGCTCCCCCCGGGGCGGGGGCGGGGGCGGGCGCGGCCGCGAGAAGTCGGCCTCCCGGGGCGCCGCGGGCCAGCGCGGGTGCCCCTGTGCACCGATGCCCTTGCGCCGCCGCCGCCGCACCTTCGGGACGCGCGCAGGACCGCGAGCTCCGAGTCCCGCTCGGCCACGCCTCGCAGGGTGGCCCCGCAGAGCCGCTCCCGCGCCCCGGGCTCCGCGGCCTGCCCCGGGGCTAATTCCGAGGGCCCAGCGGCCGCGCTCCCAGCCTCGGCGATGCGCTTTTCCCCCAGCAGAATGCAGCTGGCTTTGCCGCGTGATAGAAGAGGCAGGGAGCCCCATCACCTGCTCCGGGGCACCCTGGAGGAAACAGTGCTGTGCGATAGAGCTGGGGCTTCTCCCGCCTCCCCTGCCTCAACCCGCACAGCTGCTTGCTTGCGGAGTTGCGTTGGACTGTGTGGCTTTGGTGAGGATGCGGGAGAGGAGGGCCCTCGCTTCAAGCTGTCTGGCCTGCTGCGTGCGCCCTGCTCCCAACCCCTGGCCACACCACCACCGTGCGGGCCTGGGCCGATTCAGAATTGGACAAGTGATTCGGACTTCCTCGTGTGATTTTGGGATAAGCATTGACAGCGTGTTCTCAAATCACAGTATCTCAGACCTGCCCTATGGATCAACAAGGTTTTATGGAAGCGCTAGGGTCATAAAGTCTGCAGGTGTTGAGTGTGGAGAGATCAGAGATCTAAGGGGCAGGCCGTTAGAGCTCAGGGATTTTCCAGAGGCGCTTATATAGGCTGCCTTCAACCCATGCTGGCCGGGGACCTCCGTTGCATGGGCCTCTGCCGGGACCCAATCCAGCTGCTCTACCAAGAATCCCACCCCATCCCCCTACCTACATTATGTTGATCAAGGTCTCAGGATGGGACAGGGGAGGCCTGGTCTTAGAAGCTTTGAGAAGAACCCGCACAGGTGTGAGTAGAAGAGAAAAGCAAGGGCCACCGAACCGTTAGCTCTGGCACTGACAACCTTGCTGTACGTTTTCCCCATAAACCTTGTCATGTTATATATTAAATAATCCACATAATAAACTCCAGGAGTTTATGCAAAGTGAGAAGAACCCGTCATGAAAGGACAAAATACTTTATGATTCCACTCTTATAAGTATCTGAAGTCGTGAAATTCATAGAAAACAAAGTACAAAGGTGTTTTTTCAGAGGGAATGAGATGGGAATTAGTGCTTAATGGTTATACAGTTTTGCTTCTACAAGACACAGACACTCCAGAATCTATTATACAAAATGCAAATATATTTAACTCTACTGAACTATACACTTTAAAATGGTTAGGGTGGTGAATTTAATGCTAGCTTTTTTTTTTTTTTTTACCACAATACAAAAATAATTAGCAAGAAAACAATAATCATAAGTGGACCTTTTCTTGGGTATAGGTTTGTGTTATCACCAAAATGCAAAGTAAACCTATTTTCCCCTTGCACCTGGAGAGGTGGGGCTAATTTTCATAGGCCTTTGGAAGGCCTTGGAAAGCAGAATAGGGAGAGGAGAAAACCTGCCAAGAACTGGGGAACCAGCCACGTTTTCTCATTTTCCTAGAGCCATGAGCACTGTGTACACAGACTTTGAAATCAAACATCACGCCTGAGAGTCAAGGGATTCAAACAAAGATTGCGAATCTCTCCAGGGACCCATTTCTTGAAGCTGGTGGGTTTCAGAAATGGAGCGATTTCATATTGGGCTTCTCCAGCCACCCAGTCCTAGTGGACACGTTTATTTATCTTAATAAAGAGATTGGTAAGACACAGTGCTCCCTTAATCAACAATAAGCTTACTTATCTCACTTGGTGCTGGAGTGCAAGAAGCAGCAGGTGCTTTGGTAGCTTCCAGGTGCTCAAGATGGTTCACTGCCAGAGGAAGGAGAGAATTTTTGAGTCCTGGACTATGCTTGCGAGTCACAAAGCAACACCTCCAACCTACGCAGAATGTGTCAGTGGTGCTGAGCTTATGAAATTAGATGTTTTGATATATTTAAAAAAATACTCAAGAATACATCTACCATGTTAATATTGTTCCTTCCCCATGGTTAGCCTGTCCATCTTTCTAATTGGGATTTTGCCCTCTAAGTGAAAGGTCCACAAGCTCTGATAAACAACTAACTGGATGGATATTTTTGAAATCCCAGTGAGTAACTTTGAAGAGTCTGGGATTTTTGGCAGTGTCAGAGAGATTCACCAAAAGCCCTATATAGAAGAATTGGACCCAGCCTTGCTTAGAGCAGAGCTGAGCAGCCCAATGACCTCTTAAGATTTCCTCCAGAGTTCAGTTCAACAGCCTTTGCAGGAAGCAGCTGAGAGTATGAACTCAACACAGGCTTGTGGCTAGAGTGTGTCCCATTTTATTTTTTAATGCCCACAGAGCACTAAAGGAGAAAAGTTTTAACAAATGATGGTGGAAAGAGATGGATTCCAGGATTTAGAGGAGCATCTCTAGAGACAACGATCTTGTGGCCACAGAGGGCAGCAGAGGGCATCACTAAGCAAAACTTCCATGCTGCTGAAAATGGGAGCAACTGCCCATCTCCCAGCAAATCTCCCTACCTGTCCCCCAACTCCAGACTGGGCAGCATGGCAACAAAATCTGTGACCCTACGATAGCACTCACTTGTTGTAATGCAGGACGAGACTGGGTCTCTAGCTTCCTCTCTCCTCTGTAGAGCATACCCTTGGGAGGGTGGAACAGACAGAGACAAGGAGTTAACCTTACAGACTTGGTGGAGAGCAGGCACCTGGGATGCGGTGGGCAGACGGAAGACAGAGGGCTCCTGTTAAAGTAACTACGAGCCAGGATATGGTTGGAAATTAGACTGGGATGGGTGGGATCTAACAGGAGAAGAGATCTTGAAAGGGTGAGCTATTTCTTTTAGTATTTTCAATATATTGTCGCATCGGGGCTGGATCCATTCACTCTCAGAGTGGTACTAGCCCTGGCCTTGACATATGTGTCATCTCATGTAATACCATCTGGCCCTAGTCCCACCATTTATTTAGTTGGAAGAGAAGTCGCCCCTTCCCTCATAATTTGCCCCGTTAGTCCTCCAAACAAAACCAGCTCTTGAATTGTGATTTATGAGTCTTTCCTCATACTATCAATGAACTCCATGACCAGAAAACCATACCTCCTGTGTTTGGCTTCAGCCCAAAGCCTGAACATATGCCGTATCTATGGTTAAACATGACCTTTGACCCTACAAATCCAGAGTTTGTCATTTTCAAGAAAGAATTCTGTGATTCTGGGGCACCTGGGTGGCTCAGTGGTTGAGCTCTGCCTTTGGTTCAGGTCATGATCCCCAGGGCCTGAGAACAAGTCCCGCCCACATCAGGCTGCCCTGCAGGGAGCCTGCTTCTTTCTCTGCCTATGACTCTGCCTCTCTCTGTGTGTCTCTCATGAATAAATAAATAATCTTTAAAAAAAAAAAAAAGGAATTCTGTGATTCTTATTGAGGAAAGGGTTGAACTTTTTTTTCCTATTTGGATTCTTAGTGCTAAGAAGAAGGATCCAGTTTTAAAGGATCACAGTTTCCCCTCCCCCACTCCCACATCTGGATGATCAGTGACTTAGACTAATGTTTTTGCCCATGAAAGGTCTTCTGTGTTTATCATTTTGTCATTCAACAAATAGTGGAGGAGTCATTGGTCCATGGCCACTGTGTTATGCCGGTTCAGGGAAAATGAAAGGAATCAATCGGGAGGGGGAGAGAGTCAGTGGTTCCCTTAAGCCAATCCAGTTGTGCATTCACTGGATTTCTCAGATTTTAAGATATACATTTACTGACTTTCTAAGGCTTTTGAAATCAGTGAGCATCAATACGTAATGATTCCTTTCTTCCTCTCCCAAACTACTTTTAAATTAATCATTGTCATTTACATATTCTTAAAACTTTTTAGATAAAAAAAATTGAGAGCAAAATCCTATGCTTTAAACAATAGGTGTTGTAAGGATTGGTGGTGGGTGGGGGGAGGGTGGAGAGAGTGAATAAGAAAGAAGATAAAGCTAGAGTCCTAGCCATCTTCACTCCTAGGAGTCAGAGATGCCTCGCCCAGACTGGCCCGTCTGCTGGGCTGGTGGGTGCGATCTCTGTGGGAGGAATGGCCTATAGGCAGGATGTGCCAGCCCCGCCTTAGAGTAGAAAGGGCACAAGCAGAAATGAAGGTGCTACGGACAATAAAAACGATGACTTTGGGCCTCAAGCAGCACTGCTTTGAAATCTGGTAACTAAGAATGACACAGAGTGGGGGTCAGAGACGCCCTCCCCACTCCTATAGTGTGGCTTTGGTCTATGATAGAGTGTTAAAATGGGACTTTCTCTAGCTCAGTTTCAAAATACAGAAGTACACACCTAGAAAAAGAGCTTTTGAAAACGGTTTTGCATACTAGTCATTGTCCACCTCAAGGGAGTGCATGGACTGGTATAGACAAAGACTGGAAGTTGGATGTCTAGGGTGGAGTTGTCAACATCACAGAATTTCCCCTCCCCACACCGTGGACAAAGGTCTGCCTTTCAACCATCTTCAGGTCCACTGACTGTGGTCCCAGGGATCACATGAGGGCCTGATTCTCGTCCTCTGCAGCTTTAGGGACACAGGAGACTGCCCCCCAGGTGAGAGGCTAGCTAAAGTGGCTGTTGGAGACTTATTCCCTCTCACCTAGTCATGGCAGTGGTGTATTTTACAGGTTGGATTCCCCAGGAAGCCAACAGGAGGAGGAGATTAGCAGGCAGCAGGCTTTTGAGGGAGTGCTCTTGGGATCAGCACCTGTGGGAGGGAAGAGACAGAAGTAGGATTGGGCGGAGGGCAAAGTGGAGCCTCAGCAAAGGTCTCATCTTACCCCTCAGGGTGTCTGAAACTGGAATGGCTCTTTAGAGTTGTCCTAAAGTAGGGTAAAGGGGCCAGGCCTTTCTACCTCTGCACTGATCCGTCAAGGGCTGTGGCCTTGGGCGCCAGGACCTGGGGAGGGAGAGGTGGGGGGCGGGTGGTGGGAAGGCCTCCATTCCTTAAGGTGGATCTGGGCAATGATTAGAAGGTCTAACACAGAGCATGATGTTTACAGACCAGATATAGAATCCACAGGAGGAATACCCACTGAGGATTTTTAAGAGGATCCTGCCACATGCACCTCTATAAGGAGATCTTGACAGAAAGGAATGGAGGTACCACTGGAGGCACCTCTGGAGGCAGAAGCTGAGGAAGAGTGCAAGTGACCTGCCAGAGGAGGGCCCTTCTGGAGCCATGGGGGGTTGCAGTTGGAGGAGACTGTCAGGGGAATATCCAAGGAATCCACAAAGATACCAAAGAGGCAAAGAGCTACCATGGCCAGAGAAAACCAAAGAGAAATTGGTTTTCCAATGAGAGTAAAAAGAAGAAGGAGAAGAAGAAGAAGAGAAGGAGAAGAAAGAGGAAGAAGGAGGAGGAGGGGGAGGAGAAGGAGGAGGGGGAGGAGAAGGAGGAGGAGGAGGAAAAGAAGAAGGAGGAGGAGAAGGAGAAGAAGGAGAGGAGGGGGAGGGGGAAAGAGAGGGGGGAGGAGGAAGAACGGGAAGATGACCATTCCTATCCTATTTTTCCCCCTTGCCTAGTCTAGAGGGGCCACTGTAGCTCAGTAGAGGGGTTAGGCATCGAGGTGCTAGGTAGGGAAATATCTTAGCTCCTCAGTTCCTAACAGGGCATCTGGCATAAAAGGGGCATTCAGAAAAAAAAAAAAAATAAATAAATTTAAAAAAGGGGCATTCAGTAAATGCTGACCAAATGAATACACAAATGTACGAGTGAATGAACAAATGAATATATCACTCAAGACCCTAGGGTGCAAGCAACAGATAGCATTTTCCCTCCTGTTGGCTCCGGCTTCTAGGTTGAAGGAAGTCTGGGTCAGGGAGAGCAGAGCTTTAAGCCGACGTGAAGCTTAGAATTTTCATTACCTACCAGATTCAGATGTTTATTTAGTATGAGCAAAAGAATTCCTTTTTCTTTTTTTTAAAGATTTTATTTATTCATGAGAGACACAGAGAGAGAGAGAGAGAGACAAAAGTAGGCTCCATGCAGGGAGCCCGATGCGGACCGATCCTGGGACTCCAGGATCACGCCCTGGGTCAAAGGCAGGGGGTAAACCGCTGAGCCACCCAAGGATCCCAGCAAAGGAATTTCTATTTTTACTACTAACAGAGTGACTTTCTTCTTTTTTTTTTTTCTAAAGATTTTATTTATTTATTCATGATAGTCACAGAGAGAGAGAGAGAGAGAGAGAGGCAGAAACACAGGCAGAGGGAGAAGCAGGCTCCATGCAGGGAGCCCGACATGGGATTCGATCCCGGGTCTCCAGGATCGCGCCCTGGGCCAAAGGCAGGTGCCAAACCGCTGTGCCACCCAGGGATCCCCCAGAGTGACTTTCAAAGTCTTGGGACCTCACTGAGATTTGATTCGAAGTGGGAACTAAATAATCCATCAATTTGATGGACAACTTAAAATTTTAATCGGAGAAAATAATAATATTGCCTTCTGATTGTAGCATACAAATCCAATTTGTTGGACATAACTCTTTCAGGGATCTTGAGGCCCCTTTCAGGGCTGTGCATGTGGATGATGTCGGAAGCCACAGTGCTGGTGACTTGCTGGAAGGACCTCAAGAGGTGGCCAGAAAAAAAATTGGGCCCAAGAGGTAGTGGCAAATGTACTGACCTAATTTTGGAGAGGGCCTTAACTATGGAAATCACAGGAAGTGCTGTAGAAGGTGAGGGGAAGGAAATGGCAGCTTACAGACAGAACTCGTGAAACATGCTCCAGGGACTCCTGGAAATAAGTAATGGTGAGACTGAGGAGCAAGTAGGAGGGACATCCTGCAGTTAAGAGTCAGCCAAGTGGGGCAAATAGAGGCAAGAGTTAGCCAAATGCACAATGTATTTACATCTTGCACCTACATTGTCTTAATTTATTTTGTGGCAATGGACATTTTCTTTTTCCTTAGCTGCTTAGCATCCAAACCTCAGCACCTTTCTATGTTGGGGGAGTTCCTCACTCACCTTATGAAGAAAGCCTGCCTTTCACGAAAGAGAGTAAAAATGCCAGATAATCTCAGCTTCCCTAGAACCCTTGGTGGACACGGGACCTAGATTCTTTGAATCAGACACATCCACCCAGACTTTGAATCTCGTTGAATCTGGGGGCAGCAGGCACCTTGCAGAGTGGCTGCCACCTTGCTGACAGCATCTTGGTGCCAAGCAGTTCTGGCATCAGCATCCAGAGTCGTGAGTTGGTGGGTTGGCCATGTGAATTAGTCACCGGCAGCAGGGTTCCAGTTTGGGGCTTTATTTCTGGTTGCCTCAACTCTGAGCCTGGCTCTCCAGTCCACCGCTCCTCCACCCCCTGCCAGAGATTTTCTGAGATGACCAGCACCTTTTAAATAAATCATTCTTTTCAATTTGCTAGAGATAATTTATGTTACTTGCAGCTAAGAATCTTGGCTGATATATTCATTCATTCATTCATTCATTCACTTACTCATTTGTATGCAGAATTTACTCGATCAGCATCCGGTGAATGGTCACTATAGGCCAGGCACCCTGCAAGGCATTGGTGATACCAAGATCAATGAGACATGTGCCATTCCTCAAAGAACTTACAGTCAGGTAAGAGGTCCCTGACAACTAATTTTCTTTTTTTTTTTTTTTTTAAGATAGATTTATTTATTTATTTATTTATTTATTTATTTATTTATTTATTTATTATAGACATAGAGAGAGAGAGAGAGGCAGAGACACAGGAGGAGGGAGAAGCAGGCTCCATGCAGGGAGCCTGACGTGGGACTTGATCCCGGGTCTCCAGGATCGCGCCCTGGGCCAAAGGCAGGCGCCAGACTGCTTAGCCACCCAGAGATCCCCCTACAACTAATTTTCTATCTCTGGCCCTCAGTTTCTTTTCTTTAAAGTGAGAGGGGTAGATCTTTAAAGCCTTTAGGCTCTGATGTTTGAATTGGCTATGCATCATTGAATTAAGTGATGGTGTTTGCCTCAGAAGCCTTAGCTGGCAGACATGTGAGGCCAGCTGTGCTACTTAGGTCAGGGCATAAACTGTGTCTTTAGGGCTTCCATTTCCTACATGGAAAATTAATCACTCTAGGCATCTTATCTAGTCAGGGGCCTGACTAAAGTTTGACTCACAGGAGCTGGTTATCAGCATCTTCTCACCTCACCTTCTCTTGATCTCATTTAAAACAGTTCTCCTGCCAGCCTGAAACCATCCCTGTGGCAGACCATGGAGCACCCAGCGACATCTACGAGGGAGCTTAGCCACTGAGAAAAGTTCATGGTGTTGTCTGGCCCACTCTCCAGGTTTAAATCTCAGATTGAAGCTAATAGAAGCACAAAAGAAAGTGGGAGGAGAAAGCCTCACAACCCCAGAAATGGCTTCCCCAGCAACTCATCATCATGCCTCCCCAGAAAAGCACCTATAGATTCAAGAAATGGTCAGAGAAAGCAAGACACAATTGAGACTTTGGATCTATGTTAATTGAGAGGGATGCTCACATAACATTGGGGCATCTAGATACTGGAGGAGTTGGTTTTGAAACTTATTAATATATGAAGAATGAGGGGAAAGGTGTCCCTTTACAATTTCCATGGCTATGTGAAGGTTTTTCCTGTCTGCATCATTCTGGGACTGCAGCTGGGTCCTTCTGTAGCACGGATATTAGAGGGGAGAGCGTCAGGGGCACACACTAACACGGCCCCAAATGCAGCTGTGGATTCACACACATACAGGCACATGTACCTCCACAGGTGCCAAGCCCGGAAATAAGTTCCCCACACACCCCATTTAAAATGTTTCATCTGCTCTGAGTGCATAACTCTGTCTTTGCCCTTTGAAGAAAACCAGGGATGCAATGCTGAGAATGTGCCTGTAAATACTTAAGATTTTAAACTCTGAGGCTTTTCTCTTGGTCTGTCTCAGAGGATTGCAGACTCTGGTGTCTTGATGCTGTCTTGATGATGTTACACACTCAGCTGTGACCAGTGTGCTCAATGACCTGCCCCGGGGTGGAAGCAGAGGCACAGACATTTCAAAGCCTTTAGACACTGGGTCTTGGCATGCTTTACCTTAATCGCTAATTTTACATTATAGCATATTAACCCTTCTATTATTCTATTTGAGGCTAAATTAAAGTGGACCTTGATCAGACGATTATTGAGAGATGCCTTGTCACATAAAAACATGCCAGTGGTAAAGCTCTAAGTAGATAACGCCAACGCAGGGAGCCCAGAGTTCACTGTATGTGAAAGTGAAGCTTATATGCCCAAGGTTCATAAGTAAGGCCGTACTTAGAAGATTACTGGAAAGAGTCATAGACAATTACACAGTAACTTTACCTGCTAAGACTAAAAAGACAAAGGGGACCAGGGTGGCTCAGTCGGTTAAGTGTCTGTCTTTGGCTCCAATCATGATCTCAGGGTCCTGGGATGGAATCCTGTGTCAGGCTCCCTGCTCAGCAAGGAGTCTGCTTCTCCCTCACCCTCTGTCCTTCACTCACTCTCTCTCTCCCAAATGAATAAGTGAAAAACCTTTAAAAAATAAAAAAAGAATAGAAAGCATATGTTAAAAGTAATAAACAACACTTTTTAAAAAGGCACCTTTCAAATTCCCTCTCCAAATCTCATTGTACTTGAGGCCTCATCCCCTTTGTGTGTATTCCGGTCTTTGTTTAATTTATTAGTTTTATTCATTCATCCTTCCCTTCTTGAGTATTTATCAAGTGTCCAGCTCTTAGTCGTCAATGTGGTAGAAATTCAGCTTAGAGAGATGAAAAAGACAAAGTCCTACCCTCTAAACTCACAGTTGCAAACAGACAAAATACTGCAGGTAAGAAGTTAAAAACCCTGTTTTTCTGGGAGTTCAGAATCAAGATTGACTCTGTCTGCCTGGTTGGAGGGGGAGGGATGTTAGGGGAAAGTCTGTAGAAAAGGTGACATTTTGGCTGGGTCTTGAAGGGTGACCTGGAGTTTGTTAGTCAGAGAAGTAGTAGAAGAGCATTTTGGTCTAGGAGCAGGGCCTGAATCCTCTCTTACAACTCTTGAAGCAAAGGGCAGGGCATTCAGAGGCAATACAAAAGACCCTTCGAGGAGGTTTAGTTATTATTGTCATCTGAGATTATCAGCTCTTACTGGCTCTGCAGAGCACTTAGAACACCTGTATTACTAACACCTGATGGGGCCTTTGGAGGATGACAGCGACACCTGTGCTAGTGAGGAATGGAACGTGACCCTCATCTTTCAGCCATGACATTCCAGCTTTCCCACCATGAATTTGTTCCCAATAATTAGGTGGCCATTGTGGCAGTAATGACACCAATATACAGTGGTGAGTATTTCTCTGAAAACTCTAGGAGCCTATGTAGAATGGAGCATGGATGTCCTTGACCTTGGCAGCCCTTGGCTCAGGTTACCAGGGAGCTTCTCCCAGTCCATCATAAGAACAGTTTATCTTTCTTGTTCAGCTCAATTTTTACAAAACCTTCATGCTCAATTTATACTAGAAGTTTGCACAATAGGTATTAGCATCAGAGCAAAATTCCCATGGGTTCTAGAATCTCCTGGGGGTACACCCACTCCAAGCAAGGAGCCAATTATTACAGCCTTGAAGTTTTGAGGGGACTCTGGTCTGTATGCACGGCTGTGTATATATATATATATTATAGTATGTATAGTATAGATGGGTGGCTGTGGAGATCTTAGCATCCTGGGGGTGTTAAGTAGGTTCAAAGGCAACTCAAACTCTCCCCCACAGTCCAGCTCAGGGGATATTTAGGTGTAAGCAGCATGGATGAGGCCCCCAGAGCCATGATGAGTGGACCCAGAGGGAGTCCCCAGGTCCTGCAAGTTTCTACTATATGTCTTGCTATGAGCAATCCCACCCCCAACCCGCTCCCCATGCCTGTTGCTTCTCTTCTTTTCTACACTTCTCCTTTATCCTTCCCCACTCCTTCTCCCAGTGAATATTCCTTTTTTCTCCAGAAGATTCTACTGAGTTTGTGGGTTTCGATGACCACACTTTTCCCAGCCATGATGATCACAGAGATAAGGAGGCCACTTCCATTAGTATCTGTGTAAAAGAGAGCAGAGGTGAGGAGGACCCTCTCTGCAGGCCTGCCTGGACTGTTTATGATGAACTGGTGGGAAAGACGCGTGGACGTGACACTCTAGTCGGCGTCTATGGCTTGAAGTCCCTCGGCCCAATGCTAGGGAGTGGGCTGGACATGGGGACAACAAATGCTGGAGAGGTTTGGCTGAGAGATCTCACGAGAAGGCACGAGGAGCAAACACATCCCATTTCCCATTTGTGCCTACATTTATTCTTCTTCCACATTAAAAGAAAGGTGAAGACGTTAATGAGCCATGGAATGGGGAAAATCTAAAGCCCTGTATAAGCACAAGGACCTGATCTGACTGAACTGGGTCTGTGTGAACTCCGTGCTCTGGGCTGGGGTGGAGCTAGAAGAGCACGCCGGTTTAACATTGTTCTTTTCTCCTTTGGGTGGAGAGGCCATGCACGGGAAGGTGCTGCAGGGCCCACTGGTGGGCTTGGAGTCTCAAGCCTGAGCCCAGATTCTGGTCTCCACCCCTCAGGTGGTCACTGACACATTCAATATCTCTGAGTCCCAGTGTCCTTGTCTGCAAGATGTGGATACTAGTGGCTCCTACTTCTCAGACTTAGGGACAGGGTTGGGTGCAACTGTGATACAAATGTGATGATTAATATTCTATCAATATCGATAGTTAATTGTACTGTTATGGGTTTCCAAAGGGAGAGCATTAGCAAGATGGAATAGTCTTAGAATGGTCTAAAAAAACTAAATCTTGCACACTGATATACAAACTGCACGCATTTAAAGTTTAGTATCTGATGTAATTTTAAATCAATTTATTTTAAAGTTGAGGCATTTTTTATGAGTTGGGAAAGACCCCTCTCTTCTGCTCTATGCCATTGTTAAATTAGCCCACTTCTGAAAGGGAGGACCCACTTTTCCCCCCTCCCCGCCCACTAGGGTAGGACTGTCTAGCTGAACTCCCTCCCCTTCTCCCTGAGCAGATGGGTGGGACCAGGTAAGTCTCTAGTTACATTTTTAAAATAGTACTGAGAGAGAGAGGGAGGCAGGGAGGCAGGGAGGCCCACATGACAGGAAGGGCAGGTTTTTCTGCTCTCTCCCTGCCTGAGGTCCCAAAGCAGGCCAAGCAGCTGAGCCCACACCCTGTCACCTTGTCACCCCAGAGGAGCCGTGGGCCCAACTGCACACATTAGAGGACACTGCACCGTAGTGTATGGCCCCACCATAGACTTACCACAAGACTTTGTCCTTGCCACTGATTTTTCTCTTTACGTCAGGGACTTCCCTCCAACCTGGAAAGAAATCCCTCTTCCTAGCTCAGTTCCTGCATCCAGGCTCTGGGCAGCCTCAATCACTCAGCCAGTCATCAGCTAGTTGCTGGCAATGTGAAGAGAATGGCTCTGTAGGGAAAAGAGACAGTAGGGCCAGGGTCTGTGCCTGGGGCACCTGGGCTAGCCTGAGGTGTGCATGCAGTCTGTGCTTGGCACTTCCGGTGGCCCTGTCCCGGCCTCCTGCTGTGCTTCAGAGAGATCCAAGATCTGAGTCTCGGGCCCTGGAAAGGGAAACAGTCAGGCCCCTGTGGCTCTCCCATGGTGGCAACTGAGCCCGTGATATCACCCTTTGCTATCCATCTGCATTTCATTGACTCTGACTTAACATTAGCTGCTGATCAGCTCCTTCCTCAGTGGCCAGCACTGCCTCTCCTCTGGGCATGGACATGGCTGCATCCTGCTCTCAAAATTATTCTTAGATCTGCACACCTCCTGCCTGCCTGCCAGACCTCTCCCCCAGGCCCCTCGTTAATATTTGCTGGCTGATGGATTATTTTTCTTCTGATGGAATAAATGGCAAACCAACCCCAAGAGGTCTGACTTTGTCCTCAATCATCTCTGGCCTGAGGGGTTCCCAGAATGTCTGGAGTGCTGGCCTTCATGGAAAAAACAACGGAGAGGCGCAGCGAACGCTCTAGGACTATAAGCCTAGGGCCTGGGGTGCACTAGGCTGAGGAATCAGACTGTCGAGGGCTGACTCCCCGCTCTGCAGCCCATCTGCATATACTTTCTCTGAATATCAGTTTCCCAGTCCATAAAATGAGGATGATGATATCTACTTGGAGGGACGCTATGAGGATGAAGTGAGCTTGCATGCACACACGGTGCAGGGGGCACAAAAATCACCTCACTGTCACCCAAAGGGTACATGTGTGCACAGAGTCTGGCTTCTTGTGGGTATTTTTGTTTGTTTGTTTTCTGGCCCTGTGCACGTGTTTCACAAAATGGCCTTCCGCTGGAATCCAGCCTGCGGGGCTGGAGGAACACAGAAATCTTTCTTGATGTGTCAGAGGCTTTCTTTCCCAATCCAGTGACAACAGAGGTAGTTCCCTTGGCAGCAGCAACAACAGGGCTAATGCTCCAGCCCCTCCCTAGGGGCTTCTGTGGCTCCCACACGCCCCTGTGAGAAGCCAGGACGAGGCTCCCCATTCTGAAGAGGCAGTGGCCCAGCAGGAGCGAAGCAGCCCAGCAGGGGGGCTGGTGCGAAGCTGACCTGGCCCCAGGGATGGGGGTGGCCACTGGTTCAGTGCGACCTACGACATCCAGTCGAAAGCTGCCTGACGAGGCCAGGGCCTGGGAATGGAGGGGAAGAAACTGGCTGGCACTGGGGTTGAGTCTGGCCTCAGTAACCAACTCAGCTAACCAGCCCCTGTGGAGGGAAGTCTCTGAAGCCGTGATGGTCATGGAGGAGATGAACTCAAGTTATTATTACACAGACCCCATTTCATGACTTGAATTTAGCGTGTCCAAAATCCTGAGGGCCAAGGAGACGCCATAGCCTTTGTTTTGTACAACCCTTTGTCCTTTAAAGGTAATGTTTTAAATCACCGATGGCTACCATGTCTCTGTGACGTAAATAGCCCAGATACTACTACTGGCATCTGACAGACAGATAACACAGCAGAGAGGCTAAGTGACGCATCCAAGATCACACACGGTCCACTGACGAATCCAGGACTCCTATCTCGCTGCCCATTGTTCTGCTTTGTTTGGTTTTCTCTGGTGGCTGCCCTAGGCTATTCTCCACGGAGCAGCCAAAGTCATCTTTAAATCTCAGACGAGACCATGTCACTCCCTTCCCTACAGCCTCATGTGGCTTCTATCCAAGTGGAAGACAATCCCTTCCTGGCCGAGCGCTGGTCCTGCCCGCCTCCCAGGCCCGGCTGCCCTCCTCGCACCCTGCCCCTACCCCACCCTCACCACCCCCCCAGGCCCTTCACGGCCCTCACAGGGCACAGGGCCTTCTCCATCTCCACCCACCGGGGGCCTGGTTTTGCTCCCTGGACTCACAATTGCTTCTGTCTCCCGCCATCAGGACACCAGTGAGGTGGGCTCGGGGACTTGGTCTTGCTCAGGCTGCATCCCCAGTACCTGGAATGGCCCCTGGCGGGGAACCAGGTAATCTCAGGTAATCAGTAAAGGTTTTTGAATGAATGGCGATTGCATTGCATGGTCAAGAGAAAGAGAAAAAGGTCCCAGGAGAGAGAGGTTATTAAGGATGGGAAACAAATGCCTGCCTTCCCCGAGCAGCTGCTGTGAGAGGCTGCCTGTGCTCTGCTGGGTCCGCCCAGGCCCACCCAACCTAGCCTCCCTGAGCCCGCGGAGCTCACGGGCCAGCCACGTCCAGCAGTGACTTCAAGGACACTGACGCTAACTCGGGCCTTCAACCTGGGCCTGGCCGGTCTCACTGACATCTTCTCTTTCCCCCCTGCCCCGAGTCATCACCTCAACTTGCTACTCTGATCCTAATGGTCGACCCCTAACGACAGGCTCAAGGGGCTCATCACAGGCCCGGGAACCAGCAGACCCTTTCTTGTGCCAATTCTCTTAACAAACTCAGCCTCCGAGCCATTAGTACACACCGTCACGAGGGTGTGAACTAAAATCAGAGACACCAAATGCAGGAAAAGACCATAGAGATCATCTCATTTCTTCCCTTCAAGGATGATATAATAATTAATGGTGCTACCATTTATTTTTTGTTTGTCCATGGTTCTGTGCTCATTTTCCTTCCTTTCCTTTAAGATCAACTGTGGATTATAATGTAGTATTTATTTCCTTTAACCTCCTCTCTGGGATTTGTAGCTAAACCTCTTTGAATGATTTTTTTAAAACGTTTTGTTCTAAGGATTCCAGTGTGCGCCCTCAATTTAGCACAGTGGACCTGGAATTTGCATATGAGAACTTCAACCAGTACAATTCCCTTTACCTTCCCCCCACACACACACACTCCTTTGTCCTGTGGTCATATATGTTACTCCTTGAATATAAGCCCCAGGATACATTGTCGTTGTTATTGTTTTAGACAATTGCCTTTTAAAGAAATTAAGAATGGAGAGATTGTTCTCCTGGAGTTGCCCATATAATAATTCCTAATGCTTCTTCTTCTTCTCTGTAAATCAAGCTTCTATGTGCTGTTATTACCCTTCAACCTGCAGAACGCGACAACTCTCTTCCCACCTCCACGGACACTGTAGCCTCTCTGTCCTTCCATCCCTGAGTCCACAAAGGCTCTAAAATCTACAAGTTTCCATCCATTTGCCATAGAGCAGTTAACTGCCAAGATAAAATTTTAGGCATTTCCAAACTCCCTGAGGATGGGTCCTGCTGGAGCCATGAAAGAGGAGAGGGCAAGTAACAAGGGGCCTCCCCTCTCTCCCCTTCCTATGCCACCTCCTCCTTCCCGGCCTCTGTTCTCACTCTGAAGGGCAGCTGCCTGCCTCCAGAAGGAACAACTGAACTGCTACGTTTATATTTGCTGTTTTTACACCCGTTCCTTCCTGGAGGAGGGAGGAGAGCAACAGCCTTCTCGCAGTAGGCTGCACTCCCTGTCAGTCATTCGCAGGCATTTACTCAGCCCAGTCTCAGTGCTGGCCCTGTGCTAGGGGCTGGAGGGGCGGAGGGGCAGAGGGCTGCAGGGACATCAAGGAGCTTCAGCGCTAGGTGGGAGACCGTGTGCACCCAACCTAAGGAAATCAACAATCCAGTCTTCTCCCTTCTGCCTCCTTTCCCTTTCTTTCCGCGGCAATCAGCAAAGATCTGTAGAAATGAGAGGAGAAATGTTACTGGGTAAGAAAAGATGATCAAAGAAGACCTCTGATTCTGGACCTTGCTAAGGATGTGGCCTCCAGGGCCTCTCCCATCCCTAAATATCAGTGCAAGAGGTAACAAGGGGCCTCTCAAAGCCTCAGGAACATACAGGTGCGGACAAACCAAAGGTTGTGGGACCGCACACAGATCTGGAGAGGATGTGGGTAATTGCTGGAGGCAGTCCTCTGAAGGGTCATGAAGCTACCAGGGATGCCAGAAGCGCGTCCCTAAGTTCAGAGGCAATGACCAGAAAGATGCACAGCTGGCGCCGGGCCAGGCCCTCCCTTCCTGGCTTCCAAGCCCCCAGCACTGTGTTCTTCCTCTTGATAAATATCCCCCACCATTCTAGCAGCTGACTTTTACTCATCCTTCAGAAGAACATGCTCCAGTTCCACCACTGAGCTTCCACAGCTACCGTTATTTCCTCTCCTCTTCTTATTTTTTTTTCTGATCAAGAGTTCTACAGGGGAATCCAAGGGTGGCTCAGCAGTTTAGTGTCTGCCTTCGGCCCAGGGTGTGATCCTGGAGTTCTGGGATCGAGTCCCGCATCAGGCTCCCTGCGTGGAGCCTGCTTCTCCCTCTGCCTGTGTCTCTGCCTCTCTTGCTCTCTGTGTCCCATGAATAAATAATAAAGTAAAATCTTTAAAACAAACAAACAAACGAAAAAGAGTTCTACAGCCAGTAAGACCTGGATTCAAATCCCAGCTAGTTGCCACCTTGAATAATTCACTTCCTCATGGAGTCTCAGTTTACTCATCTGTAAAAATAGGGATCCTTTCTTCTTTACTTGGAGAATTCTTCAAGAATGAATATGATAAGCATAGGGCTGATAGCTTTAAAATATATAGAGCTCGTCTAAAACATCAAGAAATACATTAAAAACAAAAACAAAAACGGTAAGGTGAATAGGGGTCACAAACAGATCATTCCTAAAAGCTGAAGTACAAGTTAACATTTCAAAACACGATCATTAATAATAAAAGTGAAAATTAAAGAAATGAATAATAATCAGTATTGCAATGGTATGGTAAGACAGATGATCTCTGGTTATAAGGACATTTTCTGGAACACAATTAAGCAATATGTACCAACAGCTCTGACAACATGTGTACACTTTGACCTAGTAGCTTCACTTCTAGGAATGCGTATGAAGGGATATGATCAGAGATGAGGTCAAAGATTAATATTTACAGATGTTCAAGATGTTCAGATATTCATAACAGAGTTACTAATAGGAAAGTTTTGGAAACAACACTCTAAATGGCCACGAGTAAAAGAATAATTTGTGTGATGTATCCTTAAAGTGGAATTGTGTAGCTATGAAAAGTTATATTGTTAAAGATAGTTAATAATGTAATGATCACAATACAATGTTTGCTGATAAGCAGGCTATAGCATGGGATATACCATGTAATAGCAATTTTTTGCAGCTATTTTTACTTATACTTAGATATGGATGTCTTTGGAAAAAAGACTGAGAAATAAACACCCCAAAATGTTAATAATAGCCACTGCAAAAGTTATGAATGTTGTTTTCTTTTTTAAGTGTTCTACATTTTTCACTTTTGAAGTCAGAAAATAAAACTATTTAAAATTGCAATTAAAGTGTCTGACATCTAACTGTTCTTCAAATCTTTTTTTTCTTTTTAAAGATTTTATTTATTCATGAGAGACACACAGAGAGAGAGGCAGAGACACAGGCAGAGGGAGAAGCAGGCTTCTCACGGGGAGCCTGATGCGGGACTCGATCCTGGAACTCTAGGATCACACCCTGAGCTGAAGTCAGACACTCAACCACTGAGCCACCCAGGCATCCCTCTTCCTTGCACTTTTATATTATTTTCATATACCATGTCTATAATGAACACTAATTACTTTATGACCAGAAAAAAAAAAAAAACAACAGGAATAAGAACAATGGAGAAAGGGTGTGAGAGGAAATAAACTGGGTTGAGGAATGCAGCTAATGACAACTATCTCATAAGATTTGAGGGAAGATTAGAAGAGGTAATAGATGTAAATGTGATTAGCACAATGCCTGGCACACACTAGGTGCTCAATAAATGCAAGCTCATCCCTCCCTCCGTCCCTCTGCATGCCCACACCTGCTTTTCTCATTCTGAACCTTATACGCCATTGATAGTCTGGCCCATTCCCCTATGGTCGAGTAACACTGGTCTCCCCAGCGGGTCCGTGAATCCAAGAGGACTGAGTCAGCTCCTTCCCACAGCTTTTCCTCAGGGCCAGGTGCTGGCAGGAGCTCCAGGCAGCCTTGCTGACCCAGGACAGAGGAGCAGGGATGACACCTGCTCTCCTCCTCCCGGATAGCAGAGCCACCAGGTTTCTTCTCATGGTGACATCTAGGGAAGTAAGTTTTCCATGGAGTAAAGGAGTGAGTTTCCTTGTAAATGGCCAGTTCTTTCTCCTTTTTCTACCCTGTTCGCCCCCACCCCCTGGCCCCACCCCCTTGCCCTTTCTACAATTGGCAGCAGACCCAGGCTACAAAGGCAGGGAGGCCAGGTATTACTGCAGGGCCCCAAGCAAGGTTCCCATGCCAACCATTCCTCCCTTGCTGATAATTGGCATTCCACCGTTAAAGCTCAATGGTGGTACCCTGATGCTCTTCCCAGGCACCTCTAGAGATGCAGAGACTCCCTTTGGAGGACAAATGTATGAAGTCTCCGATCCCTCAATATGCACATATTTCTCAGCTCCCCTTCAGAAGCATGTGTGTGGCAGCCACAGCATATGGCAGCCGAGCAGGGAACTACTGAGGACAGGAATATCGGGGGGGGGGGGGGGGAGCAAGGCACTGGAAACTTCACATCAGCAAAGCCATACCGAGTGTGTGACCATGTACCAGGTATTGCTATAGCATAGAACATGCTCAGTGACAAAGGCAAGGTCTGTTCCTTAAGACTCTTGCTCTGTGAAGGGAGAAGTAAACTCATAAAAAAAATGACAATTAAAACACTTGGTCAGAATAGAACTGCAGGACTGAAGAGACCTTAAAACTTTCAAGGTCAACTGTCTAGTTTTAAATGACTGTCAAAGGTAGTCAGCATATGTGATTCAGGGTTCAGAGATGAGTGACCCAGGGCTGTGTGGACAGGTTTGGATGCAGAAGCGTCTGTGAGGACTGGGTAGGTGGGGAGGCAGAGGGAAGGCGTCCAGCACAGGTGAAGTGCAGAGCTGGGACCATACTTAAGAGGCTGTAAGGTAGACTGTTGTAAGGAGGCTGGTGATGGGGAAGAGTAAAAACAAGAAGTGCACACAGGGGAGTTAAGGTAAATTTTTAGAGGGCCCAGGACACCAGGTTTGGGTGTCCAGACTCTGACTTTCGACACAAAGAGTCACCTCTCCAAGCAGAGAGGTGACTTGCAAAACAGAAGTGTCTGGAGGTGATCCTAACACTGGAAGGAGAAGGTAGGAACTGATAGGGCATGGAGACAAGGCAGTGAGCCAGAAAAACCTTCTGGGCCATCCGCATGCAAAGACAGGGGGATGGATGAGGACTGTGGATGTCGGAATAGGAAGAGAAGGACAACGACTTTCAAGGGAAGGCTGGCAGGCCTTGGGGGGCTGATGGGGGGGCTGGCCAGCCAGCCCACCACACTCTTTGTAAGTGTCGCTGCCCCAGGAGTGCTCAGAGTCCTGGTGGGAAGGAGAGGAAGTCCATTTCTGACCAGGGTTTCCAGGAGTTGTGTGGCCAGACACAGACTGGCACCCAGGGCTGGGGTGGAGTCCAGGAGAAGGAGAGCCTCTCCTATTCTCTCGCACAACAATGCCCCTTGAGCCAGCCATTTTCCGTGGTTAAAATGAAGACCTTTTCCCCTGGCCAGTCCCTCACCCACAGGAAATCTGTGACCCGGGAGTCCACAGCTGTGAATACAGTCTGTTAAATATCCAAGAGCAAGCCATGGACTCGTTGATTCAGCCCCAGATGCTTAGGGAAACTTGGCAGCCAGGTACTGTTCACCCATTTGGTTGAGTTGCCTTTACTGAGCGCGTACTGCATGTCAGGTGGGTGCTGGATGTTGAGGGCCTAGAGGTAAGGGAGGGAGGGCCATGGCCCACTGGGGCCACCAACAAGGCAACACATAAGTGCAATGTGGCCATAGATTCACCTGTTGACATCTGTGCCAGGTATCACATAAAGCAGAGGGTGGGCTGGAATGTTCAAGGGGAAGTGAAAGGGGGCTTTGGATGTGATGTTGAACAGACTCTGGAAGGAAGAGTCCGGGCTTGTCAGGTGGACACGGAGTCAGGAGTGTGTATGGCCTTCTAGGAGATGCCATGGACCAAGGCCTGGAGCAGCCCAGTACATCTAGGGGACCACCAATCACTGGCCAGGCTGCAGGGCACGGGGCAAACGGAGAGGGGCCAGGCATGGGACTGGAGACAGAAAGGAAGCCCAGATGGGGAGGATACCTGTGGTCACCCCACGGTGAACCCACGTGACGACTCTGCAGACCAAGGGGAGCCACTGGGGCACAGATGCCCCCGCTCACGGTGGGCCCCGCCTCAGGGAGATGACCTTCCTTCAGGTGAGGCACAGGTGGCCGAGGCCACAAGCCATCTGGGTAGAAGTCCCATTCTTCCGGGCAAACTCCCACTTCAGAGCTCTGCACTGCGCGTTCCCTACCTAGAAAGTTCTTCCTCCAGAGAGCTGTTTGGCAACTGGGCCCCCACTCCCAGGATTGATTTCCCGCCTTCTCTTCCCTGCCGCAGCACTTCCCCGGGGCGGCAGGGCCATGTTTACCTGGTACATCTGTTGCTCGTGGTCTGGTTCTGCTAGAGTGAAAGGTCCCGGGGCAGGACCCCTGGCTGACTCCGCAGCCCCTAGGACGGCCCGGCCGCGCGCAGCCCAGCACCCGCCCCCCCCCCCCCCCGGGAACGAATGCATGAGCGAATGAATGAAGGAGGCGGAAACCAGGCTCTGCAGCGCCCGCAGCCACACTGGGCTTGGCAGCACGAGGCCCTACAACGATCGATCCATCGATGGGGGAAGGAAGGACGGAAAGAAGGAAGGATGGGGCCAAGGAGCGAGCGCGCGCGGCTGCCCCTGCGAACCCCAGGGCCGGGGTCGCACCCCCGGCGCCGCCCCCTCCGCCCGGCGGGGCGCTTGGCAGGGCCCGAGGCGAACGTGCCCCGCGGAGGATCGAGCGCTTCCTCGGGGCCGCCCTGCCAGGTGCCCGGCCCGCCGCCGCCGCCCGCAAACGCGGCCCCCAGGCGCGCGCACAATGGCTCGCGGCGGGAAGGCCGAGGCCGCGGAAGCCCCGGCGGGCGGGGCTGGGAGCGCCACACCCCCGCCCCGCCCCGCCCCCAGCCCCAGCCCCCACCCACCCCCAACCCCCACCCTGCCCCATCCCGCCCCCCACCCCATCACCCCCACCCCGCCCCGCCCCAGAGCCCGAGACCACCCCCTGGGGGCCGCCGAGACCCCCTCCCCTGAGCGGGGCCCGAGCACAGGGTTATCAGGGGGACCCCGGCCCCCACCTGGCATTTTAGAATGTCATGCTTCCCTTTGAAATAAACAGAAAGCTCCGCAAGCGGACAGATGGAGGAGACCGCAGCACCGGGGCTTGAACACAAGGGCACCGGCTCTACCTGAAATGTGTCATGATCCAAAGCAAAGGGGAGACAGATCTTAGCCTCAGTTTTGGGGGTGGGGTGAAACCCCAGGTGTTGCTTAGATTCTTCTTTCTGCTTTTCGGTTAACTTTATTTTTTATTTATTTTTTTTTAAAGATTTTTATTTATTTATTCATGAGACGAGAGAGAGTGAGAGAGAGAGAGAGAGAGAGAGAGAGAGAGAGAGGCAGAGACACAGGAGGAGGGAGAAGCAGGCTCCATGCCGGGAGCCCGACGCGGGACTCGATCCTGCGACCCCAGGATCACGCCCTGGACCGAAGGTGGCGCTAAACCGCTGAGCCACCGGGGCTGCCCTCGGTTAACTTTGAAATGTGTCAAGATTTAAAGTAAAATCAGCAGGAGGAAGAGCGACCAGATTCATATTTTCTTTTCCATGATGACTACCGCTTGGAGGTTGGCTGAGTTAGTGAGCGTCCTGGATTCCTGCCTCGGAGCTGCCCTTCCGGGGACAGGGGGTGGAGGGCATCAGGGCAGATTTTGTGGGCACAAGGGACTGGCAGGGGTTCCGGGGGTGGTAGGGAGGGGAGTGGGAGGCCACTCTCTAAGGGTCTCTCAAGTCTCACCAGCTAGAGAGACACCTGCTCTTCCACATAAAGAGCGTCCTACTTCCTTGGTTTCCTGCAAGTTTTATTTTCTGCTTCTGAGCTAGACCTCCATTGTGGCTGAGTGAACTGGGGGGGGGGGGGGGTCGCTGGGGCTGTGGATGTACAAAAAAGGGTGTCTGAGAAACAGTCTCTGGCGAGAGGGGCCCCCCACCACTGTGACTTGCAGGTAACCCAGCTCGGATCTACCGTTGCAATCCCCAGGTGAGAGGGGGCCTTACACGGATGCTCACCGACTGCTAACCTAGAGTGAAACCAGCACGGCTAAATAGCATCTTCCAGATCCCAGGGAAACACGAGATTCCTGTTTATCTGCAATCCAGTGAAAGTAGAAACCGTAGTTTTTTCTGCTTATGTGAAAACACAAAAGGGAGGAATCTTTTCTTTTTTTTTTTTTTTATAATGTCCAGGGCATCTCGTAAGGTTGGTGTAGACTCAGCCTCATCTCTTGAAATTCCACAGAACCAAGGATTCCGCTGGTGTCTCAGCTTGGGCTATCACATTAAATACCATAGACTGGGCGGCTTACGTGACAGACAGTTGTCTCTCATGGTTCTGGAGGCTGGGAAGTCCAAAATCAAGGTGCTGGCTGATTCAGTTCTTGGTGAGGGCCTGCTCCCTGACTTGCAGACCAGTACCTTCTCACTTCATGGCAGAGAGAACCGGCTCTGGCGTCTGTTCCTCTTCTTATAAGAGCACTGATCCCATCATGGGGGCTCCACCCTCATGACTTCATCTAAATATAATTACCCTCTAAAGGCTCCACCTCCTAATACCACTACATTGGGGTTAGGGCTTCACTAGATGAATTTTACGAGACACAAACATTCAGTCCATAACAGGTTGGAAGCATCTTGGGGCCTGACCCTGATGGGTGACACAAATGGTCCCTCTGACCCATGCACACGCAGTCTCCCTTTAACTTGCCCAGTGGCAGAAAACTCACTACCTCCATCTACTGAAAATGGTTCTGCTCTCCGAGCCGTACTAAACGAGCCTGACCCGTATCCACACAGCACGCTTCCCATATTAGTGGGCTGTGTATTCCTTTCTCTAGGCTAAATGCCCTGGCTCCTCCTGTAGGTCTCCTACTCTCTGATTGGACAGGTCTGCGCAATGTCAAAAAACGTTCCCAAGAGTACTTGGAAATCCCTAAAGACTGATAGGTGATCAATCCACTAGCCATGGACATGACAGCTTGGGATTAATCAGGCTACGAAATCTCCTCGAGCTGGTTACTTCTGGGTCAGCTGGGTTGTAGAGTTGGTCGGAGATGGAGTCGCCTCCTAAAGTATTTACTTGAGACTCACATTGGGCTCAGAAATTTTAAGACTTCTTTACAGGAATATTCATCCAATTACTGCTCCATGAAAGTTGTCAAGTGTCAGTTCCTCAGAGCAAGAGAAGGCTAGGGAATCCTCCAGGGTTAATTCAGAAAATAGTGTAGCTTTGCCTAAAATCCTTTAAAAAACATGTTTTATCTAGGTTCACACAGCCCTTCATATGTCACCATTTCAGGGTTTGGGCACAGAATTCAGCCATAGCAAATGTTTGTTGTGAACAGGAAGCATTGGCCAGTACTTCCTATCTCCAGGGAATCAGGCTGGAGCAGAGAGCTGTGGGGAGTGGGGTGTAGGGTGGGGAGCGGGGAGGGTCCTAATTACAAAGGAAGAATGGGTGCTGGAGGGTCCTGACTTCCTTCCTGAGACACTTCATCATCCTTCCTGCCTCACCCAGAATCTAGTCTAGCTCCCTAGTGGCTCCTCATTATCTCCCCCCACCCTCCCCAGATTTCCTTCAGAGAGTTCCTTCAGCAGACTGGGCACTGTGAGTGTGGTCCTGAGTCAGGAGCCATGGTTTTTAATCTGGGTTGCCTGCTGACTCATTTTGACTCTGGATAATTACACAGGGCTGGGCACAGTGTCTAATTCAACACTCTGCAGCTCCTGAGACCCAGCCAGGCATCCGTACATGTCAGGAGGCTCTAGGGAGATAGAGCAACAGTGAATGGGCTTAGAGACACAAATGGGTACATGGTAAGATGGGGGTGCCAGGCCTTGGGCCTCCAGCTTACTATATACTTCTGGGACACAAGCCAGCTCTTGAAAATGTCTCTGTGCTTTCCTTCTGGGCTGCTGGGGCTTAAGGAGGTCGATATATAACACCCATGTCCCCCCACCCCCAAATTTCCAAAATTCAGAAACAGCAGATAGAAGTAAAAATGTCAGCTCTGTTTCCTGGCAGGACGCTGTTCCCCTCCCAAACCGTCTACTCAGTTAACCCGGCTCCCCTCGGTGGGGAGGGGTCTTGGGTGGAGCAGGGAGCCAGGAAGGTACAGAGAATTCCTGCCTATAAAAACCACAAGAGCAGGGAAGAAGCCAACTCCTGTCCAGTAATTTATTTCTAAGGGAAAAAAAATTTTGAGATGAAGGGTAAAGAATTTTGGTTAGGAATTGGCAGGAAAAATTGGAAAGGAGTCACTGAGGGAGGCCAGTAAGTCTCTTGGGCGGGGCACGGATGGAACCTTCATCTCAGTTCCACGACAGTGTGAGCCTCTGCTTATGACGCTAGGGCCTGGGCCCATGGCGAGCATGAGCGTGGCAACTTCCTGCCTTCCACATGGCCCACTACAGCCCGGTCACATTGTGTGGTCAGGGATTGACGGAGGAGTCAAGTGCAGAAGGGCAGGGGGAAGCAATGTTTCTACAGAGGCACATTCATTTTTTTTTCTTTTTTTTTTTAAGATTTATTTATTTACTTATTACAGAGAGAGAGAGAGAGAGGCAGAGACACAGGCAGAGGGAGAAGCAGGCTCCATGCAGGGAGCCCGACGTGGGACTCGATCCCGGGACTCCAGGATCGTGCCCTGGGCCAAAGGCTAAACTGCTGAGCCACCCAGGGATCCCCTTTTTCTTTTTTTAAATTTAAAATCGATCAGCCAACATATAGTACACCATTAGTTTCAGATGTAGAGTTCATATTCATTGGTTGCATATAATACCCAGTGCTCATCACATCACGTGCCCTCCTTAATGCCCATCACCCAGTTACCCTATTCCCCATACCCTCCCCTCCAGCAACCCTCAGTTTGCTTCCTGGAGTTGAGTCTCTCATAGTTTGTCTCCCTCTCTGATGACTTCCCATTCAGTTTTCCCTCCCTACCCCTATGATCCACTGCACTATTTCTTATAGTCCACATACGAGTGAAACCATATGATAATTGTCCTTCTCTGATTGACTTATTTACTCAGCATAATACCCTCCAGTTCCACCCACGTCTATATAAATATTTATCCTTTTGATAGCAGAATAATATTACATTATAAATGTATTTTATATATATATATATATATATATATATATATATATATATATATATATATATAATGTTGCTATGTATATATATATCACCTCTTTATCCATTCATCTGTCGATGGACATCTGGGCACTTTCCATAGTTTCGCTATTATCGACATTGCTGCTATAAAATGGGGGTGCAAGTGCCCTTTGGGATCATTACACTTGTATCTTTGGGGCAAATACCTAGTAGTGCAATTGCTGGATCGTAGGGTAGCTCTATTTTTAACTTCTTGAGGAACCTCTACGCTATTTCCCAGAGTGGCTAACCAGCTTACATTCCCACCAACAGTGCTAGAGGGTTCCCCTTTCTCCACATCCTCGCCAACATTAGTTGTTTCCTGACCTGTTAATTTTAGCCTTTGTGGCTGGTGTAAGGTGGGTTCTCATTGTGGTTTTGATTTGTATTTCTTCCAGGGGCACGTTCTAAAGAAGGTGAGCAGAAATAGGGTGGCCCTGAGGAGAGGAAAAGCATGGAAACTTGGAAGGAAGCTTAAATGACATCCTGTCTGGAGGCAGAAGATGATGCTAGGCAGATCACCTCTTAAAAGCCTACACTGTGACTAACTGCAGGTGTGTATAGCAATAATCCCCCAGGGAGAGAAACAACAGCGCCCCCAACCCCTTAAGCTCTAGGTCAGGGGGTTTGCTTCAGGCAATGCCTCCTCCGCACGGGCCACAGGGGGTCTGTGTGGGGCTGCACCCTGCCCCTGCTCTGCTCTCAATGGCTTTCTGCAACCCCCTTCTCCCCAACCTGCCAGCAGCAGCTTTGGGCCTTGGTCAGCCAGCCTCCCAGGAGCCTAGGCCATCTTCCAAACCCCTTTGGAACACTGTTGCACATCTGAAGGCTTGCCACCAAATGGCAAGTCAGGAGAAGTTTCTCTGGCAGTAGGTGTTCCCCCACATGAATATGAGAATTATCTGCTCTTTGGGGCAACGAGTGCTTTCACCCTGGAGAAGGGACCAACCCTTTCCAGAGACCTTGTCTCCATCACACAGTCCCATCCGCCTGATAGTGTGACTGACCAGATTTCCCAGGTCCTGGTGAATGGAACTGCCACCACCACCACTGGCCCCACGCAAACCTGCAAGGCTCGGTGCTGGCTTCTGAGCCCACACAGGCTTTTCTGCCCCGCTCCGCGAGGCCCTGCCCCATACCAGCGCACATAGGCCAATCACGCTCTGCCCTGATTTAATCAGACGTTATTGCCCAACAATAACCTAGAATTCACTTAGGCAAAAAGAGAAGCCCAAGTTTCAAGGCTCCGTGTGTCAGATCGATTTGCCTCCTTTGGGGCCAGTGCAGGGTCCTGGGAGGCCACCAGGTTTGGGTAGAAGTGCCAAGAACCACTATTGTGTGTGCCAAGAACCACTACTGAGGAGAAGTGTGCCAAGGAGAGAGGAGTAGGGAGGAGGTCTCGGCCTGGAGCTGTGTGGGACAGGGCCTGAGGCCTGACCAATCCAGGGGTCAGTTTCCCCATCTGGTCTCTGGGCACAAAGCTACCTCTGGAGGATATCATGCAAATGAAAGACAATCCCATGGCCAATTGTAAACATTAAGCAGGGTGTAATGGGTGCTAATCTTTCCTTGCATCTTCCGTAGTACTTATCAGAGTACTCCGCTCTTAGAAGCCACTCAGCAAAACAAATATTTGTTGAACAAATGAATAAATCTGTTTCCTCCCTGCCAGAAATCCCCCATCCCAAAAGGGAAGCAAGTTTTGGGTGAGTCACAAATATTACAATTGTTGTATCCAGGACCTTCTATTTCCATATTGTCTATAGTTCTAGGAATTTGCTGAGAAACATCAGCAAAGGCTTTGCTTTATAAAGGAACAATGCTCCTGAAAAGTTGGGTGTAAATCAGAGTTTTGTGAAAGCTATTTAGTATTTTAAATGCACAATGGGAACTGGCTATTTTAAGAATGCTGTGAATTTGTATAGAAAGTGAGCTAATTTGTTTAGTGTAAAGTGAAATCTGACTAAATCACACACACAAATACATACCCACTGCAGCCTCCTGCATCTTTCTTTGTCTGTTACTAGGGGACCAATCTTATACAAAGATTACATTCCATTATCAAAGAAAAAAAAATAAAGAAAAGCAGCTCTCTAGCACCATGGCTCTTAAGAATGTAAATAAGTGATAGAGATTCTCTCAGTCTTCCAGGATTGCAGTCACTGATTCCCAGTAGGAGCAGAGGGGAAAATAGGCTGGTGCATCGCTAATCACCAGTTGGTTGATTAGCTTCTGGGAAGCCAAATGAGTCACACGGGGGGCCCCTGTGAGCAGCCCACATGTGCTCTTCAAGAATGACCATGAATCTTCTCTCACAAGGAGCAGGGTAGGACCCTGACGGCCATCTGGGCAGACCCAGCCTGGAGTGTGGGAATGGGACAGGAAATGAACAGGCATGGAGAGGACCAACAAATTCCCCTAATTGGGCTTTGAGTCTTCAGCTGCAGGAGGTAGAAGCATTAAGAGTTCTATCAGGAGGGCAGAGTGTGGTTGGTGTGGGTGGGGTGGGAACGGCACTTTCCCCAGCTCCAATTTCTTCCCCTATGGGTGAGGGAAGTATTGGGGAGGTGGGTCAATGCGATGGTGGACTGTACCACTGTTCCCCGATAGCAAGTGCACCCTGTGCAGGACTGTGATTTCCCACCTATTGTAAGTCATGCCAGGACATATGACATGCTTTAGACAATGAAATGTGAACGGAAGTGACCTTGGTCATTTCCAGGCAAAGACTGGTAACCCACGGTTACCACCGTGTTTCCGATAATGGCTATGGCATCATCCTGGATCCCAGAAGGACCATGACACAGAGAAGGGCCCTGGCCAACCTGGGATCATGTACAGATATGAGCAAGAAACCAACTGATGTTTTAAACCACAGAAATTTGGGGATTGTTTACCACCCCAACATAACCTTGCCTATATAGATGTGTTTGTGCATAAATACACATGGAGTAAGCATAAATCCTGAAGGAAGATCCCACAGAGCCAAGGAGCACACATAACCTGGGCTGACCCTCTCAGGGAGGTGGATAAAGAAGACAGAGGGTGGGCATTTTCTCCCAGGTCATCCCCGAGCCTCGGTCACCAGGCCTCAGAGATCTGAGGGAAGGCTCATCTTGTCTCCGGGAGATTAAGATAACCTTCAATGAAACCTTTTCATAGCTTCCCCCAAGAGAATTTTCCCGTCTGCACTCTGAGTTTCTCCATCTCCTGTTGTGTCCTATCTGTGGATTAAGCATGACCCAATACCCGGGCTTGCAACACAAGTGGGCTTCCAGACCCAGCTCACGTGAAGCCTTGTTGGGAAGACAAGTCTGACCTGTGAGAAAGATGTAGAAGCAAGACAGTGCAGAGCCGACCATAAACCCTGCAAGTCCTTGCTTTGTTTTGTTTTTAAATGTGGTAAAATACACATACTGAAAACTTACCATCATAACTATTTTTAAGCAAACGGTTCAGTAGCATTAAGTACATTCATGCTGCTGTGCAACCAGAACCCCCATCCAGCTCTGAGCTTTTTTTTTCCTCTTGCAAAACTGAAACTGTACCCATTAAACACTAACTCCCCATCTGCTCCTCCCTTCCCCAAGCCCCTGGCAACCACCTTCTTCTGCTTTCTATCTCTGAGAGTTTGACTACTCTTGGTATCTGCAGGACTTTCGGCTCAGGCTGACGGGCAGTGGTCTCCAGATCTTTTCCCCTCTGAACTCCCATGGGTTATTTAAGTTTGCACACATACCCCCCGTATCTAAAACTGACAATTGCTACGCTAATGCATGTATCTCACTATATGAATACACTAGGTGTATTTTATTTATTTTTTAAAGCTTTTATTTATTTCAGAGAGAGACAGAGAACATGAACTGGGGAAGGGGAGTGGCAGAGGGAGAGGGAGAAGCAGACTCCCCACCGAGCAGGGAGCCCGACGCGGGACTCGATCCCAGAGCCCTGAGATCATGGCCTGAATCAAAGGCAGATGTTCAACCGACTGAGCCACCCAGGTGCCCCACATTATGTGTATTTTAAAACATAGGAGAGCAGTAAAGCTTTTATTCCTTATTTTTTTAAAATTTTTTATTTAAAAAAAAAACAAACAAAAAATGTTTAGACTTCCAGAAAAGTTGCAAAAATAGCACAGAGAGTTCCCACACACCCTTCTCTTGGTTTCTTCTAATGTTAATGTCTTACATAATCCTAGGAAAATTATCAAAACAAAGATAGTAACATGGGTACAATGCTATTAACCAAACTACAGACTTTATTTGGATTTTCATTAATTTTTCCACTAATATACATTTTCTGTTCTGGGAGCTAGTCCAGAATCCCATACCACGTTTACTCGTCATGTTGCCTTCATCCCCTGGTCCATTCTGTGATAGCTTCTCCCTCTCCTTGTCTCTCCTGACTTTATTTGGTAGAATGTTCCTCAATCTGGATTTGTCCAATGTCTACTGATGCTTAGATTGTTGCTCTACCTTTTTGGCAAGAATACTACAGAGCCCACGCACTCTTTCTAGAGTGTCACCTGAGGGGCTCCATGATGCCTGCCTGGCTCTCTCCTGGTCATGTCTACTTGGAGCCTACTTGAGAGGGTGTCTGCTGGGCTTCCCCACTGTCAAGCTACAGTGTGTCCTTTTTAAATGATGAATATCTTGGGAGAGGTGTTTGAGATTATGAACATATCTATTCTCCTCAGACTTTTTCCCTCTAATCTTAGCATCTGCATGAATTAGCCTGTAACAATGATTACTATGCTGTTCTAATGGTGGTTTTCCCATTTCCTTCATTCTTTCCACATGTGTATGCTGTTTCTATGTCTGTTAGTCAAAGTCCTTCTGAAAGGAGGGGCTGTTTTTTCACTTCCATTTATTTATTTATTCAATTATTTATATTGGTATGAATTCATGGATGTGGTTATAATCTCGGCTTATTATTTATTTTATTCCTGCAATTGTTCTGGCTTTGGCTACCAGGAGCTCCTTCACGTCAGCTCCTGTACCTTTTTACATTTTTCGCAACTTTTTTTTTAATTAAAAAAATTTTTTTAAGATTTTATTTATTTATTTGGAGGGAGAGATATAGCAAGAAAGATCATAAGAGGGAGAGGGAAAAGCAGGCTCTCCTGCTGAGCAGGGAGCCCAATGCAGGGCTTCAATCTCAAGACCCCAGGATCATGACCCTAGCCGAAGGCAGACAACCCACTAAGCCACCCAGGCACCCATCCTTCCAACCTTTTAAAAGCATTTCTGAACTCTCTGGGTTCACTAGATGCTAGAGACCCATTTTCCCTGCCCCAAGCCTACAATCAACCACTTCTCCAAAGAACTCTGGTTTCTTTTACTGAAGAATGATATTTATAAACCAAGATCTAGGTTCTAGGTGTGCTCATTACCCCTGGAGAATGGTTGCTTCTTGGCCCTCTCAGGAGGCAGAGACAGGAAAATATATCTGTGTACTAATACATGGACACTCACGTCTCCATACATGAATTCAAATTTAAAAAATGATGAGTGTCCATCAATAAATGAACAGATAAATAAAAAAATGGTGTAGACATCATAGTACACAGTGGAATATCATTCAGCCTTAAAAAGGATGGAATTCTGATACATGCTACAGTATGGATGAATCCAGAAAGTAGTACATTAAGTGAAATAAGCAGGACACAGGAGAACAAATATTGCATGGTTCCACTTACATGAGGTATCTAAAATATACATATATAGAGAGACAGATAATTTAATATAGGCTAATGGGGGCTGGAGTTAGAGAGGAATAGAGGATTATTATTTCATGCTTATGGGGTTTCTGTTTGGAATAAAAAATTCTGGAAGTGGATATTAAGAAATGGTTGCACACTATGAATATATTTAATGCCAATGAATTTTACACTTAAAAGTTGTTAAAATAGGAAAAGTTATGTATAATGTGCCACGCAAACCAACAAAGAGACATGAGTTCATGCTGATACCTCTGAATCCCATCCAACACCACAGAGTTCACTCTGGCCTTCCCTTTACCTTGTGTGTAACTTCTCGCTCTGACTGCGAGATATCGTGCTGTCCTTATCTATAATATATTTACTTATTTGTCCAATATTAGTACATCCATTTTCAGAATTGCTAATGCATATGCCTGTGAGGAACTAATTTATTAACCACATGATTTGTATGCAGTCTATTTTTCTTTTTGCCTGATAACATCCAGTCAAAATACCAGTTTCCAGAATGACATAGGCTAGGTCTTTTCTTCTCCATCCCCTTCAGTGTAGTGACACTATCCATTTATAATACACTGAAATTCATTTATTACAATTTGTATTCTATTTTGAGTTCATCCCATATCCTGATTATTTGTTTTCTTAATTTACATATTGTAAAATTCAGTTTTTATTATGTTCACTTCTAAGGGTTTTGGAAAACAGTGTATCCATCTTAACAGACATTCCCAAGTCCCCTCGTGCTGGCTCTCTGTTCAGCAACTCCTCCCAACCTCCAGCAACCACTGATCTGTTCTCTGCTTTTTTTTGGAATGTCATATAAACCGAATCATGCAATATGGAGCTTCTTGGCTTTGGCTTCTTTCACTTATAAAATATATTTAAAATTCTTCCATGTTGTTTGAATCAATTCTTTGTTCCTTTTTATTGCTAAGCACTATTCCATCTGTTCTATGGATGTACCATCATTTATTCATTCACTGATTGAAGGGCATCTGGGTTGTTTCCAGTTTGGGACGATTATGAATAAAGCTGCTACAAGCATCTACAAACAGGTGCTTATGGGAACATAAGTTTCTGTTTCTCTTCAATAAATCCCATGGATCTTATGGAAGGTGTATATTTAACTTTATATGAGACCACCAAAATATCTTCCCCGGTGTCTGTGCAAATTGCATTCCCACCAGTAGCATATCAGAAACTTCTAGTTGCTCCAAATCCTAGCCAGCACTTAGTATTAGTATTAGTATGATGGGAATGTATGTTTTTGATTTTGTTTTGTTTTTATTCTAATGTGGGTGGTGGTATCTCACTATGGTTTCAATTTTCATTCCCTAGTGAGTGATGTTGACAATTTTTATTCATTCTTTAAGGTTAAAAATAAATCTGAGTATATGCTCCAGTATTTTCTAGCTTTACTCTAGTAGAAGATGAATCATTGGTACTTTGGAGGCCATTGCTATAGGAGGTGAGGAAGGAGAACTCAGCGTGTCCAGAGGTGGTCCAGAAAATTGCTCGAGCAGTGGGTGTGTGGGCTGGGGTGGGATGGGGGTGATGGTTAGACTGGCCCCTCAGGGGTAAGGAGTAGCCAGGAAGGGACCACATCACTGCATTCTGAATCCCAGCTTCTGGGGTTTCTACTCAAAATCTTTCAGGTGAACAAGAAGGTGCTTGTTCATTTACCAAGCCCTGCCCAGTTCTCTCAGCTAATTCCCATCTGTAGGGCGCTTGTACATTTCACACTCATGAACTCCTTAAATTTTCATAACCATTCTTGACATAGCTATTAAGATTGCTCCCATTCTACACATGAGGAAACTGGCTTGGAGATGTTAGGCAACTTGGCCAAGATTACCCTGTTAGAAGCAGCAGACCCAGGACTCATGTCTGCATCAGCTCATTCTAGATCTTGGGTTTTTGCCACTATCTGTGCATGATGGAAGGGGGGGGGGTGCCACTGTTTTCACATCTCAATTAATCTTGGCTTTATTTTCACAGACAGATGAATCCATGTATTTTATAAATATTTACAGAGTCCCTACTATGGGTAGGCAAATCACTCCTAAGTTTGGTAGGGGTTCAACAAACAATAAGACATAGTTTTTGTCCCAACGGACCTACCTGAACACAAATAATATACATTTGATAACTCTTAAATTTATGTCTCTGGCCTGGACCATTTCCCAAAATTTCGCTTTCATATCCAACTGCCTTCCCAACATCTCCACTTGGATCTCCAAAAGACAACTCAAACTGAAAATGTCAAAAGCCAAACTCCTGTTCTTCCCCAAATCCCACCAGCCCTTCTCGTCTTTCCCCTCACTTAATGGTGACCCCACTCTTTAGTTGTCCAGTCCTAAGGTCTTAGAGTCATCCTTGACTTCATGCTTTCTTTTATATCCACATTCAAGTCATCAGCAAGGGCTGTGGGTTTTACCTTGGAACAGATCCAGAAGCTGACCATATCTCACCAGCTACAACACAACCACTTTGTTCTAAACTGCTGTCATCTCCCTCAGTGTCCCCTACAGTCTCTCTTCAAGGGTTTCTTCAAGTGATCTTGCTAAAATAGAGTCAGATCATGTCACTCCCCTATGAAAAAACAAAAGACAAAGTTCTTACAATGGTCCCCGAGGGCCTGGATGTTGTGGCTCCCTGTGGCCCTTTGACCTCATCTCCACTCACCAGCCCCACGCCACTCCAGCCCCACTGGCCTCCACTGTTCTCGCTCATACTCTCTTGCTTCAGGGGCTTTGCACATGCAGTTGCCTTTGCTTGGACTACTCTTCCTCCAAATTGTCACATGGCTCACTCCTCAATCTCCCCTGGGTTTTCTCAAACCCATCCTCAGTGAGGCTCCAACCTGTGCCCCCATCCTCTATACACACACATTCTCTATTGCCCTCCCCTGCTGTGTGCTGCTCCACAGCACCTCTCACTGTCTGACATATGTTATAAATAGGATGTTTTATTTCTTTAAAACTTTTAAACATTTTAATTAAGTTAGATTAACATATAATGTATTACTGGTTTCAGAGGTAGAGGTCAGTGACTCATCAGTCTTATACAACATCCAGTGCTCATTATATCATGTGCCCTCCTAATGTCCATCACCCAGTTACCCCATCCCCCCACCCTCCTCCTCTCCAGCAACCCTCAGTTTGTTTCCTATGATTAAGAGTCTCTTATGGTTTGTCTCCCTCTCTGATTTCGTCTTGTTTTATTTTCTCCTCTCTTCCCCTATGATCCTCTGTTTCGTTTCTTAAATTCCACATCATATGATGAGTGTCTCTCTCTCTCATTGACTTATTTCACTTAGCATAATATCCTTTGGTTCCATCCATGTTGTTGCAAATGACAAGATTTCATATTTTGATGGCTGAGTAATATTTCATTGTATGTATATATATACTACATCTTCTTTATCCATTCATTTGTCAATGGACATTTGGGCTTTTCCCATAGTTTGGCTACTGTGGACATTGCTGCTATGAAGATTGGGGTGCAGGTATCTCTTCAGATCACTACATTTGTATCTTTGGGGTAAATATCCAGTAGTGCAATTGCTGGGTCATAGGATAGCTCTATTTTCAACTTTTTTGAGGAACCTCCATACTGTTTTCCAGAGTGGCTGCACCAGCCTGCATTCCCACCCACAGTGTAAGAGGGTTCCCTTTTCTCTACATCCTCGCCAATATCTGTCATTTCCTGACTTGTTAATTTTAGTCTTTCTGACTAGGGTGAGATGGTATCTCATTGTGGTTTTGATTTGTATTTCCCTGATGTGGACTGACGTTGAGCTTTTTCTCATGTGTCTGTTGGCCATTTGTGTGTATTATTTAGAGAAAGGTCCGTTCGTGTCTTCTGCCCATTTCTTGGAAAAGGATGTTTTATTTCTTTATTTATGTGTCCATCTGTTCTCACTAGAATATAAACCCTATGATGAATCAGTTTGGATCTGTTTTGTTTATGATGTACCCCAGCCCCTAGAACAGTACCAGACATGTAGCAGGTCCTCAGAAAACACTTGTTGAGTGAAGGAAGTAACTAGAACAAGAAGAAAGGGATTCGTACCCCAAGTGACGAGGAGAATAGTTGCTATAGGATTGCCTAAGGGAGGTGACCATATCTGAAGGAGTCAGATGGTGGAGGAGAGCTATAATTATTTGAGGAGAAAAGGATGTAGTTGGTAATTCTGCATGCATGTCTTCACAGCTTGCATTTTTCTACTGTGTCTTTCCAGCTCTTTGCTTGTTTTGAAGCATTTAAGCTTAGGATTTTGAAGTAATCACATGAAAAGTAAACTGCTCTGTGTGGTGCAGTCCATCAGGGGTCTGCCTTCGACTCAGGTCATGATCCCAGGACGCTGGGATCAAGCCCCATGACCTCATGACCAGCTTCCTGCTCAGCGGGGAGCCTGCTTCTCCCTCTCCCTCTGCTGCTCCCTCTGCTGCTCCTCCTGCTTTGTGCTCTCTCACTCTCACTCTCAAATAAATAAATAAATATCTTTTAAAAATGAAAGTAAACTGCTTTCATTACGTGTGTGCTTATATACAAACAAATTGTGCTTCTTTTAAGAAGTCTTATTTCAAACAAGCATTATCTAATGCTCTCCTCCCCATTACCCTGGCTCTGGGAGCCTCCACGGCCTGCGGGGGTGGGGCCAGGGTGCGACCTCTGCCTGCTCGTAGCCCTACACACTGACCAAATTTTTCCTCAAACATTTCTTGCCCCTTGTCACTGGAGTGCTTTGACAGCTTAGGAGTCTTTTTTCCTGTCCACATCTTTCCCATCCCGAAGAAATTTAAACAAACCCAAAGAGGAAAATTGGGCGGCTTTACTTTGAAGCTTTTCTCATGCCATCTGATGAAAGTGGTGACTTTGGGGGAGGGGGGACAGGGGGTTCCTATCAGGCCTCAGGTGAGGTGTGGGGTTTCTCAGCCCTTCCTGACTCCAGCCCCTTATTATCCCATTCTACATGCCCAGCTGGCTCCCAAGTCACAAGGTGTGATTGCATGCAACAGAGTGGAAGACCTTTTTCTCTTTTGGTCACAAACCCACATACTTCCTCTCTGCCTCCTGTGTCATCCTGCTGTACAGAATTTGGCTGCTGGTTTCCATTCTGCCTCCTTCCGTCCCCAGCTCGGGCAGGGCCCACCCACATCCCTGAGGCACTCACTCGTTTAATCAACAAACATGTCCTGTCTTCCTACTTGGTGAGGTCCATGGTAGAGCCATGGGCTACAGAAACAGGTAAGGCCCTTCCCTGCTCCTGCAAAAGTCTCGAGGTTCAAGTATCCATGCCTCCCCTGTTCTTGTTTTGGGGCCAGTGTTTTCAAGGGAAGCCATCCCTGAAAGTTTTAGGAACTCTGGGATGGGCTAAAGGAAAGTTTGGAGTAAGGAGAGATAATGAGGTTGGGGATACGGAGAGGGAAGAACTAGATGAATTTAGAGTGGGGAAGATGTCTCAGGAAAAAAAATCACAATACATTCACCAAATAGTAAATCAATAGCATCTCAGTCCTTAATATTTTTTAAAAACTTTCCTATGTATTATCTTATTCTCTCATGACAACATCCTTATGAAGTAGGCAAGCCAGGGACAATTATGTTCAATTGATTGATGAGGCATTGTAGGGCTCAGATGGGTTAAGTGCCTCACCCAAGATTGTAGAGTGAGTCAGTGATGAAGCTGAGACCAGAATTGCGATTTTCTCTCTCCTCTACCAGTGTGAAGGACATTATCCTATTATGGTGATGTCATGTGAGGCATGTATATGTGTCTCCTAATTGGATTCATTTTAGTCAATTAAGTGTCATAATCTTCTATGAGGACATAAACTGTTGCTCTTGCCCCAACCTACTTTGATCTGTGATTGGTTGGCCAAGATGATGGGCACCATGGTGATAGGTTGGCCACCAACAAATTCATAGGCTTCCAAGAAAAATATTTTGTTAGGAGTAGTCATTGTACATGTTGGTGTGGTTGAGATTCCTAAAATGTTAATTGGTTGCCTGCTGTCAAGGCTGTGTGCCCTAGCAAACACCTTTCTCTGGCGTGAACATAAAGGTGGAAGCCTATGGTTTCTACTCTCACAGAAGCCCCTCACTTAGTGAGGATGAGGTCCTTGAGGTGTCCCCAGGTAAAATAGGAGGCTCAGCCTCCATCCTCAGTGAAGCTCCTACCTGTCTGAGAGGAGTGCCATAGTGTTAGGGACCTCCTGGTTTGGTTGGCTCTGTTGGCAACACAACCTGCTGTGTAGGTTTCTGAGCGCTTCTGTTCCAGAATGCTCTCCTTCCCCATTTAAAATTTGGTGTGCAAAATTTTTGTCATCGAGGTTTACTTGGTCAATGACAGTGAGTATAAGAGCCTAAGCATGCATCCTTGGAGTGGAGGCAACCTTTTAAAGCAGAAAGAGACCACTCCACAACACCAGTAGTTGTCTTGTGGAATATGGGTTTAGTTTTCTAAAGAAATTGGAAATTAGATTTTTCAGTGAAATTCTTCAATGTTTAAATGTTGGCTTAAACTTTGTTAAATGCTTAAACTTTAGTTCAAGTAATACGTTTCTCTGGGGAGGATTCAATTTTTTTAAAAAATTTTCCCTACCTTTATTATATGGAAAAACTTTAAATCCAGGAAAGTTGAAAGAAGAGTAAGATGAACCCCTACATTGCAACTTCACCTAGACCTACCTACTGTTAGCATTTTACTACATTTGCTTCATTTCTCTCTCTTTATACACAAGTACAGTTTCTTTTTTGCTAAATATCTGAGAAGACATTATAAACTTCATGATCCCTCCCCCTTAAACACTTCAGCATGTATCTCCTAAGAACAGGATATATTCCTACCTAACCATAGTATGATCATCACACTGAAGAAACTAAACATGTCCTCATCGCAAGAAAAAAAGTCTTGTTTCCATAACTATGTATGGTGTGGAATGTTGACTCGATATTGTGGTGATCACTTCACAATATATACAAATATTGAATTATTATGCTATATACCTGAAATTAATATAATCTTCTATGTCAACTGTATCTCAATAAAAAAGAAAAAGAAATAAACTAACAGGACATAATACCATCTAATACACAGTCCATATTCGAATTTCTCCAATTATCATAATAATTTCCTTTGTGACTCTTTTTTTTTTTTCTTAATTGGCAACCTGTCCAGATGTACACACATCTGTAGTGTCCTTTATTCTTCACCGAGTCTTCTGCCTTCTTTGCTTTTCATGGCAGTGACAGTTTAGGAGAGCCCCAGGCCAGTCGTTTGGAGACTGTCTCTAGATTTGTCTCTGGATCCTCAGGAGTGGAAGGTCGACATTTTTGGTGAGAATACTACATAGGTGATGTTGTGTCCTTAGTACGTGATGTCAGTTTGTCTCATTAGTGGTGATGCTAAGCTTCACCACTTAGTTAACGTGGTTTCCAGTGCATTTCTCTGTTGTAAAGCTGCCTTTCCTCCTTTGTAACTAGTCAGTAATCTATGGAGTGATTATTTTGCAACTGTCGTCTTTGGTATAGTTCACACCTTTGCAGGTGTGTAGGAACACAGGAGACAGTAGCACAACAGCAACCAGATACCTGAGTTCCGAAACACTCATCTGAGGCCAGATGCACTGGAAGCCCTGGGAGCCTCTACCAGCTGCTGACCTCTGGGTCCGAGGGCTGTGTGCAACCATTGGAAGTGAGGACTGTATTTTTCACAAAAAGTGGAGTGAAGACAGAAGCTCAAGCACAACATTGGGAGGACCCAGCTGCTTTCTCCCACGGGCTCTCAATTGCCTCCTCCAAGAGTAGATTATATTACATTATATTCAAAAGTCCATCTCAGCTGTAATATTTTTATTATTTAATTTTTTTAGAGGTGGGGGGAGAGGGCAGGGGAGGGGCAGAGGGAGAGAGAGAGAATCTTAAGCAAACTCCACGCTCAGCATGGAGCTCAATCTCACAACCCTGAGATCATGACCTGAACCCATACCAAGAGTTGGTTGCTTAACTGACTGAGCCCCCCAGGCGCCCCTCAGCTGTAATATTGTTTTTTAAATGACCGAGCATCTACTTTGTCATGAGTTTCCCCATATTGTATCTCATTAAGTTGCCAATAACTCAGTCTGTTTACCTAAAATTCTGAGGCTGAAGAGAGCGTAAGGCTAGTAAGTAAAGTAAAGGCTAAGTAAACTTGCTATAGTCGCAAGCCTAGTCAGTAGTCAAATCAGGACTTGAACTGTGGTATTCCTGAGTACAAGAATAGTGCGTTCTAATCCACAGAGGAAAAGCAGATTAGTGGTTACAGAGGGTAACAGGGGGGAAATGGGGAGTGAGAGCATTATGGATACAGGGTTTCTTCTTGGGGTTTTGAAAACATACTGGAATTAGACTGTAGTGGTGATTGCATAACATTGCACATGTACTAAAAGCCACTGATTTACATACTTAAAACGGGTTAAAATGGTAAATTTTATGTTATGTGAATTTTACCTTAATAATAAAAATAGTAAGAAAAAAATAATGTGGGTTTTTTTTTTTTCTATACCGTGTCAATTTTCTGGTCACAGATTAAACTAAAAATGAATCACAAGTGGGAGCAGATCTGTAGATGGCTGCCAGTCTCATTATTCTTCACTAAAACGAAACCTTGGAAATAACCTAACTATCCAACAAGAGGAAATTAGTGAAATAAATTGCGAGATAGCCAATGAGGAACGTTATGGAGCCGTTCCAAATTACTTTCAATTTCATAGCAATGTGCTCATGATATAAAGTTAAAAGAAAAAGAACAGGATGCAACACTACATATAATTATATACAGTGCTTGTGTGTGTGCTTAAAATAAAAGGTCTTTATGGAAAAATGCCAGACTGTTAACATCGGATGTCTCTGGGCTGTGGGATTATGGGTGATTGTTTTCTTCTCTATACTTTTGCATATTCCAAGTTTTCTCCAGTAAGCAGTTATTACTTTTGTAAAAAAAAAAAAAAAAATACAGTACAAGTTATTAAAACAAATTTAGCAAAGTTTTCCCTGTACTCTTTCTGGCTCTGGGCATAGTTCCCAGGACCTCTCTTCTCCTCCTCACCCTGCCCAGATAAATAACAAGCAGATAAATATTTCAAAAGGTCTTGATCTCAGATACTGCCCAATTCCAGCAGCAAATTAAAGGGACACTGCCCTGCGTACAGGCCCAGAGCTGATTATGGGTCCCGGAATGCCGTATTTTTTAGGGGTGGAACTGAAAAGTACCTCTTGGGAATCCACATGAGCCTTATGGGATGCAACCACTCACCCTCTAGATGGAGGTGAAAGGGGGTGTGGATACAGAAGACCCCATGGCTCCTCATATTCAGGGCAAGGGGTATCCTATCCAAAAGCTTACTAACCCATGAATGTTACGAGTCATTGACACTTTTGTGTGACTGAGCTTGTCAGTTTCCTGAGACTAGATTGATAAGAAGAGGAGGAAGTCACACCCCCAAGAATAAGACAAAATCCAAGTTAAATTTCTTTAGTTCCTTGGATACTGACTCTGAGGAGTGACTTTTATAAATATACAAAATGAACAAGGACTGAGGTCATTTCAGGGCAGGGACTCTCAGTCCTAGCTGCACACAGATACAGCTGGGAAGCTTTTAAAAAAGACCAATGCCCAGCACCATCCCCCAGAGATTCTGATGTGACTGGTCTCAGGTAGGACTCAAGCAGTATTTTCTTAAATCCCCCTAAGATTCCAGCCCGGGTTTAGAGGCACTGGGATTATATATCTTTTTCTTCCAACAGTTCTTGGCTGTTAAAAATAATTTAAAGAGTGCTGCTAATAAAAGTACTCATAACACCTGACAATGAATGATTCCCTCTTTTCTGAAGAATAGCAGGATGAGGGGAGAAAAAGGAAAATCTTATCTTACATTTGGGTGTATCAGGATTCATAGGCCTAGACTCAATCATTTTGCTATTTGGAAGAGAGAAAAAAAAAAGAAAAATGATCTGAGATGCAAAGAAAGACTTATTTAAGATGTTACTTATAACATCAAAAATTCTGAGAGAGGGGCAGCCCTGGTGGCTCAGCGGTTTAGTGCCGCCTTCAGTCCAGGGTGTGATCCTGGAGACCTGGGATCGAGTCCCACATCAGGCTTCCTGCATGGAGCCTGCTTCTCCCTCTGCCTGTGTCTCTGCTTCTCTCTCTCTCTCCATGAATGAATAAATAAATAAAATCTTTTAAAAAAAAATTCTGAGAGAGTATTATCATCTGTGATTTTTGATTCCTTCCCTGAAACCTGGTAAAAGTTGAGGTTGGTCAAAAAAATAAGCAGGTAAATAATTTTAAACATCATTACTGAATTTTTTTTTTCATTACTGAATTTTTAGAGCATGAGGATGGTTTCATAACTCTCTGTGTGAGTTAGCTCCTTCTGCTGCATAGAGGAGACATGTTTAGGCTTTTCAAAAAAATCTAACAGGAAACAACATTAAATGTACTAAGTAGCCAAATGTACTGAGGAGCCTGAACCATCGACTGAAAAATAGTGCATTGTTTTGGATGTGACATAGCTGTGGTGACACGGTGGCTATTTAGACGTCCCCTTAGCAACAGATGCTGAAGCCCCTTCTGTCACACTCCATCATGATGGTGACTGGGCCACTCTGTCCTCTGGCTGTACCGATTTTCTGAGCCTTTGGCGGGCAGAGTCCCAGGAAAAATCTGATTGGTTCTAATCATTTTCTAACTAATTAATCCAACAAGTATTTATTAAGCACCTACGATGAACAAGGCTCTTGTCTAAGCACCAAAGATGTAGCATTAGACAAAATACACAAAGTCTCTGTGATCATGGTGTTTACATTTTAGTGATGAAGACAAGAAAAAGTTACACACACATCCATGTCAAACATCAGGTGGTGCTGCATGCAGAGAAGGATGAAGAATGATGAAGAAAGAAGAACCAGAGGAGATGCTGTGTTCCACTGAGCAGGAAGGGGGTGGGGGGATTCTCTGATAAGGTGAATTTCAAGGTGGGATCTGAACACAGCAAATGATTGACTTGAGCCAGAAGGGAAGAGCTTTTCAGGTAGTGGGGAGGTAGAGAAGCTTGCTGCTGTGTTGTAGAAAGGGCAAGGGGCCACCTTGGCTGGAGCATGGCAAGGGGGTAGAAGAGCTTGAGAGAAGAGGTGGGAAGCCCCTCATCAGGCGGTCTTCTGGACCATTTCAGGGGCCTTTTCCTCCTCCCAAAGCCACAGAAGGCTCCTTCAAGAGTAGAAGGCTGAGGGAAAGAAATCTAACCAGAATCAATTTTAAAAAATAAAGTGAGGTGAAGAGTTCCTCCTTGCAGGAGACAATGAGCATAGACAACTCTCTCGAGTATTTGTGAAACACCTGGAGCAAAAGAATGAGGCCGTGGCTACACAAAGTTGTGGGGTGTCAGGAAGGTGTCAGGAATGGGGGATGGACCCACATATGTTGTGGATTGCTCAATCACCATCCAGTGGAACACACTCCTGGGTGGAGGGGGCAGAGATTTCATACCTACTACCTTGCCTGTGTAGGGTTGCTCACTCTTGTCCTGTTGGCTGTAGCCAAAAGGGTGTCATGTGGCACCAAGCCTAATGACCCTCTAGGTGAAAATCTCTTAGGGGGAATCACAGCAGCACCCAGACTTCCAGTAGGGGACAGTGTTTCTGACTAGCACCCTGTATGGCTAATTTGGAACAATTCCTTTCTTTAAGGGAAATGATATATTTTTAAATTAACTCAAGGAAAGCATTTCTTCATTCATACAATGAAGGATTTGTTTTTCTGAGGTATTAGAGTCTCCTCTTCACAGTTGCGTAGTAATGTCAGTATTGGTCACATTACTCGCTCTGCAGGAGAACTTTATATTCTTCTAAGAGCCTACATAGTCATGCCATTCAGATCTCTTAACCCCATGGGACAGAAGGATAAGTATTATTTTCCTCATTTTACAGTTGAATCCCAGAAACATCAGAGACTTGACTAAGAAGCTGATATTAGGAACCTGGTTCTACAGGAACCTGGTATTAGGGTCATGGTATCCTGATCCAAAGCCAATGATCTTGATTTTATCAGGCTGCCTAAGGGGCCAGCCTGCTCCAAGCTCTGAGGTGTGTTAGCAAACGTTTTGCATACCCTGAGAATCAGGGCAGAGTGTGGGGCTCAAGAGCCCTGTATGTGATCCATTCATGGTGGTATGACAGATGCTCGTAGGGGTCAAATTGGTAGTCATGGTCCAGAGAGCATCATCAGGAAACTTCAACTCAGGCAGAAGACCCTACCTCGCTTAAAGAACCTGCGAGGACCATTAGATTAATACCTCCATCTGATAAATGAGAACTTCAGAGTCCAGAGAGCAGAGTGACAGCCAGCCTGCTCAGTGTCTTAGTTACCAGTCCAATTGCTTCTCCCTTTCAAAAATTCTCCTCACTTATACATTGGAGTTTCCCAGAGTCTTGATAGCAGTGGTAATGAGACCATGGCCATTTTTTGATTGTTGGGGCCCTGTCACTATGTTAGGCCTTAAATTCCATTGAGGGAGGTTTTTTCCCTCACAGGGGCCCAGTCTCCTCCACACTGTGCTCTGGATGACGTGTGACCTCTGGTATTACCTTCAACCTCCCTGTCTTTCTAGACCCTTCCAAATTGCTCCCAGGCTTCTGGAAACATAGAACCCACCCTCTGCCCTGAGGCCCTCCTGCTGTCCCCATAACGAGCAGCTGTTTTTTCTCTTGGGGGAAATCAGTACTTCAAAGGGAGTGAATGGCTCAGGAAAGGGAGACTTTCTATGAACTCCCAGAGCTCTTGGGGGGCTGAGATCCTTCATCATAGGTTTCAGGTACCCCATCTCTCCCCATGCCTCCTTTCCAGCTACCCAGGCAGCCTTCGTTAACAATCTCTGTCTCCTGGTCTCTCTTCTCTCCTGATCTTCCCCTGGCATACCACCCATCAAACGAACTGAGTCACTAGGAAAATGTGAGAAATCACTTAATAAAGAACTGCCCTGGGGAAATGGACAGGTAAAAGGCTTTAAATAAATGATTTCATCTCACGCTTAATTTAATAAGAACTATGCCTACAGTATCTCCGCTAGTAAGGAAGATAGACAGCAGATAAGTGGACAAGAAGAGCAAGCTGTCAGCTCTGGGGCATGTACTCTCCATGAGTCCAAATTTCTCTCTCCTGATGCAAATGGAGCTGTGCCAGGGAAGTAGTTCTCAGCCGGGCCCCGTGGAGAAGACTGGGAATCAGACCAATCTGATGGGACCAATCTGATGTCAGTCCCAGAACTTCTGTGTGACTCTGGGTAAATGACTTAGCTTCTCTGAGCTATATTCAGAAAATGGATGAATACTTACTTCACTTTATCCATTTTACACACACACACACACACACACACACACATACACACACGCACATATATGCCAAGTGCCAGGCATTTTCATCAAGCTGCCTGGATATGAAATCAAATGTTGGGACCACTCAGTAAGGACCAGTGTGTAAGGAATACCACAGGCTGAGATGAAATGGCAAGAAGACTGTCATGATAGGGCAGAACAGAGGGGCTGCTCAACCTTTACCATCTACAACAAAGAGGAGCTATTGGTATTTGATGGCTTTGTGGTCAGGAATCCTGGAAAGTCAGAGTCCTGCCCTGTTTATCATTTCTTCTCTCTTCCTCTCAGCTCCAGAAAGTTCCCATTGGAAACAACAGGAGCCAAAAGGGAATCAAAATTGTACTTATATGCTGACCGTACGCAGATCTTGAACAACAGCTGGGTGGAAGAACGAAGCTTAGACTGTAAGCTGAGTAAGACTCCCTACTCCCTCTTAGAGCCACTTTCGAAGTTTGTGAGCTTACCAATTTCTGTCTGGGCCATATGGAGGAAGTCCAGGAGAGAGGAGAGTTAAATGGCCAGGTTTGCAGAGTAAGACCTAGCTTAATTTTCTAAGTCAACTTGCCTCTCTAGCTGGAAGGAGAAAGAGAATTAAATGCATGTGACCCATTCATGCACAGTATTTCCAGATCAACAATTCTCAACTTAGAGCATTCAGGTTAGTAACTCTGGAGGAGATCTAGGAAGAGGGTAAGAGTGGAGGTTATAATGAATTCTCCTTTCTCCTAAATGAGTCAAGCTAAGAATCCGGAAGCCCAATAGGAAACCCGAGTACTTTTCAGCCAGGCCAGTGACAAAGTAAGATTTGCATCTTTAAGGAGCACAAGTGCTGGCTTTCTTCCTCCAAGATCAACCCAGTGGATCTGTGAGATAGAAAACTGTGGGAACCCCCAGGGATGACAGGAGCTATTTTGATTTGTTGTGTGGGGGTGGTGACTTTGGCCTGGGGCTGCAAGCACTCCAGCTTCTAGCACTCCCTGGGAGGATCAAATAGAAAGAGCTGTTGGCAATCCAGGATTGCTTCTCTACCAGCAGTTCTGTGAGTCAAACCCCATATTTACGGGGCCTCAGAGGTGAAATTAGGGCAGTGCTGGTGCCCTGGGCTCAAGAGGAACTGACAAAACCAGGTGGGGACCAACTGGCTTCTTTTCTTATCCCATCTCCTTCCATCCCTCAGGGATGGTGAATTACAATCTAAGGAGTGTCTCCTCCTAAAGCACTTCTGTGTCTGGGGTGTGGAGGGGAGGGTGAAGACCAGACCTGATCTGAGGGTTGTTTGAGAGGGTGAGCAGTGATGGGTTGTTGTTTTTTTTTGGGGGGGGGGCGGGTTTGTTTGTGTGTGTGTGTGTGTGTGTGTGTGTACAGTGCTCACCTTATAGGATCTGAGGACCCTTCCTTTTTAAAATATATTAAAAATTGTATCTTATGACTGTGTTAATATAAAGATTAATACAATCCAGACTGGATTCATTATTTTATATACATTCTTATTATGTTCATTTTTTCTTATATTAAAATGAATTAGAAATAACACCTCTTGATGGGTCCTTGAAAGAATCAGGGACCCCAGGCACCATGCTTGCTGTGGCAGATGAATAGAAAACTGTGGTTTTCTGCTGCCTGAGGCTCTTTCCACCTCAAGGTTTTTCACTGGCCATCCCTTGAGCTGTTGTTGGAATCTTCCTGGCCCAGCCCCCATAATTATTGCCTAACAGTAGCCAATACACATAGGAGAAAACTAGCCTCCAGACAAAATATCTGGCCACTGAAGAGCTCATAAAAAAGGAATCACGTAGAAATATTAGTTATGAACACATAATGTTTCAAATAAAATGCACAATAGATAATTAAATAGCCAGATGGTCACAACTGGGAAATGAATTCATAAATCAGAAGATGAAATTGAAAAAACTCTCAAGGCAGAAGGGAAGGAAGTGGAACTGGGCAAAGAAAGTTAAGGAGATATGAATTTTAAAGGTAGGAATGCTAATATCTGGATTAGACGTTACCAAAAAGAGGCAGAAATAAAAAGAGAAAAGAGTAAATATCATATGAAGTAGCAGAGATGTATTTCCTGAAATTAAAACAAACAAACAAAAAATAAGAACTGAACAGCCTCAAATCGAGAGGACTTCTAGAATATCAAAGAGGAAGAACATGGAAAGGCTCACACCGATCTGCAGGGCAATGACATTTAAGACTATAAAAGACAAAATCTAGAAAGTCCATCGAGCTGCCTGGATATGAAATCAACACTCAAAAGTCTGTTGCATTTCTATACACCAGTGCAAATAATTAAAAAATGCAATCAAAGAGAAGGTAACACAGACAATAGCATTAAAGATTCTAAAATGCTCAGGAAGAAATGTAACAAAAGATAGTAAAGACCAGGGGAATGGTATTAAGAGATAGTTTTAAAGCAGAAATAATGGAAAAAATACTTACAGACAGGAAAGCTGATAATCATAAAGATGTCAATTCTTTCTAATCTGATCTATAGATTAAATGTAATTCCATTGAAAATTCATTAGAATATTATTATTATTATTATTATTATTATTATTATTATTATTATTTTGAAACTTGAGAAAATAATTCTAAAATTTCTTTGGGAAAGTATAGAGCCAAGGATAGCCAGAGCACCTCTGAAGAAGATGATCAGTAAGGAGAATCACCTTGTGGATATTAGGACTTATCCTGAGGCTATCAGGGTTCAGACAGTGTGGCTCACTTATACAGTGCAGGGACGGACAGGCTGGCCACTGCAGTACCACAGAGAGCTCAGAAACAGATTCACGGAGCATGTGACTCTGACATATGATAGATATTGTACATTCGACCCATGGGTTAAGAGGATTAGTTAATAAATGAAACTGACGGGCACCTGGGTGGCTCAGTGGTTGAACGTCTGCCTTTAGCTCAGGGCGTGATCTTGGGATCCTGGGATCCAGTCTCACATCAGGCTCCCTGCTCAGCACAGAGCAGGGGTTCTCCCTCTGCCTATGTCTCTGCCTTCCTCTCTGTGTCTCTCATGAATAAATAAATAAAATCTTAAAAAAAAAAAAGAAACTGAAAAAAATGATGGACCCAAAGGGAATAAGTTAAATCAGATCCCTTCTTCATGACTACACATAGACTAAAGGCTTAAAATGTCAAAAACAAAACTTTAATATGCTTAGTAAAAAATATATCTTTTATACCTTGAATATCTTTTATACCTTGGGGTAGGGACAGATGCCTAAACACACAAAAAGCATTGGCTAAAATATAAAAGATGAACAAGCTTGACTAAGTTAAAATAAAGAATTTTTGTTTTTCAAGAGACAACCTGGACAGGGTTTGAAAAACAAGTTGTGCACTGGGAGAAGATATTTGTAATATACACAACTGACTGAGATTAGTACCAGAATATATATTCATATGAGTGAGAGAGAGTGAGGAGAGGGGCAGTAGGAGAGCAAGAGGGAGGGAGGGAATCTCCCAGAAGACTCCCTTTTGGTCATGGAGCCCCACTCAGTGGGGCTCAATCCCAGGACCCCCCGGCCATGACCTGAGCTGAAATCAAGAGTCAAATGCTCAACCAAATGAGTCATCCAGGTGCCCCTAACAACAAACATTTTAATTAAGATGATGGGCCCAATGGAGCCAATAGAAATGTGGACATGAACAGAGATTTCACAGAAAGGAAGCACATATGGTCAGTAAACATATAAAGAGATGTGCAACATCACTGGTGATTGGGAAAACACAAATCAAGGCCATATGGAGACACCATTTCACACCTATTCAATTAACAAAAAAAATTTTAAGAGTCTGACAGTACAAAGTTTTGGAGTATGTGGATCCACAGCCACGTGATCTCTTATAACATTGCCAGTGAGAGTGTATGTCGGTGGAATAATTTTGAAAAAATAGTTTTGTGTTATTTCCTTAAGTTTCCAGCATAACCTATGCCCCAGATTTTCATTCACATGTACTCAGGAAACATGTGCAAGACTATTCAGAGCAGCACTGTTCACAATAGCAAAAACCTGGAAACAGTCCAAATGTCCATCTAGACAGAGTGAGCAATTATAGTGTGGTATATTCTTGTGTATGGGTTAAAATAAATAAACTGCAGTGATAGACAAAAATATGAATAAAACTCAGCAAATCCATATCAAGAGAAAAAAGTAAGCCCCTACCCCTTTCCACACAGCATGACATCATTTTTATAAAGTTACAAATAGATAAAATTTCAAAAATACCATTTTTAGGAATTACATAGATACAATACAACTCTTAAAAAGGAGTACAAGGAAACAAAGAATATGGGATTTCAGGATTATTATTACCTAATGTGAGGAGCACGGAGGAGTGATTAGTTGTGAGGAGTTACCATATTATTCGATGTAAATTCATAGAGACATAAGTAGATCAGTTGTTAGGGGCCTGTGGGCGGGGGGGGGGGGTGCGGTGGCAGAGGATGGGGAGGGACTGTTAATATGTACGGTTTCTTCTCTGGGTGATGCAAATGGTCTGGATTTATAATGGTGATAATTACACAGCTTTGTGAATATATACAATCCATTGAATTGTATACTTTAAAAGTGAATATTATGATTTATTAATTAAGTCCAAATTAAAAAAAAACAAAAAAAATATTGTTATAAACTGCAGCAATTAATACAGTGTGTATTGGCTTAAAAATAAACAAGTCAATCAACAGAACACTGTAGTGTCCAGAAATAAATCCACAGATACATGGTTAATTGATCTTTAACAAAAGTAGAGAAGGCTAGTCTTTTCAACAAACAGTGCTTGAGAAACTGGATATATGTATACAAAAGAAGAGAAAGAAAAAGAAAGGAAAGGAAAAAAAAGAAAGGAAAGGAAAAGGAAAGGAAAGGAAAGAAAAAAAGCTTTGACCCTACCTTGAACCATATAAAAAATTTAACTCTAAATGGATCATAGACCTCAATGTAAAATCTAAAGTCATTATAAAAGTTCTAGAAGAAAACACAGGAGAAAATCTCTATGACCTTGAGTTAGGCAAAAATGTTTTAGACGTAACACTGAAAACATGATTTCTTTTATTTAGAAAGGGATTTTTTTTTAAAGGGCAAAGGGACAAATTAGACTTCATCAAAATCAAGAACTTCTCTTTAAAAGGCATGTAAGAGCACGAAAAGACAAGCCACAGTCTGGGAGAATCTATTTGCAAATCACGTTTCCAAAACAGAACTTTTAATCCAGGATATGTGCAGAACTCTCAAAACTCTGTAAGAAGTAAACAAACAACCAAATAAAAAATGGGCAAAAAACTTCAACTGACACTCTACCAAAGACAATTTGTAAATGGAAAACAAGCACATGAAAAGATGTTAAATTTCATCAGTCCTTAGCGAAATGCAAATTAAAACCACAATGAAATGCCACTACTAATTTTAGTATGCCTAAAATTAAAAAGACTGATCATATCAAGTATCAGTGATGATGTGGAACAAGTAACTCTCATGTACTGCTGATGAGAATGTAAAATAGTACAACCACTTTGCAAGCGAGTTTGACGGTTTCCTAAAAAGTTAAACATACCCTACCATATAACTCAGTCATTCCGCTGCTAGATATTTGCCCAAGAGAAATGAAATCATATATGAGCATAAAGACTTGTACATGAATGCTCACAGAAGCTTTATTTGTGATAGCACCAAACTGAAAACAATGCAGACGTCCATCAATAGGGGATGGATAAACAAAGCATAATATAATCCTCCAATGGAATACTATTCAGCAATGAAAAATAATGAACTATTGATACACAGAGCAACACAGATGCACCTCAAAATAATTAGGCTGAGTGAAGGTATCCAAGAAAAAGAGAGTAAGGGATGCCTGGGTAGCTCAGCAGTTGAGCGTCTGCCTTTGGCTCAGGACGTGATCCTGGAGTCCTGGGATCGAGTTCCACATCAGGCTTCCTGCAGGGAGCCTGCTTCTCCCTCTGCCTATGTCTCCGCCTCTTTCTCTCTGGGTCTCTCATGAATAAATAAAATCTTAAAAAAATAAAAAGAGAGAGTACATACTATAAGATTTCATTTATATAGTATTCTAGTTTGTGTAAACTCCATTACGATGATAAGGAGTAGATCAGTGGTTGCCTGAGGATGGGGGTGGGCAGGGAGGTAAGGATCAACTGCAAAGGGGTATGAGGATACTTTGGGTGGCCATGAATATGCTCAGTATCTTAATTATGGGGATGGTTCCATGGATCTAAACATATTGAAAACTTAATGAATTGTCCACTTGAAATACATGTGATTGATCATGTGTTGTTTATCCCTCAGATGTGTTTATCGTTGGCAACTAGATGACAGGCATATGAGGGTTCATTATATTATTCTCTCTGCTTTTGCATATGTTTGAAATTTTGCCTGTTAAAAAGAAAAAAAAAGTCCATAAAAACTGTAATGGTTTTAAAATATTTTCACAAATCCTTTGATCCTCCTCCTTTCCATAGGTGAAGTCCATCACTGCCCTCCCCCCACTCGCCCCCTTAAGTGTGTGTGCTCTACCTAGCGACTGGCTTCTAATGCACAGAAACTGGAAGCAATGGTGCGTGATGCCAGAAACTAGGTCATCAATGACAGTGCAGCTTCTTCCTTGCTCTTTCCTTCTTGGATGGCTCACTCCGGGGGAAGCCACATACCTTGTTGTGAGAATACTCAAGCATCACTTGTGGCAAGGAATCGAGGCCTCAGGCTAATCACCAGCTCAGAACTGAGTCTCCTGCCAATAGCCCCAGTAGTGAATTTAGACGTGAGTCCTCCAGCCCAGTCAAGCCTTCAGATTACAGTGCAGCCCAGCCAAAATTTTGACTGCAACTTCATGGGAGACCCAAGGCCAGAGCCACCCAGCTCAACCATTCCAGAATTCCCAGTCTAGAGTAATGTTGTGAAAATAAATGTTTGTTGTTTTGAGCCACTATGTTTGGCCATGGTTTGTTAGGTAGCGATAACTAATATACTAACATTAAAAAAAAAAATGATGGGCAGAAAAATTACCCACCCTAACCAAGTCAAAAGTTTCATTCAAGTGTCAGCTTCTACAGCAAGTGTCTCCAGCCGATGCAGACCTGGCCTGTGCCTCCGCTTTTGTGACTTGCTATAGCCCCCACCTGGTCCACGCAGTTAGTCCACAGTGCCCTGTGTCCAGGCACCATCTCTTCTCCCCAGAGCCAATCTTTGAGCTTCCAGGGAGGCCTGTAGATTCTCAAGGCCGCCCCCTGCTTCCCTCATGACACATGACTCTAGGGCAAAGCTCATGGGAACGAATACTTTCCGGTAGACACAGGTCAGGGAATCCAAACAGTACCATTCTCCACCTCATTTAAATTGGAGGAAAGAGTAGCATTGGTGTCGAGAGTCCTGTCTCGCTCCAAAGCATGATGACACCAAAAGCCAATGACCTTCAGAGGTAAGAGATTTCCCCCTCTGTTTTACAGATGAGGAAACGGAGCCTGGGGGAAGTGAAGTAACCCTCCCGAGTGTGCACATCTGGAAAGTGATAGTGTCACTGTGGGCTGTCAAGTGTGTCTCGAGTGGGTGCTGGCGTGCTCACAAGAAGTCCCTACCAGGGCACGTCCTCCCTCTCCTGTGGAGGGAGGTCAGACCCATGAGTTACTAGGGAACAGCGTGTGCATTACCATCACTCTGGCTGTGTTGTTCCTCCCTGCCCAAGATAACCTTCCCGATCCTCTGAGCCTCTCCTTGGGGAACTGCCAAACCCACTTCCTCTCCCCGCATTGCCTTCCCAGACCCTCTGACCCACCAAGCTCTTCCCTCCTGAACATAACACAGCACTGCTAACATTCAGGGCTGCTTTCCGAATTTATTACCCATTTCCCTGTGCGCACAGGCTGGGGGTACCTGGGTCCTCTGTCCACGGGGCAGGAAACACATCTCAGAGATTCCCCCACAGTGCTGAGTGCAGGGACTCCCGCCTCTGGGCCTCTCAGACATGAGGACAGAGATCTCAGGTGAGCTGAGGGATCCCCCCGCAGGCCCTGCAGCTGCTCTCGGGAACCTCCAGTGGGGTTCCCAGACCCAAACCATCAGGCCAGGCTGCCCTCAGTGGGGCAGCTCCACCTGGTCCCGGCTTCTGCGGGAATGGGACTCCCAAACACACTGGAAGGACCACATAGTTTTGTCACAGCTGCAGAGGAGGGTGGGAGGCCCGCCTCCTCCCCACCACCTCCTCACCCAGGCCTACGGAGCCCAGCGCTCTGGGGGTGCAGAGGTGGAGGGTTGGCCAGAATGGCAGCTCCAGAGGGAGGGAGGGACCTGCTCTCTCTGCCGCTGTCCCCAGGGCTGCAGAACACTTTTGGGATAAGCAGGTCAGAGGGCCAGGTCTGCCCAGGGCTCCTCTTTCCAAACCAAAATACTCTCCTACAAAGGACAGCGGTCTCCCAGGTCACACTGTTTCTGACGCCGCACAAAGCCACCACTGTGACCTTGTGGCCCAAGAGACAGGCCGAGAGACAGTTGTGGGCAGGGGGTCACAATCATCACTATCTTGGAAATGTAAGGAGCTAGAGACACAAAGGGATAAAGGACGGTCCCTACCGTCAGAAACCATCTAGTTGGGAGGTTGGTGCGGGTTAAACAAGGATAGGGTTTTAAGTTGGGGGTGTAAGTCCAGGTGGCTGCTGCACTCACCAGGACGCCAGAGCTCGGAGCCGGGAGAGTGACAGTGACCTGAGGTTATGAGTGTGGGGGCCTAATCCCAATGGTCACAGTTGGCAAGCATGGCAGCGGGACCCTGGGAAGGTTCTTGAACATTTCTGAACCTTGGTTTCCTCATCTCGAAAACCGTGCTGCTAACGATGCCTACTTCATGACTTTACCGTGAGACTTGGATGGGAGCCGCGTGTACAGCCTGTGCATACCCACCAAGGTCCGCGGGGTGTGCAGTCCGTGCCTCCAGCACGCTGGTGCCCCGGGAGCGTCCCCTGGCAGGTGGCTGTCACCGCTGCTGCTCCCGGCAGCCCTCTGTCTTGAAGGATGCCTCAAGAGTAACAGCCCGAGCAAAGGTGCAGAAGCAAGGCTGGGCAAGACTCATCTAGCAAAGAACAAACAAGCTCATCATGTTCCACGCGGGTGAGATTTCAGGATGGTCTAGGGATCTGGCCATGGTCTCCCAGAGCTTCCCAAGCAGAGGGATCTAGGGATCCTCTGTGTAATGGCCATGTGCCTCCTCCTGTCCCATGCTGTTGCTAGAGGGGCCCAGAGCAGGAAAAGGTAAAAGCAGATGAGGAGGAGGCTGGGCCCAGCATTGGTCTGCTCTCTCCTGTGGCTCAGCTCTGCCCTGCCAGGCTGGCGGAAGCCTTCACAGAGCATGGGGTCCAGTTGGGGAACAGGAAGGTGGAGTAAGGAGTAAGGAGGTGGAGAAAGTCACCCTAGAAGATGCAGGATGGCAAGGAAGTGGTGGTCAGTGCTGTGGGTACACACACTCAAGCTGATGCCCCCACATAGGTACTCCCCTTCTTCCCGATGAGGGTTTGGAGAGATGTACCCAAGGCAGGGACACATGCACGGAGGTACACAATGACATCACACGTTCATAGGCCAAGAGGACACGAGCAGGACGGAGATGCACAGACACACCCAGAGCTTGAGTGCCACGTCCAAGGGAGGCTGCTGTCTTGAGATGTGTGTGTGTCGTTCCATGCACAAGGGTGCCTAGGTTAGCCACGCTAGCGAAGTGGGACTGCAGCCCAGCCCCCACCTCCACTTTCCAAACTATGGACCTTAATTTGGGGCTGTGTCTTCCAGGAGGCAAAGCATAATTTTTCCATTGTCCAAAAGCGTGATCTACTGACACCGCCCTGTACACACAAGACGGTATCCCCCTGATCGATACCTTGTTTTACTTTGTCCAATGGGCTAGTAGAGACGGCCTTGTTCCAGGCTGACTCCCCAGCACCTAGCACTATGCCTGGCACACAGCAGGTGCTCAACAGATATTTGTGAAGCAAATTAAAGGTATATTGAGAGAGCACACACATCACACATACAGACATACAGGCAAGGATCCTCATAGGAGCAGGGGTGATTGCAGACAGGGGAGCTTAGTGGGAAGCTTAGCCTGGGGCCAGGCTGAGCTTGACTATTCGGACAAGGGGAGGGCATTCAGGGAATGGAGATGTAGAGACAGCAGGAAGAAAGGCATCGAGGGGTTCTGAATCCAAAGTCCAGGAGGCTGCAGCCTCTTGTGCGTATCACATTTGCCAGTTTGTAAAGGACTTCGCCAGCTCCCTTTACACTTGAGAGAGCGAGACTCAAAGGGCAAGGGGCAAGTCTAGAGTCACACACCTGGGAAGTGGCAGTCTCTCTTACCTGTGTCCAAAAGAGTGATGATTGTGCTGGAAGGGTCTGTGTGTGCCAGGCATGGAGGACCTTGAACACCAGGGTAAGATATTTGCATTGAGGAAGGGGGAGCCACAGGTGGTTCTGAACCCCTGCAGATACCCACCTGCGCTCCCCAGCACCATCATTGTGCCTCGGGATGCCTAGGGACTCGGGCACTCTGTTCCTATTTAATGGACACAATAAATCCTAGACCACTTTATAAAAAACAGATGCTCCACGACATGGACATATCCACAGACACAGAGATCCACATGAGCCCAGGCGGTGGGACACGCATCCAGAGACCCCCGGAGAAGCAGGCCGTGGGTTGCAGGGGACTGTAGTCGCAGGGAGACTCCCACTTGCACACAGAGGCCCACAGACACATACAGCACAGCCAGGGCCCTTTGGTTTGGGCAAGTCGACTGTCCTTCTGTCTCACACTTTGGATCCGTGGGAAGCTTACACCAGCGGTCAGCAAGCCAGGCCATTGGCCCTGAGCTCCATTAGGTGAGTCCGAGATCTTCTCTGCATCACAGTGTGCCTCAGATTATCCCCTGGGTTGAACTTCAGCTTCTGCCTCGCCAAGTCTTTTCCCCGTGTTGGTATCATCTGAGCCTCTGAGCCTTCCTGAGAAGCAGTGACATTCTCTCCCCTGGCAGGGGCGGAAGCCAGGACCTGGCCCAACCAAGGTCAAGCGGTGAGCTAGCAGGCGTCTCCTGACACTAAAGCAATGCATTTCTCCCAGAGCCCTTGGCCAGACCCTCTGCTCTCCCCAAACCCTCTCTTGACAAGGCCTGCAGAAATGTCACAAGGACATGGGAGTGACATCTGTGCTGGGGTGGGGATTCCCAGAGGAAGGAGCCAGACATAGGGGTCACTGTGGGAGCCAAGGACAGAAGATGAGGCTGCTCAGACATCCCTTCTCGACACTTTTCACTGCCCATCTATTCCTCTATCCTCAGAGAAGCCCTAGAACTTACATGCTTAGGAGTGGGAGGGGACTGTCAAGATAGGCACCCCAACCCTCAGGCCTCAGCACTTCGGGGGTGCCCTGTAGGGCTGTGAGCTCATTAGTACCTTCGTGCATGTCACGGTTCGCCTAGGGCCAGTAGTGAGCTGGAAGGTGTCTATACTACAGAGATCAAGACTGAAGTTAGATCTGGAGAAGGACTTCCTGTCTCTGGAGCTGAAATGCAATAATCTATGGGTCCAAGGAGAAGAGGCAGCCGTTGCGATTCTGAAATTTATGAGGACAGACCAGCCTAGGGGGTGAAGCCTTTGGGTAGGGGGTCATCCAATTCTCTGGCTCTCACACCTGTTGATAGACTTGATAACAAGTCGCACTGGCATCGCACAGCTTTGTTTACAAACTGCTCTCAGCTATAGTTCATTTTTGTCAATGAATATATTCATCTAGGAGGAAGAAGGGTGTAGTGGGTCAAGAGTGGGAGACCAGAGTGGTTGCCAAAGTCAAATTCCAGTATATTCTGGTTGGTTTGGGCCAGTCATTTAACTGCTCTGAGCCCCAGCCTTTCTTACCTGTCGAATGGGGATGATAGTACCCACCCCTGATTGAGGGTTAAAGGAAGTAGTTGTTAGCATGACGTGCGGCACCTAAGTTCAGTGAATATTAGCTGTTTGGATGAATTCATCAACTGATTGGTGCTCTGCCTCTACCTATAATGCTGGCTACAAAATTGGCTTCAATCCTCCCAGCAGCCCACGGGGGGGTGGGGGTGGGGGTGGGGGTGGGGGTGGGGGTGGCGGGCAGTGGTGGTGGTGGTGATCACCTCTGTCCCCAGGTACAACTGAGGAACCTGAGACCCAAAAGGTCAAGTGGCTCACCCTAGTCCCATCAGTGAGCCCAGGCCCCTTGCCCAGGCCTTCGGGTCCCCCAGTGCGGGGCTCCTTCCCTGTACTCTTTGATGACCCCTGTCATGCAGCCCCTGGAGCCTGGGATGGGGACCCTGGAGGAAGGGCAGGGGGCCAGGGCCCCTTAGCTTCAGAACTGGTGGCTGCCCGGCCGTCTCTAGATGCTATGCCATGGAGTCTGATGAAGTCTCCTTTGATGCGGATTTACAGGTTTTTAAACTGAAATGCTGATCTACAGTGATATAAATCAGACAGGCGTTGGAAAGAGAGGGGGCTCAGTGGAAAAGACTATGAGGGAAACTTCTGGGGATATGGGAATATTCTAGAATGGTGGTTGCACCCAAATTGCAAAAAAAAAAAATTATCCAACTGATATGCACATCTTATTGTATGTAAATTTATCAAACGATATCAAGTTTAGGCATAATTATATAAATTACATAAAAAAATAAGTCTGAGACTACCTTTGGGGGCTCTTGGAGCTCAATGTGGGGCTTAACTCCCCTCTCAGCTCTCTGTGGCAGCCCTGGGTGGTCTGGGGACCCCCAAGGAGAGGCTTCATCTGCATCTGCTGTCACAGATGTGCACACTTACACAGACAAACACACATGCACACACATTCACACTCAAACTCAGATGTGGGGAAAATGATAAGGACAGGGCAGGGGAGCATAGGACACTAGCAGCTCAGCTCCCAAGGTAGGTTCCAGTCTCCTGTCTGCCCACTAGAGTTGGGCACTGTCGAGGGCACCAGAAGAATGTGGGGTGGGGTGGGGGTGGGGACAGAGAAGAATGTGCCCTGAGCTGCAGCTGGAGTGAGTGAACTGGCCATCGCCCCAACTTCACTGCCCCCTGGCCATTTTCTGGGCCTCCCCCTCCTGGGAGCCCTCCAGAAACCCTGCTGGGCTGAATCGGCTCTCTGTCTGGGCCCAGGGCATTCATCCACGAATTGAGATGCTGGAGCTGAGTCAGAGGACAGGGGAAGCTTCAAGGACGTGAGGGAGAGCACGCTGGAGCTGCCCACGCCTCCCACACCGCCCAGGCCCGGCAGCAGTGCCGCCACATCCCAGGCTGCCCCGGCGGGCCCTCCACGCAGAGCCCACGGCCACGCAGGTTCCCGGGTGGCCCCCACCGCCCCCATCACAGGCTGCCTACTGGGATGGAGGGAAAGACCCTGGATCTGGCTGACGAGGAGTTGGTGCAGGGGGAGGTGGAGGGGGTCTTTGAGCTCTCACGGTTTTAAAATCTGTTCCTGGTGTTTAAAAATATTTATAAGATGCATCTAAGAGAAAAGAAAGAGTTTTGAGATCATCTGCTATGACAGCTTATCCAGACCATTCATTTGTTTATCCACCAAAGTATTTAATTGGAAGCTTATTCTCTGCACAGGCTCTATAAGAGGCACTTGGACTATATGTAAGGATGACCAGTGCAGGGGCACCTGCTGGCTCAGTCAGGTAAGCATCTGACTCTTGATTTCTGCTCAGGTCATGATCTCAGGGTGAGGTCAAGCCCTGCGTTGAGCTCTGTGCTCCGTGTCGAGTCTGCTTGTCCCTCTCCTCCTCCCTCTGCTTCTCACCCTGCTCTCATTCTCTCTCAAATAAATAAAAATCAATCAATCAATCAATCAATCAATCAATCTAAAAACAAAGAAAGATGGATAGCATAGTCTCTGCTTTCATAGCGTTTACAACCCAAGTTGGGAGACAACTTTAACAAAAAGAAGGACATGGTGCAACTAGCAGCAGTGGCCTAGGATGAGTGTTCATTCTGGCTGGAGGGGTTTAGGGGAGGCTTCCTGTAGGGGAGCAGAGGGGTGGGTAGCATGGGTCTGAACCCTAAAGACTGAGTGTACCTGGTGAGGGGAACAGCATAAGCAAAGATGAGGAAGGTGGGAAGAGCGCTATGTGTTCTCAAATAGTTAAACCTCTGAGAGGGTTGATGCGGGTCTGGCCAGTCTACCTGGTCACCTTGTGACCCCACTTCCCTGCTCTCGTTTGACTAGGTCAGGCCAGGCACCCGTTCTGAGTCCTGTCCAAGAGGTGGTCTGGCGAGAACTCTCCACTCAAGGAATATTGGGACTGACTGGGTGAAGAGATTCTTGCCCTGTGAGGGTTGAAGTAGAGACAGGAAAAACAAGGCAGTTGGCTGGTGGTGAGAGTAGAAGGAAAAAGGCAGAGAGAGAAGAGAAGGAGGGCATATCCTCCTCAACAAGCAGAGCTCAAGAGCTGAGGAGGTAATGAGGTGGCCCAAGCTCTGAGCTCAGGAGCCCTGAGACTGCTGTCCACCTTGGTCTTTCTTGGTGGCTTCTCCTGGCTTTTGCCAGAAGGCTTAGACATGTGTTCGAGGTTTGCCATCACCTAGTTTTGTGCACTTGACTTGTCCCCTGGTCCCCACATGTGCTACAGGGGCAACCGATCTTTACAACTGATGTCATAAAGAAACAAATATGTTGGAAGACAGGCTGAGGAGCTGGAGCTCTGGTTTATGGGCAGGGGGACACTTGGCAGATTTCTAAGCTATTGAGGAAGATCCTCTGGCAATAGTGCGGAGCATGGGATAGAGCAGAGCAAGACTGGAGGAAGGGACTGCCGGCAGGAGACACTCCCGGGCTCCAGCAGAGAGGCCCTGAATGGAACTGGAAGATCATTGTGGCATAGAGCTAGCTACATGGACGGTCTTCAGAGACCTTAGGAGGTAAAAGTGATCAGATCTGGTGGCAGGTAGGTGGGGAATTGGGAGTGAGTGTAGAAGTCACAGGGAAGAACAGGTTCCGGAGAGGGAATGGGTTGACTTGGAGGACCTTCTAAGACCAGGATGGAGATCTGGGTCAGGACATAGAAAAATGCCCGGTATGACAAGAGAGTTTTCAACCACAAAGCATGACTGACCTCTCAGGGGGGACCAAGATGAAGCCACAGGTAGTGAGTGACACTCTCTGGAACTTTGCCCCTCCTCTTAGGTCCAAATCGGGAGATTCTGAAGGGTTAAGGTACGAAAACATCCAAACACGATCGAGTTGAGCCAATAAAGAATGGGAAGGACATCTGGATATCCAAACTGACAGTAAACACATGAAAGGGTGTTCAACAGGCCCACCTCTAACATTTAGGGCCCCCAATATCCCAATTAACATAAGTCATAATATTTAAGTGGTAAATTGAGTTAACTATTAAGTAAAATAAATTCTATCCTCTTGACTCCACCACATTCACAATGACCTGTGCCGGCCAGGTTCAAACTTAGAATTTTCAGATTCCTCAGAGCGCCACGGCCCAATACGGTACTTCTGATAGAGTGGACCCACTCTCCTCTTCTTCCTTCTTCCTTCCCAGCGACATCTCTCCTGCAGCAGCTTCACACGTGAGCGGGGACAGGCCAGCCTTACATGCCCAAGGTCCGTGTACTTCCAGCAAACTTCTGCCCTGTGGCTACCCTTGAGACCGGAGACAATGTATACAGGTGGTACAGAGTATCCTTGGCAAATAGGCCGGAAGAAGTGGCCTGCGAAGACTCGGGAACCTGGTCTGAGGACATTTAGGCGGAGAATTCCAGAGCCTTAAGCACCAGCTCCATCCTTAACTGATAACTCAGCCTCTCTGAGCCTCAGTTTGGTCGCTATAAAGGCTCAATAGAACTGCCTCCACTCGCTTGTTATGAGGTAAGAACATTATGTAACTCTAAATTCCCATTCAAATGTTAGTCCCATAAATTTCACAGTACAGGGCTGGGCACCACGTGACAGCTTGGCTCAGACTGCAGGGTGTCACCGGGAATAATGACAAGCTAAGAGAGGGGCTGGGCTCCAGCTGACCCCCTCCTTCAGTCTCACTGGGGAAGGGGAGAAGGCAGCTAAGGAGCCCCAGCCCCAGGGCCAGGTGGGTAGGAGCCTGGGCCAGTCTGGCCCCCTCAGGCCTTCAGGCAATCCAGGGCCTTGGCTGGGAGGCCTTGGCTAGGAGGCCTGGCTGGGCTTGGAGCTCTGGCAGCAGCCCTGAGTTGGGTAACAGGACTCTGGCCCCGGTGGCCTATCTGCCAACTGGGCTGGCTTGCAGTTTGGGTAGGGCGGCATGAGTGCCAGAAGCAGAGAGACCTATTTTTGCTCCAGCCACAGGCCAGCGGCTGAAAAGAAAAGTTAAATTAAGATGACTTCGGTTTTTTTTTTTCTTGGCCCAACCAGAGTGCAGCTTGCCTACTTTTTGAACAGAAGTGATTACAGAATCTCTTCAGTGAAAAGAATGAATCCTAAATGTGCGTAGGTCTGCCCTGGGGCTGGCAAAGGGGTGGACATATAGGGACGGAGGACAGAAGGGAGAGGAGGGAGGGGGAGAGGGAGACAGAGGGAAGAGGGGAGAGGGAAGAGGAAGCAGGTATAGCTGCAGATACGCGGGGGGCCCATGGAAGAGAGAGAGAGAGAGAGATAGAGGAGGAGACATAGATGGACAGAGCAAGGAAAGATTCAGTGGGTTTGGAGGAATGCATAGAAGGAGGCTGTGAGTGATGTGTGTTTGGATGTGACTTTGCTCCTGGTTAACCATTGTCCAGGCTCTTGGACTGCCCGTCCCCCCCTTCCCCCCGGGAACACACAGAGAGGACATTCTCTAGGCACTAACCCAAGCAATCCATGAAAGAAGTTCTTCTCTATCACCTCAAGTGTTGGCTCAAGCCAAGGAGGCACATTCCTTTTCTGCATCCCTGCCATTTCCTTGAACAAGGGCAGGAAAAGGACCAACCTGGACTGGACCCTGGTAGACAGCGTCCCTCCCACCTCGTGGGGAGGACAATCAAAGAAGTAGAGGTATCCACTTCCAAACAGCTTTCCTGAATATCAGGGTCCTAGGCCCAGCCACACAGCAGGCTGGACATCCAGGCTCAGTGGGCAGCTACTTCCAGAGACGAGGTTTGAGAAGTGCCAGGGAGACATCCCTATCCCCAAATACTGCCCCTGTTGCCTGTCAGGGCCTTGACCTTCACCACCTCAAGGCAGCAGGAGTCAGGATGCTAGCTGGGGGTTCCTTGAAAAGCTCTCCCAGGCCCAATTTCCTATCTTATATGGGGATCCTGTTCATTTCCTGCCCATTTCTCAGGGTTGCTGTGAGAATCAACGTAACAATGGATGTGCAAGATCATGGCCTGAGTCGGCCTCTGGCTCTGCTACTAACTAGCCTGGTGAATCGGGGCCCTCTGTTTCCTCGCTCATATGACTAGAAATAAGTTGCTGTGACAATGAAGAAAAGTAATTATTTGTAATGATCTAGCCCCAGTTGGTGGCCAGTAGAGAGTACTAGGTACTTTCTCTAGCATCAGCTATAAAACTAAAACATTATTATGCTTCCTTTGTGCATAGGGACCCATATCACTTTTTGGACCCAAATGCATATATTCTGGGGAGGGAAACACTCCTAATCTGGTGTTAACATATTCTGACAAATATTTTCCAATAGGACAGGCAGCTGAGAGCAAGTTTCTGATGGCCTGCCACAACACAGCCCAGGTAAGGGCTGATAAACAGAGTGAGAAAAGGATCCAAGGCTGGGCACTGCCAGAGTCCAATGAGGAAACCACTCAATTCCCCAGCTGGCAAATTCTAACAGGTTCTTTAAAACTCAACCCAAATGTCACCTTTTCAGTAATACCTTCCCAACCTGACACTGCCAGTTCCTTCTCTGGGGCCCATCACGCTGTCTGTAACTGTTCTGTTACATTTCTCACATTTTACTGCAATTATGGGTTGCCTCCCCTAGCAAACTGTATTCTTCGTGAGCAAGGACTGTGTTGTGTTCAACTCTGGATCACCAGCCCCGGGCAAAATGCCTGGTTCAGAAAGACACTCAGGGTTTATGAAATAAGTACCCAGGCTTGCCTGCCCTCTGGGGAAACCAGAAAACAGAAATGTTTAACCTCTGAGAAGATCCCCCTCATTATCAGGGTACAAGCGCTTGGATTTGCCTTTATAGCCTTTATAGATTACGAGTTGATAGATCTCATTTGCTCCTCAAAATGGTCCCATGGGGTAGATAGGAAAGGTGCCGCGCAGGCCAAGATAGCTGAGAAAAAGAGCTAAGGGAGACTAAAGGTTTTACTCAAGGTCATCCACCCAGCAAAGAGTAGAGCCAGGACTGGCACCCAGGCTCCTGAATTCTAGTCCAGGAGAAATCTGGTAAGGTCTTACTGGGCCAAGAAACTCCAAGCCAGATGAGGAAAGAAAAGTGGGATAGAGTTTCTAGGTTTTTCTTTTTTTTTTTTTTTTTTTTAAGCTAAAGAATTATATACCTTTTAAAGAAAGCTTATTTTAAAAAAAGAAAAGCCCAATAACTAAAATTTACACAACATCTAAAAGCAGAATGTTAATACATTTCTTTGAACAGAAGTTCAAATGTATACTTTTCTCATTATTGAGCTGCTGAATGAGGATAATAAAGTTGTAAATCATGCAGAAATGTAAAGATTCCACAGGATCTCTGCAGCCAAGTAAGCCTCATTATCAAATGGGTTTTTGGATTTTGTTTTGAATCATAATTGTTTAGTTTTACAGCTTACATTAGAGAAAGTAGCTAAGTACTTTCTAATGGCCGTCAAGGAGGTGCCAAATCATTGCAAATATCACTTTTCTCCGTTTGTCACACAAATGGACTCATGCTATAAATACGGCTAGAAGCTTTTTTTTTTTTAAACCTTAATATATCTTGTCCTCTCTTTGATATGAACACACACAGATCAGCCTCTCTTCTTAATAGTGCAGAGTATTCCATACGCTGAGGTCTGGATCTTTGCGTCCCCCCAACATTTTTATGTTAAGACCTAATTCCCAGTGCAATGGTATTTGGAGGTGGGGCTTTTGTGAGGTGATTAGACCATAAAACTGGAACCTCCATGAAGGGGATGAATGCCCCAGAGGGCTCCCTCACTCCTTCTGTCACGTGAAGACCCAGAGAAAAGACCAGTGCCTTCGAACCAGGAAGCAGGCCCTCCCGGAACATTGTATCTGCTGCTACCTCGATCGTAGACTTCCAGCCTCTAGATCTGTGAAAATCCATTTTTGTAGTCTATAAGCTACCCAGTCTGTGCTGTTCTGTTACAGTAGCCTGGATAGATGAAGATACCATGAAAAGGATGCATCACTATTTGTTTAGCTAGTCATGGACTGGGAGACATTTGTGGTTTTTCCAATAAGTGCCTTTGAACACAGAGTGCCTCCTCATGGAGTATGCCTATGGGAGAAAAGACCAGCAGAGGGGGTGTTCAGTCAAAGAGTAAGGTGCCTTTTCATAGATATTCCCAATTGGCCTTCAGCCAAGTCAGCCTCAATCTGCACCCTTACCTACCTACTAATCCACCCTCATCTTTGCTCGTGAGGAGTATAAGATTCTCATTTCTGTGCCAATATGCTCCAAGAACTTGGCATGGCATCATCTGATTTGCGTGTCTTGAATTATGAATGACATGAAGAATTTATGCATTCATCTCCTGTGGATGGCATTTCTTTCTTTCTTTTTTTTTTTTTTTGTAATGTCTATCCATATTCCTTGCCTATTTTCCTCCTGGTTTTATCTTTTCTCCCTTTTTGATTTATTAATCTCTGAATACAAAGGGGGTTTCCACCCCCAGTGTCAACCAAGAATCTTTTATTCGGCACAACTGTCCTTCAAGAGCAAGGGAGAAATTAAGACATCCCCAGATAAACAAATCTGCAGGAGTTAAGCCAAAACCCAAGGGACCACCCTGCAGGCAATGTCTGTGTCCAGGACCAACATAAAGAAGCAGAGTACACAGTGGCCGCACTCCATACATGGCTTTTCAACGGACAGGCTGTATATGCCAAGTGGTCTCCTGTCACCAACTTCCGGGAGTCATGCTGTCGGCCTTATCAGATGGGGAAGCTTATCACTGGTGGTTTCTGCAATTTCAGGTACCTGCAAGCTTCATGTACCTGCAATCTCCTAAAACCTCTGGTGGTGGCTCTATGGGTGGGGCTGCTGGTACAGGTATCTCAGGACCAGCCTTCCAAGACTTCTCATACCATAAGGTCCCCATACTCTGAGATGGACCTGATGCTTTGCCCCAGTAACAGTGTTCCAAGCCTCTTGTACCCTCAGACTATCCCTGAGTCCCATCCCCAGGACCAGTACCTAAGTCCCAACCAAAACCAAAACCAAAACTGAAATCAAAACCAACAACAACAACAAAAAAAACAAACCTTTTAAGGTCTTTCGTCTCTTTGCTGATATTTCCGTTTTGTTTAGACATTGTTTTCTTGACTTCACATATTTCTTTCGATTTTCAAATATCTTTAAGTTGGTTGTTTTAAAGTCTTTGTCTAGTAGATCTGCCATCAGAGCCTTTTCAGAAACAGTTCCGATTGATTAACTTGTTTTTCTTTGAGAAGGCCATACTTTCCTACTTTTTTTTTTTTTTTATGTCTTGTGATTTTAAAAAAAACCTGGACAATTGGATCTAATACTGTGATAACTCTGGAAATCAGATTTTCTCCCTTCCCTGGGGTTTGCTATTTTTTTTATTATTGTTTGTGCTTGTTTATTAATTATTGTAGGCTATCTCAGTGTCAAGGATCTGCCTAAGGTGTAAACTTAACGTCTTCTTGGATTTTTTCTGAACTTGTACCTTTCTCTGGGCATGTGTGGTCACTAACTTACCTTAGATATGCAATTGCTTTTGAATACCTGGTTTTCTATGTCTGGCTCCCACAAGTGGAAAAAGAAAAAAAATTAAAAGGGGGAGAAAAGGGGTGTTAGCTCTTTAAATGTCCCCCAGAAGCGACTTGGGGAGGAGCGAGAACAGCTTGCAACAATGGAAGGAGATGTAACAACAATGGCCACTCATCTCTTTGCACCTCTGTGCAAAGAAGCAACAGTCAGCTATGGAGCATAGATCCCTGATAGAGGATAGAGTCTCTTTTGCCTACCCTGGTTTCCACATGCTTCATGCCAGCTGTTCCTAGAATGTGTGCTCAGCTGCCTCCCATGGGGTCGGGGGTTGAGGGGATGGCTGACTGCAACAGTGCTAAGAGCTGAACTTGGCTAAGAGTAATAGCAGTGTCCTGTTCAAGCCTTTCCCTGGAAGTGACAAGCCTTCCATAGACTCCAAAGTTCCAGAACAGTTACATCAGATGGATCCTGTCAGTGCAATTGTTGTCTAGGTGGGGAGGCACGTGGTGAGGATTCCTGGTTTCTGGTGCAGCCTACTTTGCCACTTTCTCAGAATCCTCTCTATTTAGCTTTATTTTGATTAAATTTATGTGAACATAGTTGGGAGATTACAGTAGCTATATAAGGTTTATTATGATTATTAGTACATTTACCCTCATACTCTCCATTAATTATTGCTCTCCAGAAGCAACCAGTTCCAACCACTTAGTTGATACATTTGGTATTTATGGCCACATCTCCAAATAACGTGCTTATACTGCTCTTTATTGATTTTTCAGTTCTAGATATGATCTAGTGATTTCCTGCTGTGGAAGGCAAGGATTTAGCTCTGTTTTAACCCTGGCCTGTCCCATCACATTTCATTCATGCATGCTCTTCATTCCTCTGTCCTCCCAACGCAGTTACATCAGAATTACACTATTCTTTGTTTGCATTTTTCATGACGTTGTAAATGCCAGTTCCAGTTGAGACATAGAGTAAATTCTGATTGCTTTACTTTTTCCCAACGTGTTTTTTCTTCCCTGGAATTCATATTTGTTTTATTTTCTCATTATCTTACTTTTTGACAAACTCATCATTAGTTCTACTTCAAACTCTCAGTTGTGTAAATCTCTCACTGTGTTCAAACATATTAGGTGTTCTATCAGTGTAATCTCATGGAATAGTCTTCTGAGTCTTCTGACAATTTGAATCTGTCCTCTTTGCTCTCTGAACTTGGCACATAGCTGCTGTCTTTGGAATTTTTTTCTCCATCATTTTGGGGATTTCCTTCTCTTCCTTGTATTGAATCTGTTTCCTGGATAGTCTGTTTTCCCAAAGTTTCTGAGAAAGGGTGTGTGGGAGACTTTTCTAAAACTTGAGTATCCCAGAGTGACTCTATTCTACATGAAAACTTAATTGATTATTTGTCTTGGGTATAAAATTCTTTATTTAAAGTAATTTTTTAATCAGAATTTTAAAAATACTGCTTCATTACATTGTCTTACACACTTGTCTTTGAGAATTATGAAGTCATTTTAATTCGAAATGTTTGTATCTGATATCTTTTTTCATTCTCAGAATCTTGTGAGATCTTCCCTTTGACTTCCAGTCTTCTGAAATTTCATGATATGCATTGGGGAAGGTCTATTTTAATCCATCGTGCTAGAAACTTGAAGAGCCTTTTAATCTAGATCTAATGAGCTTCTCATCTAGAGAATTTTCTTCTATTATTTCTTTGATTAATTTTGCCCCTTTCCCAGTGACCCTCATCTCTTGGTGTTCATATTCTTGTGCAATTCCCTCCAATATTGAAAAAGGTGACCTTTCTGATCAGTTGAATATTGTAGTAGTGATACTATGTGATATCCAAAGCTAATCACTAAACACATTTCAGCCTTTTCCTTGGTCTCTTGGATCACTGTCTTGGAGAAAGCCAGCTGTCATCTCAGCAAGACACTCAAGCCACCCTTTAAAGAGGCTCACATGGTGAGGAACTAAGATCCTCTGCCAACAAAGAGCACAAACTTGACAGTCATATGAGTGAGCCATTGTGGAAGCAGATTCTCCAGCTATAGTCAAGCTTTAAGAAAACTGCAGCCCTGGTCAACATCTGGTTGAACTTCATGAGAAACCCAGAGCCAGAACCATTCAGTTAAATTATTCCTGAACTCATGGCCACATAAACTATGTAATCCTCATTCATGGGAGAAAAGTTTGAAAAGTTTCTCTGTACTAGATATCTGTTGTTTTGCTTGTTCAGCATTTCTTCTTCTGGTGAAATAATATCTCTTCTCCTCTGGGGAGTCATCTGTGTGGGTTGGACAGAGCTTGCTCCATTCCCTGACCCCAGCTCAAAAGATGAGCCAGACCTGATCAATGAGACTCATCGCTGGACTTATTAGAACCATCACATAGTGAATTACACTCAGTCCACAGAAGGAAGAGGTCTGGAGCTGCTGGTGGCCATCCAAACTGTGTGGATGGAGCCTTCTTGGGAATGAAGTCAACAGAACAAAGCAGAACCAACAGAGAAATAGTTTCTTGCTGGCACCACTGGAGGTTTGCAATCTAACCATCACTACTGTTAATATCACCCCTCAAACCTCCCAGTTACCTGAACCAATACATTCCATTTGTTAAAAAAAAAAAAAAAAAAAAAAAAAAAAAAAGGATCTTTGTCTTTGTAGTACTATCTGCCTCTTTCCTGCCTCACTTGTTAGATGTTTCTATTGTAACCGGATGCTTATTTTTAACAAACATTTTTCTGCATCTATTGAAGAAGGAATGCTTGTGTATGCTTATGTATAAGTGAAATGAATAATGGCAATAATGCAGAGAACAGGAAGGAGGAAATAGGGCTATTTTGTTATAATATGCTCCTCATACTACTTGTGTACAGTACAGTGGTATTTAAAAGTGGAACTAGATTAGTTGTAAAGGTACATTGCAAACCCTAGGCCAGTCACTAAGAAAGGGCAAAAGAAATATGCTAAGAAAGCAGAGAAAATGGAATGATATAAAATACTTGCTTAAAATTATAAAAGGGGGTAGCCCCAGTGGCACAGCGATTTAGCACCACCTGCAGCCCAGGGCGTGATCCTGGAGACCCGGGATCAAGTCCCACATCGGGCTCCTTGCATGGAGCCTGCTTCTCCCTCTGCCTGTGTCTCTGCCTCTCTTTCTCTCTCTCTCTGTGTTTCTCATGAATAAATAAATAAATCTTCTCCCTCTGCCTGTGTCTCTGCCTCTCTTTCTCTCTCTCTCTCTGTGTTTCTCATGAATAAATAAATAAATCTTTAAAAAAATAAAATAAAATAAAATTATAAAAGGCAGAAAGTGAGTAGAAGGCAGAAATAGAGACCAAGAACAAAGGCAACAAATGGAAAAATGGTAACAAAATTAGTTAAAATATGTCAATAACTACTTTGAACATCAATGATCTTAATGTACCAATTAAAAGACAGAGATTGTCAGAGTGGATCAAAACATAAGACCTAAGCATATGTTGTTTATAAGAAACTCATTTAAATGTAAAGATATATTTGGATTAGAAATTAGTGAGTGGAGGATGTGAAGGTAATCTGGCTGTGACATCTGTCACCCCATTGATCGCCAGGGTTGATTCGGCTGATCTGGTTGGCTAGGTGGGTGTCTCCTTCCTCCCTCACTGCTCCATGTGAATCCCTCCTGAAGCTGCATGCTCCGTCAAAGAGGACGACTATACCCAATAAAGGAGGACCATTCTTTGGTCAAGGGTTTACGAGTAGCTGCGCTCCCCTGCTAGAACCTCCAAACAAGCTCTCAAGAAATTAGTGAATGAAAAAAAAAAAAAAAAGAAATTAGTGAATGGAGAAAAACATGCCATACTAACACTAATCAAAAGAATGCAGGAATAGGTATATTAAGTTTAGACAGAGCCAACTTCAAAGCGAGGAAAGTTATCAGAGATGAAGAAGTGCATTACATAATGATAAAGGGGTCAGTCCTCCAAGAAGACATAACAACCCTTAATGTGTATGCAACTAACAACAAAGCATAGAACTATGAAAGGCAAAAATTAATAGAAATGTAGAGAGAAATGGAAGCACCCACTAGCATAGCTGGAAATTTGCCACCCCTCTATCAGAAAGGAGCTGGGCTGGCAGGCAGAAAATCATCAAGGACATAGTTGAACCCAACAACACCATGAATCAACTGGATATAATGGACATGTAGAGACTACTTCATCCAATGGCAGAACACACATTCTTCTCAGGCTCACATGGAACATTCACCAGGATAAACCATGTTCTGTACCATAAAACAGAATTTAACAAATTTAAAGGAGTAGGAATCATATCATGTATGCTCTCAGGCCACAAGGGAAGTAAACTAGAAATTGATAACAAAAAGATTACCACTGAAAATAAAGATTAAATATTACTCTTCTAAGTAATATGAGTAAAAGTAACCTTGAGACATTTAAAAATGCTCTGAACTAAATGAAAATGAAAACACAACTAGCAACATTTGTGGGATACAGTGAAATTGTTGCTTTCAGGGTAATTTATAGTAATAAATGCATATATTAGAAAAAAATAGAAAATGAGTACATTTCTGGAACAACATAAACACTAACAATAGACTCATGAGGATAATTTTTAAAATAAGTAATCAACCAATGAGACTAAAAGAAGGTGAATCAGTGACCAAAGCTTCCTACTCTCAAGGGGTACCAGGTACAGATGGTTTTATATAGAAGCTTCACTTCAGCAAATAGAAAAACATACAAATTGTTTCAGATACTTGAGAAGAAAAGCTATCCTGCTTATTTTGTAAAGTACATTAGTCAGGTTCTGCTGTGATAATGTCACGTAACAAATAACACCTTAAAACTCAGTGATTAATGACACTGATTATTTCTTACTCATTTGTCTATGGATCACTATGCTACATATAATTATATCAGTCAATATAGAAAACATATTTAATAAAAAATGATAAAACAAGCAAACAAACCAGATCTCATAGCAAACTGGCATTAGAAAATAACATGAAAAGGGACAGCTTTCAAAAACCTATAGCAAGAGTACAGGTTGCAAAACTGTATGAAAAACAAAACCCCAAAAACGACCCAAAAAACAAACCTATAGCAATCATTATATTCTAGATGGAAGCTATGGACTTCCTGTTAAAAACCAAGCGCAAATCAAGAATGTTGGGCTTTAATGGCCTCTAGACAAATTGTCCTTGTGGTCCTCACCACAGTAGATTTGGAGGTTGAGGGATTAGGAAGTCTTTGACTGGTGGCTTTTACTTCTCCCATGAAGCATAAGGCAAAGTCATCAGCTGAAAGTATGGGAAGGGAAGATTAGCTGCAAAGTTCAGCAAGAGAGAAAGGTACTAACTAACCGTTCCCTAGAATGGGAGAACAAACTCTTTTGGGAATCATCCAATGATTGCCAGAAGCAGCTAAATGGCCATTGTGTTTGGTAGTCATGAAGCTAAGGGGATACCTTTGAGCTAAAGCTTGTGATTTTTCTCACCCAATACCTAGCTGCTCAGGGGTAGAAGGCACAGTGAAATTGCTGGATTTAAGCAAGTTTGGGATTTTGCCAGATAAGTCATGCTAAGCCCCAAGGAAGCTAAGATTGTTTGAAAGATAGTATTTAAAATGATGATGGACTCTCAGCCAGGTAAAGAGGACTCTGAAGACTAAAGAAGGCTGCAGATGGTGAAGAGGTGATGGGCTCGCTGGATTGTAAGTCTCAATGGAGTTGCAGAGGGAACACAAAACCTCAGTGCTCTGTTGGCTAGAAGGCTAGAAGATTGTGGTGAGACAGTCTGAGGCTTGTGGTTGAGTTTCAGAAATGCCACAGTTACTGGGGCTGAAGAGGAATAGGATGACCATTGGAGTGGGGGTGGCTGAGTTGGGGTGGAAGAAAGTTGGAGTTGGAGGTAGGGAGGGCAGGGAACTGGGAGATCAGGGCGTTAGATGTGGAGGCTCCATGGATGTTACTGTTTCTTAGAATGAGGTCATGAATCGGAAACGATGAGCCAACAATTGGAATCTTCAACATGAGAGGGAAGAACAGGGAGGTCAGAAGAGGGGTAGTGGGTGCAGATGGTATGGTGAGATGGGGTCAGTGTCACAGGAGCTGGGATCTGGAAGGAAGGTGAAAGTGTAAAAAGGCTTGGGAATGTCAGTGGAGGCTAAGGAAAACAGGTCTCTGAGCTCTGGAGGGGCAGAAAGCTGCCTCCACCCAGGATGGCTTCAGGAGATGAGCAGACTTCAGAGGGGGCCTAGGGCACACAGGCTGAGGGTGTGTGGGGGTTGTCAAGGTGGGTCTGAGGTGACAGAGGCCCAATGGGAAGGCTTGAGGAGGAACAAATAGCAAGGGTTTGGATAAAGCTGGGCCCAGGAGTGATCAGAGCAGGAAGACCCTTGAGGACACATGTAATGGCTGAAGTACGTCGGGGATTAGCTAGTGGCTTGAGGAGAGCTCGGAGGAAAGAAAACATCTCAAACTACCATCTTGAATCCCTGGTTGGCAGTTTGGGGTTCTGGGGCGACGAGAGCCTTATCAGTCTAAATAAAGGCAGATGGTGGATGTTGAGCTGGTTTTGAGGGAGGTTCCCTCAGTGGCTCCTGAGGGAAGTTTCCAGAGGGAGGCAGCAGTGAGGGCAGGACAACTGCCAGGAGGTGAGTGTGGGTCACAGGCTCAGTTCACACTGCATCCCTTCAGACTGTTGTGGCTTCAGAGAGCAGCAGCCTCAGCGGGACATAAGTGTCTGGGCAGAGAGAACATCTACAGGAGATGGTTTGACCAGGAAGTGGTGGCTTGTCCCCTATTCCTGCTCATAAACAACAGGCTTCAAGTGTTCTGCTTTCTCGGATTGGACCCAGAGGAACCATCTCGGTGGGCTGCATGAACACTAGTTTCAAGGGGCCCCCGCAGGCCAAGGCTGGCTAGCGAAGACCCTAAGCAATGGTGGGTGCCAGCCCTCCGCCAGGTCCTGAAGATCAGCTGAGGGGTTTCTCCTTCCACACCCTTCTGGGGTACCTCCCTCGTGTCCCACGAGGAGCCACCCTGGGCATGGTTGGCATCTTTTCCCCACCCAGCGACCCTGTGAGGAAGGGGTGAGGGTCTCTATGTTGCCGATGCAAGCAGCTTGCTCAGTGTCCTCTAGCAAGTGGCAGATCCCTGACACCTCAGAACCTGTGCTCCTTTTGTGGCATCTCCCTGTCTCCCATTCAGTTCCTCATGCATTTAGGAGGCACCTGCCACGGCAGTCCCGCAGCTAGAAATCCAGGACACACTAGACACCTGAGGAGAGTTTCACAGCCTGCTTGTGTATCAGATCACCTTTGAAACCTCCCCCCGTCGCCGCTCACCCACCTCAGATCTGATTTCATAAGTTGAGGGATGGAGCCCAAGAGTCCCCATTTTTACTTAAACAATATTCAAAAATGATAATTCTAGTTCTCACTTGTGTGGGGCCCTTTTGGGAGGAGACTGGTTTCCCTTTCTAGGCAGGCAAGAGAAGTGGGGTGGTCTAGCTTCGGTCACGGGCAGCTGGACTCTGCCTGAGGTATCCCTGCATATCTTCTATCCACCATCTCTGCCAGGGTATCTGAAACTCCACAGTCAGAGATTTCTTTCTTGGGATTGGGTTTCATCTCCAGCTAAAACGCAAATCCCTCTGGAGGAGTGGGGGGAAGCACATCAACTATTACAGGTTGAATCTGGGTAAGTTTGTCATGTCAACGCATTGGGAGAGCAAACAACAAGGAAAACGAATCCTTATTCAGGACCATTTTTTTCTTAGGTCTCAGCCCAGGCAAGTAACAGTGAGAAAACCAGACTGGGATCTGTCCTCTGGGAGCATCTAGAAGAGAAGCCAAGAGGAAAGGGGAGCAGGTCTAAAGGCAGTTCCCTGGCCTGGAGGGATAGGCCTGGCCGGGGTGGGTGGGGGGAACAAGAACACGCAGGAGATCAGAGGGTGCAGAAGCAAGGATGGCTCAATCACTAGACCAGCTATAGGAGCAGGAGGTGAGGGAGACGTGGGGAGGTGGCTCTGGAGTGGGGGCATGATGGATGAAGCTCTCCCCTTGACCTAGGGGTGTCAGGGAAGGCATCCTGGAGGATTTTGTTGACAGTGTGAAAGAAAAATCTGGTGCACCAGAGGGTGGTTACGAAATGAAAGGCACAGAGTGACAGCAAGAGCACAGGTACCTGTCTGTGCAGAGGACCATCCATTTGGGGGATGGGGCTGGCCAGGGGGTGAGGCCCAGGCCTTGCTGGGCTGTGCTGAGGCTGGGCTCTGGACATAGTCCCCATTCTTTGTTAGTTGTGCTTCCTTGCACTGCTTCAGCGGCAGTGGGAGAGGTGGGTGGAGGGCAGGACTGACGTGTCACTGCACCTGCAGACCTGGGGTACTGCCCTCACCAGGCCTTCCCTGCCCACCTCCCCGCCAAGAAATCTGCCCAGAGGCCTGCAGGGGAGGAAAAAATGATCCCTTCTACTCTTTTAGATTCTGTGTCTGGTCTATGAATTTAATTAACATAAGATGACCAGGAGGGAAAAAAAAAACCAATTTAAATTACATAGGCATGTACAGTCAGGAGCCCCACAGAGATAGGAGACTCAAAAGGTGACCAGCCAGCTGCAGCTTATAGACCCTCCTGAGTAAGGAAGGGGCAGGGGCTTGGGGCTTCCGGAGGGTGAGGAGGCGACGCAGGGGAAAGGCAGAGCACGAAGGGTAAGGAAAGATAGTCGCCCAGCTCTGCAGATCAATCTCCCAGGGGAAAAGCTCTCACTGGCAGAGGTTCCCTTCCTAGCACTGAGAGGGAGACACCGGGACAAACGGCGCTTTCCTTTCTCAGCATGAATTTCCCTAGAAGAGGGTGAGTCTACTGTGTTTTCAGAGCTTCTCCTGTGTCTACACTTTCTCAGAATAAGCAGCTCAAAATGATCCGTATGCCAGAGAGGCATATTTGGGGTGGCCAGTTCTGCTCCCCTCAGGCCTCTTTCCCCTCCCGCTGGCTGTTGCACAGAACAATTTCTACAGAATAGACTAGGGTTTTAAAAGCCGTAATCAATCTGGATGGAAGGAGGGGTTATTCCCCGGGTGCGATGCCCGAGAGTCTCTAACTGCAGCCGAGGACCTGGCCTGCTCTTGCAGGGCATCTTCCTCTCAGAGGTGGCTGGGGACCATGGTGCCACTCTGGGCAAAATAAAAAGGCAGATTAAAAGAATTACAACCTTAACACACACACACACACACACACACACACACACACACACACATACACAATTGAAAAAGAAAAGCCCAAGAACAACAGGAAGCTGAACAGGAAGTTCCCATAGAAGATGAAAATATTTGAGAGTCATGCTGAGTGCAGAGGCCGAGGGCAGAGGGGATTGCAGGGATACACGGCTGCGGAGGTGGTGGGCCCTGCCACCCTGGCCTGTAGCAGGACGCCTCTGGACCCGCTGGCCAGGCCCTGCCCACTCCCAGGGGCCCCTTAATTGGCACATGCACACACAGATCTGCATACACATGACAACTTTCACATGTGCTTGCTCAGATACGCCTGTGCAAGCTCATGCACACACATGCCCGTGCCAACTAACATGTGTGCCTGGTGAACATATTGATGCACCTAAACGCAAGACAACAGATACTCAGAGACACTTTGTGTGCAAAACTGTAAAGAAAGTGAAAGTTAGACTATAGGCCCTTCGTCTCACTCACTGTGTGTGGCCGCCTCCTTCCCAGGCATCCAGGCATCTAAGGTGTTTGGGGGCTGAGAAGTTTCTCACTGGCACGCTCCCCCTCACTCCCCAGGGCAGCCCTCCATGGACAGTCTCCTAGCTCTAACCTTCAAGATCTATACATCTCAAGATCCTTTTATTCTTTTAAAAATTAGGAGGATCCCAGTGAGCCTTTATTAATGTGGGTTACATCTATCAATATGGTGGCATTGTTTTCTACTTCTACAAATCTCTTCCATGTGCAGCTTTATAGAGGATGGCTGGATTGTCACAGAAGCTTCCTCATGAAATCTCTTTTGGGTGAGGTATATGAAGATGATCCAGTATCACAGAGATATATTAGAAAAGAGAGAGCCTCATGGATCCCGTTAGGCAGCATCTGACCTGTCTCCTAATGCCCCCTGTCCCCTGATCTTCATGCCCTTGTGGAATCCCATCCACGTGGGTGTGGGCTGGACCTGGTGACTTGCTTCTGAGGAATATGTACAGCAAAAGTGGTGGGATGTCACCTTGAAGATGACATCACAAAGACTGTAGCTTCCACCTTGAGTCCCCTCTCTTGCTCTCTCGCTCGGGGGAAAGTGAGCTGTGATGGTGCAAGGTGCACTGTGGGGAGGCCCGGCCAGCAAGGAACTGAAGGAGGCCTCTGGCCAATATCCTGAGTGATGAGCTGAGGCCCGTCCACAGCTGCGGCGGTGATTTAGGAGCAGGCCCTCCCCTAGGTGAGCTGTCAGATGAGACTGCAGCCCCAGCTGCCACCTTGACTGGTTGGAGATGCTGAGGAGAAGCTTCCAGCTAAGCCATGCTTGCATTCCTGACCTACTGGGAGTTACTGTGAGGTAACGTCTGTGGTTTTAAGCTGCTCAGTTCTGAGGTGTTTGAGGACACAGCGACAGATTACTCATAGGTCAGACCTCATGGAAAGGTCTTGGAGACCACAGGAGACCTCAGACCTCACCTCCTCTAGACCCATCTATCTTTACTTGCCCTGGGAGACTTCCCCATCAGTATCTGCTGTTCTTTCACCATCCTGCTCTCATCTGATATGGGAAGATGGCTGGTAAAGGAAGCAGGCCTGCATGGGGGGCTAGGGACAGGTTACGTGCAGGTGAGGTGCGGGGCAGTGCCTGCACGTGAGGTTGCTGCTCCTGATGGTGGACTTCCGGGCATTGTGCAGCTATTAAGGGGTGAATTTATTAATTCAGCTAATGATGGGAGAATGGCGGCAGGTTTCTAAATAGTGGTTTGTTCCCCTCACAGCCAGTCTCCACTCTGCCCACTGCCATCCCCGTGCCCTTTGGGGAATCAGACTGTGAGCTTGAAGCTCCTGTTCTCTGGGTGGTCTCCATCCCTAATTATCCTGTTTCCTCTACCATTTGGGTCACCACAAGGACAGCCAGAGTCCAGAACTGCTGGTGTCACAGCTCTTTTCAGATGGAAAAGCTGAGGCAGGAAGAAATATTAGTGGTATCTAGTCAGGGACCCACCATCTATGATGGAACCCAAAAACCAATGTTCAAATGGACGAGGGATTCCTTGAACCCCCATCTACTGCATAGAACCAGAAGTGCCTGATCCCTTATAGCCTCCCAACACTGACAGTGATGCCTCACATTCTAGACTGCTTCGGGCTTTCCTCAGTGGCATGCACCATGGAGGATGGGGACCTCAGAGACCATCTGGGCATGCCTTCCTACTGCAGAGGAACCCATGGAGCCCCCGACCCAGGAGGTGATGGTACCAATCCAACGTCACCCAGCACACTGGAGGCAATGACAGCACTGGAGTTTCCGACAAGGCTCCTACCACCCTCTCCCCTCCTCCAAATCTGATTAGAGCTTCATGTATGAGGCCTACCTCCCCCCACAGGCTGTAGGTTTGGGCAGGCTGTGCTGGGCTCATAGCACTTAGCACTCAGTAGAAGCTCAATAAATGTCTGAATGGATAAGGAGCCTGGCAAGCACTTGAGTTTGGTCCGTGGCCAGGATTAGGAAGTGAAGCTGTGGTTAGTACTAAAGGTTAGTTTCTGACAAGGTCAAGTTTAGAGGGTTAGTGTGTAGCCAGGATGAGGAAGTGAACCATAGGAAAGGACCAGGAAGTCAGGCTTTGTCGGGGGCCAACCAATCTCTGACAGGGATTAGAAGTCCGTAGGGTGGAAGTGGTGAGAGGTCAGCCTCCGTCTCTAGTTAGAGGCTCATTAGCCTCTCTGGTGCTTCTTGTAGCATCCCCGGCATCCCGAGGGCTCTGGCCTAGTCCAGAATGACCTGTATCCTGCACAGGGGATGGAGTCAGCTCGGGTGCCAGGACAGAGGGGCTGGTGAGAGGCACCGAGGATCTCACTCTCCGGGCTGGGGGCTGGGTGGCCTTGTGTCTGTGCTCAGCAACTGGCCAGGGACACAGACCCTTCTCGAAGAGACTTCAGACCCTTGGAGGCATTTCCTGTTTTCCAGTGAACTGAAAACTGGCTTCCTGCTTAGAATAGTCCATAGGGAGGGGTTCTTTGGCTGGTGGTGGGAGGGGTGTCTGTGGGTGGAGGATGCAGGCTGTGCCGGCCTCAAGGACCAGCTCTCCGGGCCCTGCTGGGAGGAGGTGGCATGGGGAAGAGGGGTGGGGCAGGAGAGAAGGAATTCCCAGAGGCCTCTGCCTGTTTCCTGGCCAGGCCTCAGCGCTCACATTCAAAGCTTTTTGAGAGAGCAACACAAATTGAATTCCACCAAACAATTGTATGTTTTCACACGGAGGTGACATTTCTCTGGGAAAAAAAGCAAAAAGCCTGCAGGACCTGTGTGGGGGCAGTGACCAGGTGCCCCATGGGTAGAGCCGGGCCTTTGGCACCAACTAGACGCAGATACAAATCGCAGGCTTGGGTCTGGCGTCTGCAGGGGCCTGCTTGTGTGGTTTGGACGACTTCCTGACCTCTCTGAGCCTCAGAGCCCTCATTCCTCAAGCTGGGGACCTAAACAGCACCTCCCCGGGGGCACAGTGCCCGCCTGGCCCTTGGCAGGCACACCGGAAGCCAGCCTCCCTCCCTCCAACAGAGCACAGCCATGAGAGGGGTGCTTGGGCGACAGGGCGAGCCATATCTGTTCCCACAGCAATCCAGTTTGCTCCCCTGCAGCCCAAATGCTCCCAGCTGCTGCTGCTGCCTCTTCCCAGATCCCCGCACCCTCCCCGCACCTCCTTTCCACACCTGCAGGTGCACCAACTCCCCACCCAGCTCCAGGAGCTCCTCATTGCCTCAGTGGGTGGTGATAGGATTTGGGAGGACAGACCTTCCTCCTTAGCCCCACCCACCTTGCCTTTGGCTGCGTTTATCCCCACCAGGCTAGACTCCTCCCCTGCCGAGGATCACCCAGGAGACCCCCACTCTACCCAGAGTCCACACAAGATTAAACACCTCCATGCACATCTTGGGTGGGCCATTTCGGCAAGGACATTAGCATGGACCACGGTTTTTAAGGAGGGCTGGCCAGGACAAGGTCTTCTGATCCTACCCCCACGGTGGGCCCAAACTCACGGGGTGCTAAGTGGGAGGGCTGTAGGGGAAGACGGGGGAGGGGTGTCCAGCTTCACCCCTGCTTTGGTTTCATCCGCTGCCTTTTGTGTTACCACTGTCACCTCTTAAGGAGCAGAACCCACTAGGATGGGTCCTCAGGAGTGGATCCCCTTAGTGTAGCTAGAAGCCCTGGAGGTGGTAAGCACTAAGTCACGGAGGCTTATGCAGGTGTTTTGTCTTTTTTTTTTTTTAAGTAATCTTTTAAGTTTTTTTTTAAATTTAATTTTTTTAAAGATTTTATTTATTTATTCATGAGAGAGAGAGAGAAAGAGAGAGAGAGAGAGAGAGAGGCAGAGACACAGGCAGAGGGAGAAGCAGGTTCCATGCAGGGAGCCTGATGTGGGACTCGACCCCAGGTCTCCAGGATCAGGCCCTGGGCTGAAGGTGGCGCTAAACCACTGGGCCACCGGGGGCTGCCCTATGGAGGTGTTTTGGTCAAGGGACGTCGGGACAAGCACATACTACTAACAATACCTGGGCTTTAACTTAAAAAAAAAATTAGCCCTACAATCTGGACCTCCATTCGTACTCTTGCTTCAAACGTTAGCGGAGGCCTTGACCTTCTTACACATTATACGATACACTTAATGGTCACATTTATTGCTTATAGCCTGTCAAGGCTCCACCCCCACATAAGTTCTGTGTCAGGGCACCAATTTTCTTTTCTTTTTTTTTTTTAATATTTTATTTATTTATTCTTGAGAGACACACACACAGAGACAGAGACAGAGAGAGAGAGACAGAGACATAGGTAGAGGGAGAAGCAGGCTCTGTGCAGGGAACCTGATGTGGGACTCGATCCTAGGACTCCAGGATCATGCCCTGGGCCGAAGGCAGGCACCAAACCGCTGAGCCACCCAGGGATCCCCCCAGGGCACTAATTTCCATCTGTTTGGTTTGAAGATGTTCTAGATGAATGGCTGGCACGTGGTAGGAACTCTATGAGTATTTGTGGAATACATTTGTGGAATAAATGAGTAAACGAACAGTGCTGTGTTATCCGACCTGGCCTGTCACTGGGTCTGACAGTTTGGGCCATCATCGGTAGAATGGGCTTATTACAACAGAACAGTTTCACAGAGTCGTAAGGACTAAGTAAGTTACATAATTTCTGACTTCTCAGTTTTCTTCTCTGTAAAAGGGGGATAAATGGAGTATTAATTACCATATAAATGATCAACATCTAAATCATGTGCTTTTTGTGAGGCTTAAATGGGTTACTTACGTGTAGTGCCTAACACGATGTCTGGAACAAAGAAGGATGATGCATGTTAAATTTAAATATTTAACAACCCAAAGAAGGAAGCATAAATGGTGAGATTCTGGAACCGGTACCCAGCAAAGGGCCCCCTCAGAGCCTAGAGGGCAGTGGGTGGCCAACTGCTCCCCCGTGCAGAAGGCCTGAGAAGCAGTAAGGTTTATAACAGTTTACTCTGCATTTGGGTTCTAGAACTGAGGCTGACCTGACCTCAGTCCTCAGGCAGCCGTGACCGGATCTGATCAGGGTGGGCAGGGAAATATGATCTCTCCTGTCATCCATAAAGACAGCCTTCTACTGAGGGCAGGGCAGGGCAGGGCTCTCTGAGAGACTGTCCCACCTACAGAGACCGTCAAGCCACTTGGAAGGATTCCAGCGACCCTGACAATCTCATGTTGAAAAATGAAGTTGCAGCATTGCCCTGGGACTCCGGTCCCCCACCTGGGTCCTTCTATGCTACTCCAAGCTGAGTGTGGGTCTGGTATTTTTGCCGTAAGCATCTTTGTCATTGACATCTTTGCTGCATTTTTTGCCACATGACTAGTGAGCCATAAGACCATTTTGCTGTAAAAGATTAAAAAAAAATAACGGGTAGATGGTTTAGTTTTGTTTCTTCATTAATGCAATGTGCCCATTTTTATATTATTATTACTTTTTAAAAGATTTATTTATTTATTCTTGAGGGACACGGAGAGAAAGATAGGCAGAGACGTAGGCAGAGGGAGAAGCAGGCTCCATGCAGGGAGCCCAGTGTGGGACTCGATCCCAGGACCCTGGGATCACGCCCTGAGCCAAAGGCAGACGCTCAACCACCGAGCCACCCTGGTGACCCTATTTTTATATTCTATAAATCTTTGCCTTCATGATGGTCTATACAGCTACACAGAGTGTTGAACCCACATTTCCCATAGATCTTTGGGTCTCTGGCAACGGGCACATGACAATACGCCAGGAGCAAAGCGGTGTAAAAGGCCTTCACAGCTCTACACAAAGCTCAGTTATAAAGATGGATCCTAGTACTTGGAAACACATACCTCTCTCAGCGAAGGAAGACATTGCAGTGAAGAAAGAAAAAGTGAGACGCCCAATTAGGAGACAAACCTACCAGTGCGTGCACACACATATAGCATCCTAATATTAGGATGGAAAGGCTTTGAAGACAAGTACTTTTGTACAATCCACAAAATAAAATAAGTTATGTGAACAGTGTTGCCATGAATCTACACTATACATTTTGAATGTATTCAAATATTCTGAATTTCACAGAAAAGTCTTTTTAATGTTTTTATTCACGTTTCACTTTTTATGATGTCCTCTTTCATGAAAGTCTCTCTTGTATTTTTCATGATGTTTCTTTTACAGGAAAATTGCCTCATGGCTAATTAAGTTATGGGGTGAAGATGCTCACAGCAAAGTTGCTGACTACCAAGCTGCCTGAACTAGCTGACTGGCCACCTGGAAGGCCCTTTTCTGCCTTTTGTCTGCCCACAGCCTCATCATCCTTCAGTGCCCTCACCATTGCCTCCTCCAGGAAGCCTGCCTAGATAACACAAACCTAAACCTTTCTCTGGACTTCCCTGGAGTCATCTACAGAGCTTATCTTTGTCTCTCGTTTGCCTTATGCTGCTCTTCTGCATAGGCCGAGCCCATCTTCCACTGGTTGTAGGTTCCCTGAGCGCCAAGACCTTGTCTTCAGTTATCCCCCCTGCTCCTTCTCTGCCCCAGCGACAGTTCTTCACTGGTGGGGTGGGGTGTGTTGGTGCCCCAGGAGAGCCGAGGGCAGGCCACCTGGACGATGAGGGAAAAACCAAGCGGAGTGAGGACAGGACAGCAGTCATCAGCAGACCAGGCCACACTGCCGCGGTGCAGGCTGGGCTGTGACCAGAGCGCCTTGGGGAAGAGAAAGGATAGCGACAGTTCTAGATTCTGTGCTTTGGAACCTTTTATCTCACTGCCCTTTTGCAAGAGGACTTTGAGGTAGTAGGTCTTGTTATCACCATTTGATGACTGTGGAAACAGGTTTGGAAAGGCAAGGTTGCCTGCCCAAGCGGAAGACGCTACAGCTGACCCTCTTGAGGTGGGCTCCCTGAACTGGTTTTTGTGATGCGTTTCCCTGGGTTCTTTTTGGTGATCTCAGTAGCTGCCAAAGGGGGAGGCTTAGTGGCTCCTTAACGACCTCGCAGACCCTGTTCTGAGACACATGGACATTTTATTAGCAAGCAGGCATAGAAGAGTCTTGTGGCCGTTCAGCAAGTTCCATGAAGTTCCAGCTCTGTCAGCCAGGGTGTTTCCAATAGTGCCTTGAAGAAGTGGTCCCCCCAGGTCAAATGTGACCCTGTGCCAGCCACACACTAGGTTGCTGTAGGAGTTAGGTAACCAAGGCTCCGCTAGGACAGCCAGGGGACACAGGCAGCTTACGGGACCCACCTGGGGTGCCATCCCCTATGGTGAAAGACAAAAGTCATCCTAGGGGGGTTTTGGCATGTAACAATTTTTTATCGACATATCATACACTTAGAAGTACACCAATCCGAAGGGTACAGCTCAGTGAATTATCACAAAGTGATCAGAGCTGTTTGGCAGCTCCCACTCAGAAAAACACAATTTAACCTGCATCCCAGAAGGTCTTTGGTGGCCCCTCCTACTCACTATGACCCCTGCCCACAAGGGCAACCACTAGCCTGAATTCTAGCAGCACAGATGATCTGTTTTGCTACTCTATGCAAATGGAATCATACAGTCTGCCTTCCTTTGTGCCTGGCTTCGTAAACTCTACATTATGTCGCCAGATTCATCTACGTTGCTGCACGTAGTTATAAATGATTCATGGCTCTCCAGAGTTCAACTGTGCAAATACTCCACAATTGATTTCTTATTCTATAGTTGATAGACTTTTCTGTTGAGTCAAGGGTAGTCATGTTTGGCTTTAGTAGTCTTTTTAGTAGCAAAAAATTTTCAAAGCAGTTGTAGCATTTTATACTCAAACCAGAAACACCGAAAGTTCCAACTGTTCCACATCCTTACTGAAACTTGAAAATGTCTGCCTTTTTTTTAAAGATTTTATTTATTTACTCATGACACACACACACACACACACAGAGAGAGAGAGAGAGAGAGAGAGAAAGAGAGAGAGAGAGAGGCAGAGACACCGGCAGAGGGAGAAGCAGGCCCCATGCAGGGAGCCCGACGTGGGACTCGATCCCAGGTCTCCAGGATCACACCCCGGGCTGAAGGCAGGTGCTAAACCGCTGGGCCACTGGGGCTGCCCAATGTCTGCCTTTTGATTTAGTTATTCTGGCAGGCGTAAGTTGGCATTGCACGGATTTAAATTTGCACTGCCAGGATCAGTAGGGAAGTAGAAGGCTATTTCTTACATTGTGTTTCTTGTTTTTAAATGTGGAGATTTGTCCTTAAATATCTTTGCCCATCTGTTATCTCAAATATCACCAACGTCACCTTTCTAACATTCTTTATGCTAGTTAACAAGCCACCATTTTCCTTGAGAAAATATTTTCCTGGAATCCTTTATGCTAGTGACAAAACCTCCAGGTGTTGATGGGAGATAAGAGAGAGCAGAAGCACTTGTAGCAGGCTTCTGAAAACCAAAATAGAACAACAACAAAAAAAAGAGAACCACCACTATTTGATCAGCTGTCCATCCCTGGAGGAGATACTGACTGGCACAGCTGTCCCATCCTTCAGGTATTGCTTACAACCAATGTACCATAAGTGTAGTATCATCGCTGAGGCTAAAGGGCTGTTAAGTAAGAAACAGATTTCATAATATGGCGTCTAAGTCTTCTTTCCACTCCATCTCTGCCATCGCAAGCACTATGACAACGCATGTCACGTGGCTCAGTCATCTTATCCCATGGGGATCTTCAGGCTGCTGCTAACCCAAGCACTGGACTCTCTTCAGGTACAAGGAAATGGAGAAGGAGCAATGTGCTCATTGATTCTATAAGGAATCTCTTTGGCAGTTTCTCAGTTCAAGGGCAAAGCCACTCAAACAGGCTTCCCTGAAGTAGCTCTAGAAGTCATCTAAGCCTTGCCAGGAACCTGTGTCCACGGCTTCCAGGGACAGATCTACCAGTGCGTGGCTTTCTCTCCTGGAACGTGGCTGGGGGTGGGGACAGAGGTTCCAAACCAGGGATGCTGATCAGCAATTGACCTTTCTTATAGCTTCAATGTGATTTATGGAGTAGATAGATTTGGGAGGATGAGTTTCTTCACCTCCAGGACTTTGGAGCTGTCTCTTATGGGTCACCAGGCAAGGAAGGCGTAGGCTGGCCAGATTTCATTCAGTGACATGCTTGGAGAAGACTTCTGACTTTCCTAGAATAGTTCCTTTTATTTAAATTAATCAGACAAGCTGGCAAGATGTCTGCTTTTCCTTGGTCACTTACCTAGACACTTGCCTGAATCAGGGAGGAAAACATATATATATATAACTTTCTTGTTGAGCAAGTCTGGAGATCCCTGCTACATTTCCAGGCAGGCAGGAGACATTGCAGAGGGGAAACTGAGAGTACATTCAGGATGACATACCACAGTCATTGGCAGGCTTATGAGGAATCACTTTTGAGGGCTGAAATGGTGGCAGGTTGACCATCCCTTCACTGGAGGACGACAAACAGCAAAACCGCAATCACTTCCATGACTCTTAAAGAAGACAAAGCTTGGGCTAGTTGGCAATTTTCAGTGTACTCAAGAGTGTACTTTTGAGTTCAAATATTCTTGAAAACTCTGTGTTGGAGAAAGAAGAGGAGGAGGCTTGTAGATGCAGCAGCACGACAGGAGTGGAGTGTCAGAAAGGCACAAAGGAGGAACCGGAGAGCCCAGGAGCCACCATGATGACCACAGACACTGGCCAAGCAAGGGAGGCAGGCCTGAGCTAACACCCGGAGCCCCAGGGGTCAGCTGTGCTCCAGGCCCAGCCTGCAAGGGGTTCCAGTCTAGGAGGAGTTTCCTGGACACCAAAGGCCTGAGTTCTTCAAGCTTGACAAGGCTTGAATGGGCACTGGCTTCAGTGTTTGCTTCTCTAGAAAGACAAAAAAATGAGGGTGCTGCCTGCTTTACTTGTCTGTTTTCCAGCACTCCCAGGCAGATGGGGGTGGTTTTGCTCCACATCCAGACGGCCCAGAGCCGCATCTGATCTACTCAGGCCCCCTCCATCCCTGGGGTGGTAGACCAGAAGCTTAGAGGCAAGGCTGGGGCGAGCCATTATGGCCACTTGTACCCTTTGTGCATCTTCAAAGGGCAAGGGGAAAGCTGAAACCATGTCTAGGTTTTGGAATCTGGAATCTCTAGCGTACAGAGGGCACAAAAATCCATTGGTGCCACCCTGCCCCCTCACAAAGGAGATAAAAATGCTCACTGGAGCCCAGATATAAGATTTAACGCCATTGTATTTATTAGGTTCTGAAACAATACACATTCACATCCTTTTGAATACAGTACATTTGGCACAATAATGTTTACAATGAAATAACACTAATGAATGGCAAGAGATTAAAATTACATCCAGAAAGGAAAAAAAATGTACAAATAAAGCATCACAATACAAAAAAAAAACCCTAAGATTGAATACATTTTATATTTAGCCAGAATTATTTTGCACATAATTTAAAAAGAGGTAATTTTTTAGCCTTTTTTTTTTTAAAGCAAGAATGCATTTTTTTTCACCTTTGGAGGAAAAAAATGATGTTTCCACTTCACAAAGTCCATAATGAGAGAACACAGGAGAACAGCTATCCTTCATATATTTTTTTGGCATTTTTTTTTTTGCACTCAAGAGCTGGATAGATTAGAAAGAAATGTAACAGTGCGTCCGCTTCCTAACCCTTGTGAAAACTGAAAGGAAACAATGAATACTCAAGGAACACACAAGCTTTTTTCTATAGACGACATGGGATTTGAACCTGCCCGTGTGAGAACTTGATCAGCTCTGGCCCCGAGCAGGAGGTGTCCCAGCCAGCCCAGCTTTGGTGCCGAAAGGGGGCATCTCTGGGCCAGGCACCCCGCGAATGAATGCCTGGAGCTGCCGGGTGGAATGTATTGTTTGACTTTCCAGCAAAAATGCCAGTTGTCCTGTAGGAAGGGCCCAAGCGCTGCTGACAAGGGAACACCCCCGAGGCCTTGATGCAGGCCGCTTGGCATTGCAGTTAGAGCTTGCTTGGTTGTTCCAAGTTCCTCATGGTGAAGGAAGCAGAGGAAAAACAGAGCAGTAGTGATGCATGAGTATGACGGGCAGTATTGTCATGTCTTCTTAAAAAATGAGATGATGCCACCATGAAGATGTTTCTGTGCTTGTACTCAACTCCAGAAGATAGTCTCTCCCCAGTATGTCAAGTTACCGAAGATAAATTAAGTTAATCTACTGTTCTTCATCACTTCACTGGTACGCCAAACACACAGATTGATATAGTATAATATTTGAAATTATCATAGGAACAGATAATAATTACACCTGAGTTTTTAAAAAATTAAAATCAAAAGAGAACTGAATGTCATCGTTAGTAACAAAGGCTATGACCAGCCAGATGCAAATATGGACACCAGCTTTCTATGGGCTCGAGCCAGTCACCGTCCAAGCTTTGAAACCACCATCAGAAACATTCCTTTCTCTTCCCCATCTCTATCAGGGCATAATAGAGCACAGGAGAACCAGATGTGAGATTTAATTAGCTTAATATATGTTTACATCTTTTGAAATAACCCAAAATGAAATAAACAACATAAAGGACTCCTCCCCACCCTCCAGAAAGAAAGAAACACACCTTATCTCTCGGTAACTTGAACCAATACGCTTACAGAGTATTGCACCTGGACATTATTATAATTATTCTTTCATAGACTAAAGTTTTATAATATGCCTGAACATGCAGCAGTTGATACCTCTAAATTCAATGAATTAATTCCACAGGCCTTGCAGCAAACACTATATACAAAAAATCTCAAATGTACAAAGGGCAAAAAGCTTCATTAGTGCCACTTTGCCACTCACAAGTATATATATTTAGGGGCAGCTGGGAAATCCACGTGCAACAGTTGGAATGGATTCCATTCCCTGCTAAATCAGTTCAGTAAAATAGATAATCAAATGACCTCTGGGAAACATATACACAAAGCCACAGAGAACCCTTGGAAATCAAAGAATGTAACACTGTTAGCATATCTACAGGAGGTAACATCACATCCATTAAATAGTGTCCACATGAGTTGCCACCGCTGGTCGCACAGAAACACGACTCCAAGTACATCGGGCCACATTGTCAGTTTTCAGACAAGTTGCTCTTCTGTCTCTGGACACCCTCCACATAACCCATGTTTAGCCTCATTCTGCTTGTCTCAAAAGCAGATATTTCATATTTCACTTTACACGTGTAATGTCTAAAAACCACGACACAGTAGTACTACCATTTTCGTAGAAGTGCGCAAAAAGAACACACCGTTGCGGGAAATAAATAGAGCGTATGCTGGGAGCATAGAATGAAACTGGAAGGAGAATTTGGGAGTGAGTTTCACTAGAACCTCAGGGTCTGGGCCATCGCTGGGGTGGCCTCTGTGTTTAGGCAGAACTTGAAGAATGAGGAACACTACTAGTTTCCTTCTCTCTCAATTCTTCCGGCCCCCAAGTGCCATGAAAGCATTAATAGCATGAACCTTGGACAGTTGGTTTCTCATTGTATATTAGCCCTTTAATATCTACCTGCATTAATATTGGAATTTATATCTTTTGGCCAATCAGAAAGCCAATTCACGAATAGATTTTTCAAATGTTAATCGAGTTCAAAAGCAAATTTCTTTTTCTACAAAGAGTGGTTTCTTCCATGAGATCCGTGCTCTCACAACTTTGGCATGGCCCAAAGCTAAAACCAGAGCAAGCAAGAACGAGCCATTCCAAGGTAGCCAACCCGTGCACCTCGAGGCCTGTCTCCTTCACAGCAGGTCCCGACGGCACCCACCCCCCAAGCTGGAGAAGCACACGTCTCTCCCGGACAGAAGGGTGGCAGGCGGGGGAAGGAAGGACGGAGAAGTGAGAGTTGTCGGGACCCTCGATCCAATTGCAGAGCCAGGGTCTTCTTATTTGCTTGTTTTTTTCATGTGGGTTGCTCTTTGAAGTAAAAGAACTGAAGTTGTGTCACTGCTGGGGGCCCCCGAGGAATGGAGACAGGCTTGCCGATGGACCAAACACGCGGTGTGTCCAGCTGGCTACCGACCCTGCGCACTTCTGCACTACCGGTGAGATAAGAACCAAGAGTTCCTCTGGTCCCCGGGTAGAAGAGGGAGGAGCCAGCCTGGGGTAAGGGAACGCAATAAATAGAGGGCAGACGAGGGACTTGGGCTCTGGAGAACAGGTGAAGCAGTTCAAGGCCTTCTGAGCCTCCAGAAACAGGACTCTCCTCGGCACCCCTTCCTGCAGCATCACCAAAGTCCACCTGGAGCAGCTTCTTAGGGCATCAGGTCTTCACCAAAGTAGGAGAAGCCTTTGAATTCCTCCTGGTTGATCTGCTTCACAATTGCTTCATCCACAAGCGTGAGTACTGGCTCTTCCCGGGTAAAGTCTTGGTCAAAGTTATTGACATCTCTTTTGGTTTTCTGTGAGAAGAAAAGAGAAAGCACTGACTCCAGGCTGACCTTCCTCCCCACGGCCCCCCACGGGGAGTGGGCATCACACTGACCAGCCTCTCACCAAAGCAGGCCGCTAGCTACCGAGAGCAGACGCAGGGCTGCTCCGATGAGGTCACGATGGATGGCCCCAGGACCAGGAGGTGGCAGAGGACTTGGAAAGGAAGAATGAGTCCAGGTGAGAGGGAAGAAGGGGTGAGACGGGATGATGGAAAAGCAGGGAAGTGGGATTCCCACAGACTGTTGTGTGGGGGGTAGCGTGCGTGTGTCTGGGAGAGTGGGATGCGTAGTTCTGATCTCACACTTCCCCTCCTAGTCTAACCCTCTGGCTCCATCGAGACCTCCATCTCTGTGACCCAGGGAACAAACTCGAATCTCCCTCCCACAGAGTCTCCAAGGCTCTTTCTTCTCTAGAGGTAGACCTCCATAAACTTCCCAGGTCTGCTCCATGTGACATCCTCTCTGTAAGGAGGAGGATGGGGGGGGGGGGGGCGGGAGGCCATCTTCTGGGAGGCCTGCCTCCATCCCTACCTGCACCCACTAAGAGCCTTATTTTCCACTCTTACATTATTTCTATGATTACGCTCAACACGCTGACTTGCAATGAGTTGTGTGTGTTTGTCTTGACCTAGAGCTCCCTACAGGCAGGGCTCTTAGCTTATTCAGCTTTGGGTTCCCAACAATAAGCATCTACCAAATGAATGGACACGTGAAAAAAAATCCCACCACTGACTCCCCAGCTCAGAAGGACCCATACCCAGTTGGAGGCCCAAGTTCCCAAAGTAGGGCTTGTGGTCCATGGCGGGTGGAGGGCAGCAACCAAACAAATCCTGGTTTGGGGAGAGAATCTGAGAGCGTAAATGATGCTCTCCGCCTCCCGGGACTTCCAGTGCATTTGGGAGCCAGTGTTCCTGTCTAGAACATACCCTGCAATAGTTAGGAAAACTTTCACGGAGAAGTCAGGACTTGGCTGGGACTTGAAGAATGAGTTACAGTTGTGTTGGCAGAGATGGGACGAGGTCACCTGGGCAGGGAGATGGGGCAAAGGTGGGGGGTGGGGCAGGACCACGGGAGATGTGGAGCAGGACAAGGGGGTCAGCCAACTGCTTGGGGCAGAGCCGGGCATGGGGATGGAGGGAGACACGGTGAGTCCAGCTGCAGGGGCCTCTGCTGCCAGCTCCCCGGCCCGCAGGACATGGCTCAATGCCCATGGGCTTGCAGGAGCTCCTGCCGTACTCTTCCAGGCACTGCTTAACTGGTGTTACCAGGATTAGTGACCAAGGTGACAGAGTAAATCTTAGTGGAAAGATTAGCATTATTATTTGTAGGAAGAATAATATTAATATATGCTTTGTTCTGTGGAAACTAGTGACCTAAAAGATGTTAATAATTAGTCTGTGAAAAAAAGTGGTTTTGAGACAAAGCTATTTTTGCACCCAGCTCTTGGAGATTTGCCACCTACGCTGGTGGATTAAAGCCTCTGTCCTAGAGTCAAGAAACCTGGTTCACTTTGCTTAGGACAGCCTTCCTCAAACGTGACAGGAAACTTTTTTTTTTTCCTTCCTTTTCTCTTTTTCCTGAATAGCTTCTCCACACCTCCCTCAGGAGCAGCATTCTGCAGGACACAGTTTGGGAAGCGTGCAGCTCTATAGTTTACGAAGCAGCTTCCCATTCGTTTCCTTACTTGATCCTTGGAACACGCAGGTACTGTTATCCTGATTTTACAGATGAGGAAACCGTGGCTCAAAGAGATTTGGTGACTTGACCAGGGTCACCCGATTAGCTAAGAGCAGAGTCAGGGTCAAAGCCAGGTCTCTGCATGATGCTGCATGGAACGTCGGGAGAGCTGGTCCCTGGAGAAGAGCAAAGACATGGCAAGAATCGAAGCCCACCAGGAGACATTTAGGCCAGGCTGCTGGGCTCTAATGGAGCCAGAATGGCCTGCCAGCGGGCAAGCCTGGCAGGAGAGGCTGTGGGTTGGGGCGAGAGTGGGTGACCGACACTGGGCGAGCCCAGCATGTTTGCAGATCACCCCAGGCTGAGGTCAGAATCGGGTGCTTAGCACAGAGCAGGGAGGAGCAAATCTTTCAGCTCATCATCAGTCCTGCTTGGTGTGTTTTCTCTGGGCTTCAGCCACATAGTCAGTAGGTCTCGGAGACCTTGGAGGGGAGACAAAAGAGATGGAAACAGGACCAGAAATGGAAGGATGTGAGTGTTGCCCTTGAGATGGGGAAGCAAAGAAGTGGCTTAGTCACTTCTACCAGGAGGCCTGGCTCCTGGGCAGGAGGATGATCTGGTCTCCACCTCCGGTGTGTACACCGCAAGAGGCAAAGGGGGCCTTGTGTGGACAGGAACTTCTGCGATGAATACCAAGCCCATTGCCACAGTGACATGGGAGGCCTGGTGCCTGGGGAAAGGGTGTGCTGATGCCTCTTCTGAACATCTCTGTCCAAGGAGGGATGGATCACTCTGACTGAGGAAGGGGTTGCTGTGCTGGGTAAAATGAGTCTAGAAGGAGGAGCAGGGTAGGGGAGAGTGACTTGGGAAGCACTAAGCATCATCCCAGAAGGTGACCAGGAGGTACCCTCACTGGTGGGCAGGCAGGGATGGAGAGCTGCAGAAGGGGTGGTAGTACCTGGGTGAAGGGGAGAGGCAGGAGGGACTAGGGTGGGTGGAAAACTTTTGTAACATCGCCAAGGGTGGGCCGTGCCTGGCTCTCCGGTATCTGTGGAAGCAGGGACCCCTCTTTCCCGGCTCCTGCTCGCTGCTCATGCATGAGGGGAGCAGGTGTACAGAGAACCTCGGGAAATCTGGAGCTGCTCTGGCATCGCTCCTCCCCGTGTATCTACTGCTTGTGCTTCACTTTGCAGTCATTAGTGTCCATTAGTCATGGAAACCAGTTTCATTTCCAGAGGTAAGCCGAGCATGGCGGTGGGGCCAGATTCCACAGGCTGTCTGAATTCCCCCACTTGCTGACTGTAGACCCGGGAACCAGATTCAGTGAAGCTCAGCTAGGGGTGTCCTTCCCAGAGGACCTCTGGCTCCATTTCATGCAAGTCTGGGGAGCCATCTAGTTCAGCTCTGGGCTTTCCAGGGGCCACAGAATCCTCAGTAGCATTCGAGTGACTGTGCCACTCTTTAAGAACTCTATAGAAAAATATCCTTGCCTAGCGCAGGCCTTTCCAGATCCTTAGAAGCATTTTAGGTGTATGTCCATTATTCCCAATTCAAAAAGCCAACATCCCCACTATGTGCAATTCCTGACTATTAGCCTTAGAGACTTGAGAAGTTTTCCAAAGCAAATGGCTCTGGGAAACACCATCCGCTATTAGCAGCATGGAGACAGCATGCACAGCATCCTCCAATTTATTACTTATTACTGTTATTTTTTTAAAAAATGTATTTACTCATGAGAAGCACACAGAGAGTGGCAGAGACACAGGCAGAGGGAGAAGCAGATTCCCTGTGGGGAATCCGATGTGGGACTAGATCCCAGGACTCTAGGATCACACCCTGAGTCAAAGGCAGACGCTCAACCACTGAACTATCCAGGCATCCCAGCATCTTCCAATTTAAAGAGGATTGGGGATTACTTTATTCACTGATTTTATTCTTTGAAAAGCTTCTGCCTTCCTCTAAGCAAGCAGAAGACTCAACTTCAAGATGGGCAAAGCCTGACAGATACTCCCTGTTTGCCTGGATCCTTGGTCAGCCCATAAATCTCCCCTAAAATATAAATGTCAGACTCTTAGCCTGCACAGTGGAGCCTGAAAGGTGATCTGGGACCTCTATCAGACCTTATCTCCTCCAAAAAGCCCTTCCCATATCATCCTTGTCCCACACTCGGGGTGGGGGGGGGGCGACACAGAGTAGGGTAGAGAGCGCTGGCTGCCCTCTTATCCTGGGATTGTCCCTTCCTGATTACATGATACTTTGTCAAGTCACTCTTTGAGACTTAGTCTTTTCATCTGTAAAACGGAGGTAAAAAGGCTGCCTTGAGGACTCCATGAGATGTCAGATGTTAGGTGCCTGATTGGAGATCCCAACATATAACGGGCCCCCAATAAAGGCGCCTCCAAGTCTTAGCACCTGTGTGCCATGGGCACGCATCAGGTACAGCTTGGCTGTTACCAACACAGTCTGTGGGATCTGCCCATTGATGCCATGAGCTTCTCGAAGGAGGGACTGAGTCTTACATTTCTCTGTATGCCTCCAAATGCTGAACTAGTGCAGAGCCACTGTCTACCTGACCTCCCAGTGCTTTTTCCAGAGATTGAGATTCTTCCAATGGTACCCAATAGCTCTTGGGAAAAATCCTGGGGTCTCAGGTCCTTCAGGGTCTCATCCTCACCTAATTGCCCACTTCTTCTAGGCGCTTGTGCACCATGAGGTTCTCTGGATTCACTCACTGGCTTCCCTGACTCCAAGCCTTTGTATAGCTAATCCTTGGCCTGCAAGCCCCTCTCCCAATCCCATCTTCGGCCCCACGTCCTCATCACCCAGCTGAATTTCTCACCTTTCCCATTCCGACTTAGATGCCCTTCCTTCAAGCAGTCTTCCTGTCCTTCCATGCCTCTTATGGGTGGCCCGTCATCTCTCCTAACTCATCACAGCACGGATCACACGTATCCTCCTCCTTTTTGACTAATCCATGAGCCCTGGGGACAAGGACTGGTTTGAAGTCACCTTCCATCCCCAGCCTAGTGCCTTGTCCAGCACACAGTGAACGCTCAATAAATATCTGTTGGAAAAGGAGTGAATGCACCTCTCTTGCTGCTACTGTATCTACAGCTGGTAAAGCGCTCTGGATTTAGGACCACTGGCAGCTGTTAGACCAGAGGGGCTTTTCATTTGGGGGAGTGTGCAGGCCAAGTGGTGAGATGGCTGACATCTGACCCACGCGGGGCCTAGAGCAGGGAGGCCCAGAGAAACAGGTAGACTGAGGCCTACCTAGTTCATGGGGTTTCCTTCCTGAGGAGTGGTCAGCTTGGGGCATGGGGCTTCCCTGATGGCTGGCACGAGACAAACACAAACAGGTTCAGCCAGAGTTCGGGAAATTTCCATCAAGACGGATGGGCTAAGGGCAGTTTCTGTCACTACCCCTTGTGGATGATGTTACAGGAAAGGACACTCCCGTTCCCTCTGGCATCCCTTCAGAGACAAGGCCTGGGCTTTGAGGGGTCTGGGGCTAACTCTGGGGGAAGGGCACATCTTTGGTATCTGTGATGGGGGAGTGAGGTAGTTCATGGAAACAGTTACGGGTCGCTCCAGATCCCTGGAGAAGGTGCATCCGAGAAGCTGAGCCACTGGGCCTGCCTTGTAAGTCACCAGAGGCGGCTGAGGGCTTGGGGATCAGCCGGCCGTGGTAGCGCTTGGACCTCAGCACGGACGTGGGCAGACGGCCCGAATGCTCGCTTCCTGTCTGGCTGATGCAATGCGTTCACTTACTGTACTGAAGTCATAAACACGAGCTTTCAGAGGAGCCAACGATTTCTGCTTCTGTCTTCATCTGATTACGAGATCAACAGATGACTTTGTTCTAAAGCACACAGAGAACTCCCTGATCTTACAGGCTGGGGCACGGGGCTGGCTTTCATGTGGCCACTCTGCTGGGCCCTGCCCACCTCTTTGCCTCTACCTGGCATGACAAGAGCAAGGGAGTGGTCACTGTGACCCACACGCACAACCAGATGGGGATGGGGGTCGGGGTGGGGGGACATGCTATCTCCACACAATCTCCAAAATGCCAGCTTTTTTTGTCTAGGTCCCATGTCAGGTTCCAATGCCCTCTTAGGTCCTCCCGGACAGCAGCCTCACCCTATCCCACACCCTCCCAGTGCCCAAGGCACTTCCTGGGTCATGCACAAGGCCCCTTCTAATAGGTCATATGGGTCACCGGCTCCTCTCAGATCCCTGAAGGTACCGCCTGCAAAGCAGGGGACACAGCAGAACATAATATCCATTTGCTGGAACCAATTTCTTTCACCGTAATAGTCAAACCCCAAATTCCTCCTGGCTTTGAAATGTCAATATTCTTGTTTCAGTTCCACTTTGCTCTTTTAAATACTTGAAAAGGAAAAGCAAGAATTCAAATAATTAGAATACTTGCTCACTATCCATTAACCAAATCTTTGCACATGCATGTATATTCATTATACCACACATTCTAAATAACAGAGTACACGTGGGTATGTTTATACAGACATGCTCACATGTGAAGTAAAATGAAATAAAGACTATATAACTGCATAGGGTCTTGCCTGGCAAAAATGAGGGTTGGAACAGAACAGAACTTCAAGTTAGCTATCCTTTACCTAGAAATTTCTCCAAACATAATCCTCCATCCCTTTCTCCTCCTCTTAATTTTGTGAACCAAGAATTGGTCATACTCTCAGATTTTCTTTAAACAAATCAGGGCAAGATGTACAGAGTTCATCTGGCACTGAGCCGCCCTGACCTTTTTATTGATTGGTTGGTTGATTGAAAAGATTTTATTTATTTATGCACGACACAGAGAAGCAGAGATCTAGGCAGAAGGAGAAGCAGGCTCCCTGCAGAGGGAGAAGCAGGACCCTGGGATCACGACCTGAGCGAAAGGCAGATGCTTAACCATTGAGCCACCCAAGCACCCTGAAACAATACATTTCTGTTCTAAGGCACCCAGTCTCTGGTTCTTTCCAAGGGCAGCCCCAGGAAATGAATGCAAATGTCAATCTTCTGAAATGGATTTTTTAAAAAATCCAAATGTAATCCTTTACATTTAGCTTTGATTTCTTCTTATTTTGGTACATATTTCTGGCTTATAGAGATCACCATAAATAACGATTCTGTAATTTACTTCTCTGATCTCAGTCTGTAACCAAGAAAGTAGGGATAATAAATGTACCTAGCTTGCCGAGGGTTCTAAGAGAGCGTAACAGGGAAAGCTCACGTAAACTCTAAAGTACTATAAGAATATAACGTTAATTTAATTCTATCATCTATCTCCTCTGCTATATCCTTTGGCTCTGTGTCATCCCAAAACAAGACTGGCACACCCCCTATTACTCTGTTAAGGAGCGTATGACAATACCGTGTAAGGCAGGCTCAGGCTCGGAGCCCAGCCCTCTGACCTGCCCTCTCCAGAGAGCCCTCTTGCAAAGCTGAAAGGTCCACTAGCACCCTTGGAGGACACTGTTGTTAAATCCACTGTGAACTGACCAGCTACAGTCCCTTTTTCCATCTTGTCCAGGAGGATGATATCAGAGACTTTCAATGGCTTTGCTGGAATAAAGACACATAATGCCTGCCTCATTTCTCTGCTCTACTGGTCTAGAATGGAAGTTAATTGGCTCTGAGTGATTACCATTTCCCCCTCAAGTGTCGACAAGCTATCTTCTTATAAAAACTTCTAGATCTGGCTCTTACAGCATCTATCTCCAAGTATCCCAAATCCCCATATTCTATATTTTTGCACATGAGGGAGCTACATGCTGGATTTTTAGGAGCTTTACATAACAGTGATGCTGGCCCCACATCCGAGACTCAGTGCCACTGCTTGGCCATCTGGCTGGGGCATGGGTATAACCCAGACTGCCAAGTGAGCTTTATTAAATGTAATTCATTAATTTCCCTCCCTTGGATTCCAGTTCAGCTCTTAGTGGTTTCTGAGCTAGTCTCTGTACTTCTAAGAGTTTTCCTGTCTTTTCCCGTCGGGGAAAAGTTAGAGACAAAATAACAGCCTTGCTTTTTGTCACTGGTTAACACAGTGCTTTTTCATCCTGTCTGTGCACCAAAAACAAACAAAGTGCCCCTGAAAAAGGAAGCCTCGTGCACTGTGGGTGGGAATGCAAACTGGTGCAGCCACTGTGGAAGACAGCATGGAGGTTCCTCAAGAAGTTAAAAACAGAACCATTCTATGATCCAGGAATCACACTACTGGTATTTACCCAAAGATACACAAAAACACTAATTCAAAGCGGTACATGCACCCTGATGTTTACGGCAGCATTATTTACAATAGCCAAGATATAGAAGCAGCCCAATATCCATCGACTGATGAATAGATAAGGAAGGTATGGTGTATATATGTGATGGACTATTACTCAACCATAAAAAAGAACGCACTCTTGCCATTTGCAACAACATGGATGGAGCTAGAGAATATTATGTGAAATAAGTCAGAAAAAGACAAATACCATATGATTTTACTCATATGTGGAATTTAAGAAACCAAAGGGAAATAGAGACAGACAGAGAGAGAGAGAGAGACCGAGACCAAGAAACAGACTCTTAACTCCAGAGTATAAACTGATGGTGGCCAGAAGGGAGGTGGGTGGGGGGACAGGGGAAAGAGGGGGTGGGGATTGAGGAATGCACTTGTCATGATGAGCCCTGAATAATTAAAAAAAAAAAACAAAAACTTAAAAACAATAAAAAAAAAAAAAAACCCCAAGACCCCTGGATCTTGCCCCACACCTCATGAACTGGACTCTCCAAGGGTGAGGCCCAGACCTCTGTCTTTTTTTTTTTTTTTTTTTTTAAAGCTTTGTAAGTGATTCTGACATGCAGCTTGGTTGAGTCCCTTTGTGTAAAGGAGCAGTGAATCCCTTTCTTCCTTCTTTTCCTTAGTTTCAGAGAGCCTTTTTGTGGTTTAAAAGCCTACTTAGGGGCCTATCATTGAGTTGTTCTGGATTTGGCTTCCTCTGCAGCTCATGCTACATACTGGCATTCCTTCTCAATTTCATGCCCTCCTTTCCTTATTTGGTATTAGCCTTTATGAATGGGGATACCCAAAGGCTCAGTGGAAGCCACACTGGTTTCCCCTGGTGTCAGCTCTGAAAGGCAGTGTAGTTCAGTGGGTTAGCGCATGTTCTCTGCGGCCAGCCGGCCTGGGTTCCATGCCTGATTCTGTCTGGCTCTGCAACCATGGGCAAATCCTGCCGTCTCTCTGTGCTTTAGTTTCACCACCTGTGAAATGGGGATGTTAGTAGTCCTCCCCCTATATTTGTTATAAGGAGTTCATGAAATAACACATGTAAATGGTGAGAGTAAATGAAGAGCGTTGCTTCCTCATCAAGATTTATCACAACTGTGTGGTTAGAACAAACAGCATTGTCTTTGGGATGCTCCTTGAGAGAGAGTTCTATTTGATCTCAGTTCACAGAATAGTCCCTGTTTCACCAGGGCACCTTGGGTGTGTTGTGTCCCTTGCTCTCAGACTCTAGAACTAAGTCTGCTCTCAAAAGCTAAGAGCCAAATGTGTGAGCTCCACCGCTTCCCCAAAGAACATTCCTGATTTTTTGTTTTTGTTTTTGCCTTCCTGCCCATTTTTCTTTCCTCATTTTCACAGATATTATATTTTAGAGTATGTACTTTATACCCTGGTGGGCCATCTTCAAACTTTCTAGAATAAAGATTAAAAAAAAAAAAAGGATACAAATTTTATGTTTAGTGGTGCTGGCAGTGATGTCATAGCTTCTCCGTAATGAGCAGGGTGTGTGTGCGTGCCGAGGGAGCCTGGGGAGCATGGAGAGCTGCTAGAGACTGAGGCACAGGGGGACCTCATGCCTCACCCGTGATGCCATCTTCAAGAACAAGACCCAGGGTTTCTAGGCCTTCTGAATGTCCAGGAAATGCTCCAGATACATTTTCATTTAGATCTCCTAATTTCTCAATGTTTCAACTAATTCAGTTAAAAAAAAAAAAAAAAAAAAAAAAAAAGGTAGCCTGGCTGAAAGGGTCACACAATCTCCAGCCTGTGACTTCTACTCTAGTCGAGTTGCTTCCACCTTTTAGGGGTAAAGAAAATCAAGACCCATTGCTTTTTAAGCACAAATGATTCAGTTCATGGCATTTAAAGATGGGGAGCCACTCGGTTTTTGGCCATTCACTGGTTCAAAGGAGAGAGCATCATGGGAACGTGGTGTTGCTGGCATGAGTTGCTGAGGAGCCACCCAAGCCTCAGGTGGTAGTCTCAAGTGCCCCCTCCCCTATAATCTGGTCGACTGCCTTTTGTCTAAACCACTTCCGAGGGAAAGTTGCTTTACTTCTGAGGCAGTCTGTATACACATATTTTTACAAAGGACCAAGTCCCTCAGACTACCAGGCCTTCTGAATGAACCTCCACAGCTGAGTTCTAACAAAGCAGCTGTTTGATGAAATCCAACAATTTCCACTCTCTCCTTGTCTGCTCATTATTGTTTGCTAGACTATAAAAATTATGCATTTTCACAAATTCCATTTGAAGAGTTACTTTGGGAACGCTTTTTTTTTTTTTTTAAGATTTTATTTATTTATTCATGAGAGACACAGAGAGAGGCAGACACAGGCAGAGAGAGAAGCAGGCTCCATGCAGGGAGCCTGATGTGGGACTCGATCCCAGGACCCCGGGATCATGACCTGAGCCAAAGGCAGATGCTCAATCCCTGAGCCACCAAAGTCCCCAGACTTTGGAAACTCTTGCTAACTGACACCAACCTCCTCCCTCATACCCAGCAAACACTGCAGTGATCCCAGGAGTTCAGCCAGCTACAATTTGTCTATGAATGAGCAGTCAATAAGGGGTCTGCAGAACTGCCTCTCCAGGATTTCTATTACAGGGGAGGGTGGGTATCCCCAATATAAAGAAGTTGTTACCAAACTCTGTACACTTGTTATGGTGCTTTTTAAACAAAACTTCACAGAGACTACCCGAAAGTTGGGTTCATTTGTAAGGCAGTGCCAACTAGAAACCCATGGAACTTTAAAGGGAGAACCCAAGACACAATTCCCTGGCATTTCCTGCTAACACGGTCAAGTGGGGAACTTGTCAAGGTGATTTTCAAGTTGTTGTACCTCTTAATTCTACAGCTCAATTATTTTAAGTAAAACACTTCAAGCAAGCCTCTTAACCTGGGGGTCTTACTCCTAAAGCAGGAGTGGCAAATATTTTCCAAAGGGCCATATAGTAGATATGTGGGTTTCGTGAACCACAGGGTCTCTGTTACAAGCACTCCACTATGACGCTGTGGCTCAAGCAGCTGCAGACAAGACACAACTGCACCAGTGTGGCTGTGTTCCCAGTAAAGCTTTAGGTAGGAACGCTGACATTGAATTTCATGTAATGTTCATGTGTCATGAAACATTCTTCTTCAACCATATTAAGAGAAATGTAAAAACCACTCTTAGTCTGAGGACTGCACCAAAAGAGGCAGTGGGCTGGATTTAGCCTGGGGGCCAGCTGGCCAAGCCCTGTGCTAGGGACTGGAATTCAAGGCTCCTGTGAACCTTATAGAACACAATATAGGGTGTTGGGCTTATGGAAACATTTTTCTGGGAAGAGTTGACGGATTCTTGAAGAAGTCGTGATCTGATTGCTAAGACCACAGATTTGAAAGTTTCCCCTTGTGCAAAGCCTGAGTCTCTCTAAGGTCTGAGAACTCTGAGGAATCCACCTAGGGGAAGACACCCTGACAAGCATTCTCAGGACCTGAAATGTCCCCTTTTGTTTAAGTCCCTTAGACCATGGGAGTTCCCAACACGGGATGTTCCCTCTGGGGTGGTAAGTGTTCGGCAGAAAGGCTGAAGCGACCCTATGAAAATGATTGGGAAAAGTCCCTTGGACTCAGACTTTGGATCTGAGCCTCTTTCCAGAGGGTTCTTTTAAGACTAGGTGAAGTCATTTGTATCAAAGCTTTCTACAGACAGCACTTTTTCATTCCTTTTAGGGCAGGAGGTGTTTCTGTGCAGCTCCAAAGGGTGGCGCTTATTATACCTGCTCAAACCCTCCCAGCCCACCACCGTCCCAGGCCGGCCAAGGTTCACAGAGAAGTACACTTTGTGACTACCTGCCTCTAAAATTTGATAATCAATGTGCAATGCATACATTTCAGCCAAGAGTCATTCTGGGCCATGTGGTGAGGGACAAGTCCTCACCACCTGTGCGGGGCACACAGGTACTTGATGACATTCAGTGTGGAGTTTATAAATGGCCTGGAGGTGCCTCTAAGTGCCCTGTGAATCTTGGCTCCCCAGTGAGGCAGGGAGCACCCTCTACCACTAGCAGTGCCTGGCTCAGAACTGGGGACTCGCCAGCTTCAGGTTAATTCCGTGGACCTTGCTGAGTCCCCAGAGGATGGCAAGGAGCAACAGCTTTGCTCAGAAGGTGAGTCCGCCACCCCCTTGGATGGGAAATAAGAGTAAAAGAGGGTCCATTTCCCTCTCAAATGCTATAAAGGACTTCTGAAACCATCCCTGAGGCCACAAGGCCTCCATTCTGCTAAGGAGTCTGGTGCTGCTATGTGGGGAAGGAAACACCCCTTCCTGGGGAACCATCCTCAACCTAGGCTGGTCCCCCTCATACATCTGGGCTGCCCCGTGCCTCTTCCCTGGGACTCCTTAGAACTAGGGCGAAGTAGTGACATGCTGGGCATCTCTCTCTTGTGTTCCTAGCTTTGGCACTGGGCTCGGCACACCTCTTTCTGCATGTGGAAACGTCATAAAGCTCATGCATGGAGGCTCTTCCAGGTGCTGGGGACTGCACTCAATGCTTCACCCACCTGATTCACTCAAGCTCACCCCACCCTAGGGGGCAGGCTGTGCTGCCACAGCCCCCACGAGAGGGATCATGAAACAGCTTGCCCAAGGTGCAGCCAGGACTGAATTCAGATGTTCTGGCCCCAAGGCCAATGTCCCTGAAACGTACCTTCCTGCTGAGGACTCCAGCCCGGAGCCCAGCACAGGTACCCAGTTCAGTGGCTTCCACCTGTAGTCTTGTTGCTATGTTACAAACACCTGCATTCTTCCCTGTGTCCCTCACAGTCCAGGAGATCGCCATCCCCACTATACTTTTTTGGGTTCATTTCTTAGACATTAGGGTGATGAAGGGCATAGCCCTTCAAAATGTTCTATTATAACAAGCAGTAAGAAATACATTTTGTATATAACCTAGTGGACCATCCCCTCATCCCAGGGGGATTTTTCCCAGCAGTTCCGGGAAAGATTCAGCAAACTAGACCTTACCTGCATTGCATTCTGGGCTCTAGTCTGGTGTTCTGTTTATTCTGTTCTATTCTACTGACGCGACCCAACCCCACCTCACCCTACCCTATCTTATCCTATCCTATCCTATCCTATCCTGCATTAAAATAGTTTTCTTCACCTGATGTGTTAAATTGATTTTTACAACCCACTGCTGGAGAGACCCCAAAGTAGGGTAACAGGGTACCCAGTAGGGGTGTGGGGAACTGATAACACGTGGAGAACCCAGAATGGATATCCAGGAATAAACAGCCGAGGAGGAGACAGTGTCCTGCGTGCTGTGGCTCGCCCGAGGCCTGAGCGCCCCAGCTGGGCTCTGCACCGAGCCGGCCCCACGCAGGACGTGCAGCAGCAGGACCTGTGCCCGATCAGGAGCCCGGGTCTCTGGCTGAAAGTGGGCAAGCTCACGGTGGCAAAGCTGGCCCCGTCCACTTCTCACTATGGGGTCCTTTCTCACGTAGCATCTACTTCTCGAAGCAGTGTCACTGTTGACAGCTGTTGGGTTCAGCTCTTCTAGGGATACCTTTTGGTGCCCAGAGAAGCTTTCCAATATGGTCTTGGCACAAGCTCTGTTCCTCCACTCACCAATCCCACCCCCACCTTATTTATGAAAATGTTCTAGATAGAAATCAGTTCTCTTGGCTGGGATTTATTATTGCTCTGCCTGCTGGCTTTGAAACGGGGATTGTAAACACTCTAATATATGCCTCTCAAGTCAAGATGAGGTCACCTACCTCTCTTACCGTTCAACAATTTCAGGTTTCCTAATGCAGGATCTTATCACCCCCCAAGTTCCCAGGCAGACACTGGAATAGCTCTTGGGCCATAAAAGGTGAGGAGAGAATTTGGAGATGGAGCTGAGACAGAAATATTCTCTGGAAAAAAAACTGTCGATCCACAGAATTCATTCATTCGCTCACCCCACGCACATACACTGAATGCCTGCTGACTGCCAGGAGTTATGCTGAGGGCACAGCTGTGCACGAAACAGATAAAATCCCTCCCCTAACAAATTAACCAGAGCCGGCTAATTGTTGGTGTTGGGTGACGGATACACGGGGATTCTCTCTACTTCTGTACGTGTTTGAAATTTTCCATGGTTAAAAAGTTAAAAATATAATTCCCAAGTCTCAAACACATGACGCTGAGTGAAAGAAGCCAGACACAAAAGAGCACATACTACAAGGCTCCATATATATATATTAAACTCTAGAAAAGCCAAACCTACTCTCCAGTGACAGAAAGCAGATCAGGGACTGCCCGGGGCAAAGGGCACCTGGGAACCATTTGGGGTAGAGATGTCCTATATATTCACCGCGCTGCTGGTAACACGGGTGCACCCATTTGTGAAAATGCATCACAACACACGCATTAAATGGGTAGATTTTATTCTATGTGAATTTTATTACAATAAAGTTGACTTCAAAGAAGCTCCAATCCCTGCCCTCATGGAGCTAGAAGACACTGTAGGCATTACATAAGTCCCACATTTTACAGGAAGGGAGCAGAGAAATTCAGGGACTTGCTCCGCATCTCACAGATACAGAGACCAGCACCCAGCCCTGTCCTCACTGCCTGTGGTACCAGGTGGGGGCTCAATTCTGGAATCTCATGTTTTGGAGCGACTGTATTCTGAATCATTTAGTGGAACACTCACATCCCAGGTGCCTGGGTACCTGGAGCCTGAATCTGCCCTGCCTCCCCAGGAGGACCACCAGTCCTGTGGTTTCCAAACACTGGTAGAGATGCCGGGAGGAGGGAGTCTGGCCCAAGCCCCAAGTCAAGGTCTGCTTTATTTCCCAAGTCATCACAGATGATAAGTCCCACCACAGGCTTATCTTCCCATCTCCCTACTTAAGGCAAGTATCGTATCTCACCGCCCCAGCCATTCTCGACCTTCTTCCACACCTAGCTGGGGCTCGCACACCTGAAATACTCCACTGACATTCAAGCTCTGCGCTCTAAGAAATGCCCTTTGGGGGTGGAGTAGGTCCCAGAGAAAAGCAGCCAGAATCACGTGGAGGGTCAGAGTGCTGAAGGCACATGAGCCAGGCCTCCTCACTCTGAAAAGACTGACGTTGAACTGTAATGATGGGTCACATACCTAATGTGTGTTTGTCAAATCCCAGAATTCTGGAATAATGTTTGAATGTCAAAGGTTAGGCCAAATCCAATTCTGTTACCATCTGCTGCCCCGGCACAAACAGTGGGGGTGTAAACAGGGCACCGATCCCCCCGTGGCAAAGCTGGGTTTCCAAGAGCTTCTTTTTTCCGTGACAGCCAGCTGTGCCCCTGGGGATTCAAAGTCCTGGACGTGGAGGCTGGTGTGCGTGGGGAACACGGTTGGCTTTCCGTGCAAGCTTCCCTTGATGCCTGTACCCTTCAAAGACCAAATGCTGGCCGGAGGCCTGGAGGCCTGAGGCCCTCCATGGGGAAGGCATGAGGTTCACTCCGCTGAGTGAACTCCTCATACCTTGGATGAGGTTCTAGCCTCTGGAACCTCGGATGCCCGGTATCCAGCCTCTGACTGCTGGCCCTCCGCTCCAGGCTGCCAGACCCTCGGTTACCCTCTTCTGCAAGAGAGGGGCAGGAGGGTGCTGCTCATGCAGCAATGTGGTCCCACCCAGGCAGGGCCGTCTATGAGATCACGGGTGGGCAGTGGCTCCCATGGTCCACAGAGGCCCTGCCTGCTGGCTTGTCTACAGGAGCTCTCTTCTGCATTCCATCTCTCCTTCCTCTCCTCTAACCCCAGGAGGCAAGCCTGAGAGACTCCGTCCCCAAGTCAAGTCCTGGATTTGACACTACACTGGTATTCCTCAAGGACTTCCTGCTGCCCAAACTCCTCAGGATGGTAACCTTAGGGTGATAGAGGGTTCTTTTTTTTTTTTAATGATTTTATTTATTTATCCATGAGAGACACAGAGAGATGCAGAGAGAGAGGCAGAGACACAGGCAGAGGGAGAAGCAGGCTCCATGCACCGGGAGCCTGACGTGGGATTCGATCCCGGGTCTCTAGGATCCCGCTCTGGACTGAAGGCGGCGCTAAAAGGCTGAGCCACCGGGGCTGCCCTGGGGGGTTCTTTACTTCCTATATGAGCCAGCCTCCTCTGCAGCTTCTCAGAGGGCAGAAAGTATGTGCTCTCCAAATTCCTGCTGAAAATTCTGAAAATTGCTGATTTGAACCCCGTCTTTTTTTTTTTTTTTAAAGATTTTATTTATTTATTTGAGAGAGAAAGAGAGCTAGTAGAAACAGGGGGAGAGGCAGAGGGAGAGAGAAAGGGAGAAGCCGACTCTCTGCTGAGCAGGGAGCCCAATGTGGGGCTCAAATCCCAGGTCCCCTGGATCATGACCTGAGTCGGAGGCAGAGGCTTAACCGACTGAGCCACCCAGGCGCCCTGAACCCTGCCTTTCCCTCCTTTCCCCCAGCACCTCTTCCCTAAAGGTTGTCTCTCCCTAAACCTTTCTGGCTTTCTCTGCCAAGAGATCCAGCTCCTCTGGAGGACCTTCCCCCCTTCAAACAGACATAGCCTGCAGGTCCCACGCTCCCTGGTAGGTTGTGCGTTAGCTCAAGTGCTGATGGAGTGGGGAGGACATGAAGTTCAATATACACCAGTTTGATGAACCCATGACGGCAAATCCCAACCTAACAGCTGTGAAATCATAGATGAAAACTTCGGAGCTTATAGAAATGCCCAACCCAGCCCAGCCCAGGGCTCAAATTCCTCCCCTGAGGTGATAGGTGGGGGCACCAAACTGACGTGCAGGTCGGGCCACAGGAATGCTCCTGCAAACACGGTTCTCAGATGGAGAAATCTCTTCTGCAGAGTCAAAGATGCCTCACTGAGGCTGTGTAGCTTAGAAATACTTGGGAACCTGCTGTGTTCACAGGGCCATGGCGTCATCAGGCTGCCACCACTTTAGGGCTGGGCTGCAGGGTTGTGCTCAGCAACAGCCCCGCTGAGAAAGAAAGAAGGCAGAAGAAGTAAACTCATACAGTTCAAGGGGGCCAGACCCTTGGGGTTCCCCAAAGGCCATTAGAATGGCTGGGTCCATCTCTGCCTTGCTGTATCTCCGGGCTCCCGGTGCCCACCTCCTCATCTCAGAACAGGGGCAGGGCCAGAATTAAACACCAGAAGTCTCTGGGCAGAGGCTGGAAGGCGCTCTCTGCCAGGCCTCACCTGCTCTTCTTCCCTGCGATGGCAGCTTCCCTGACCACATGGTGTAATCCCCATGCGAACCCCTGGCCTCTCCAGGAGCTGTGCCCTGTCCGGCCCCTTGGCCTTAGAGCCCCAGGGTCTCCAGCACTATCAGCGTCAGCACTGTGGCAGCACCTGCTGTGCCCAAGGGCTGTGCTGACCACTCCGCACCATTTGCTTTGCCCTCCTCCCAGCCATTCAGCATAGGCGATATCACTATCCCCGCTCCCCGGATCAGCGGCCCGAGGCCCTGACTCTCCTGCAGCCTGGCCACATCTGATCCCACAGCCTGGCCTCCTGCAAGCCTTAGCTCTTGGTTGCTGGGATGAGGGGGGAAGCAGAGGCTTCGTCAGGCTGGGTGCGGGTGGAGAATGGAGAGGGGAGCTAACACTCCTAGAGATCTACATGTTTGGCTCATCCTGTTCATAATTCTATGAGTAGTTTTCATCCCCATTTTATAGCTAAGGACGTGGGGCTCAAGGAGGCCAGAGGTCTGGGGGTAAAGTGACTCCCCAGGCCCACGTGGCTATCCTGCAACAGCAGGTGTATTCCAACCCAAGCCTCTCTGTGGTCAGAGCCGGTGCCCGTCCACTGTACCATGTCACTACCTAAGCCAACTGCCAGAAGCAGGCTCCTGGACACTTCCCATGCCCTCCAGGCCCAGACCGGTGTCCCGGCTCTTGGTGGGACCGTGCAGCCTCTGGGAGGCTAAGCTCTCTCACTCTGCCATGGACGCAGTGCAGGGGGATGCCCTGACTGACGTCTATAGGAACCGGCCAGGCCCCGTTCCTGCTCTGCCAGGTGGAGGAGGAGGTCAGCCTGCAACGGTCACCTGGGGCTCCGTCTTCACGGCGCACACCATCAGGTGGTGCCTGGGGCAGGGGCCTCGCTTTGGGGGAAGGGGCGGCCCGTCCGGCAGGGCTCCTCCTCAGGCTCCTAGGTTGGTGAGGTTGTGAGGGTCTCCTGCCCACTTCCCGGTTTTCTCTCAGCACAGCCCGGTCATGCAGGAGCATGCAGGGAAGGCCTCCCTTGAGGGTCCCGCCATGCAGTGTGGATGGCTGGATGGAAACGGATCATGAGGTTGAAAGGGCCTCCATGTCACCGGGCCTGAGGGCTCACCTACCTGGAGAGACTCCCCATTCTGGAGGCCTTACCTTAAAGAGGGACACTCACACTGACGCAAACTTGAAAAAAGAGAACACGTACACAAAGAGAAGTTTACTTGGCCAGCATTTCCCTCATTGCCCTTGGCTTTCACTGAGGAGAGCTAGCTAGGTTCCTGGGGAGGCAGGGCTCTCCCTCCTCCACTGGCCTCCCCCACTTCCAGCGCTAGAGCCCTGGGAGCCATAATCTCTGAGCCTCATGTTTTTTGGCAGGAAAGGAGCATCACACAGGAGAGAGGCCCAGAGTGGGACAACACCTCCAAGACCCGCGTGGTCAGACGATGCTGCCCAACCTCACGGAACACATCACTCCGGCCCTCTCTGGTGCCCAAAGGTGAGCGCACCAGGAATGCAAAAGCGGATCGTGCTACATTTATTGACTACATGACGATGCCACCACCTTGGATCGACATCCCCAGTGGAACAGGCGGATGGATTCTATGCTTGGAGATTGTTCCTAGCATCAGAGGCCTCACCTCCAGCCTCACTGGCTTTTCCATTCCCCGCCCCCCCCCCCCAACCTGCTGCCATGTGCCCTTGCTCTGAGGCAGGCCACCTCCAGAGACGGATGTGAACCCATCATGATACCAAGCCTTTGGTCTGGTGTTGACGGCTTGGGCAGAGTCAGTTGGATCCGTGGGTGGCTACATGGTGGACAAGAGGAGTATAAAAGGGAAAACGAGGGAGGGAGAGAATACAAGAACGCTGGCAGGATGAATGACAGGGAATCTCCACGCAGAAGCAGAGGCCACTGATCAATGTCCCGGGGTGGGGGTTAGTGCAAACGGGCGTAAATCTGCAGGCAGGCACCCCGGACTACTGACAGCTGGTGAGCCAGGGCAGGGTTAGACAGGGAGGCTCAGGCGCCAGGGAGCAGAAATCTCAGCTTAGCAAACATCTCAAGAAGGCAAAGGCCCGGAGGGGACAGGAGCCATCTGAGGTATGCGAGGGAACTGGACTAGAGGCCAGAGGCCAACTGCAAATCTGGACAGTCTGGTGGGGGAGCTCTTTGGAGGGGCAAGGCTTCCTACAGAGAGGATGGAAACCAGGCCCGGGAACTTGCCTTATCCTCAGCCCCTGTAGGGGTGATCGAGGGTGATCGAGGCACCCCTGCCTTTAGCTGGACCGGCCCCAGGCAGTGGGCAGGTTTGCTCTCCCACCGCAGGCTCTACTGTGCAGAAGCTTCATCCTAGTGGTGGCGGTGGCAAGAGTCGGAGCTCCAGAAAATGTGCCACTCTGTCTTGGCTCTTCTTAAGCTCTGGCCTGGATGACGTGACTTCACCCAGCCTCACGCCCAGTACCTCCCGTCAGACAAAACCAATTCCCTCCTGAATCAGACAAGCAGGACACGCCCCCAGGTCCTTAGATTCAGTGTGTCAAGTAAATTCAATGGGGTGGTCACTATCCAGCTGTTTCCTGAGGGGGACGGTGGCATTTTGGTGGTGATGTCAACGGGCATGGGTGGGGAGCAAGTGGAGCTAGCCCAAGACAAAGGAGCGCCAGAGCTCCCTCGGGGGCCCAGGTCTTTGACTGACTGCACTGGGGGCTTGGGGCATGAGATTATGGGGGTGTCTGTGCCTCTGGTTTCTCTGCCCTCCACCACCAAATTGCAAGGCTGCTGATGTTGCTCACATACTTGTCCTCTCCTTTCTCAAGGAGTCTGTCCCTAAGATGCAAGAACTGCACGCCGTCCCTGGCGACTTAGAAGGCACTATCCTGCCCACTTCTTCCCACGGTCAGGCTCCAGACCCACTTTCCTTCCTCCCTCCGTCAAAATCTTTCCTTTTAGCTCTCCTCAAAAGGCATCTCATGTGCCCTAAAGCTTCGGGACACCTTCAGCCCGAGGACAGCCTGTCTTGTGATGGAATCCCTGCCCTGTACACGGGGGACAACTTCTGCGGGACCTACTTCAGCCCCCCGTGTCTCTCCAGTGACCTCTTGTGGGAGCCCACCTATTTTGCCGGTGGGTACCTGGCCCTGCTTATGGAGCGGAGCCCTCTCCTCGGCTGTGATCTGAGCCAGGCGGGTACTCAGGGTTGATCCTGAGTTAATAAGAGGCGGGTAGTGGCTTCTACAAACCTCGTGTGAGTTCCACATGGGTCCGGAGAGGCTTTCAGTATGCTTGTCACTGTGGTGGGCTTTAATTCAACTTAAAATTCATTTCTGTTATATACGAGCCCACAGAGGACTCAGGGTGGTACCACCAACATTCTTCAGAAAAAAGCGTTCAGCCTAGGGCCTGACTCGGGACACCTTTCCAACCTGCTAATGAGATGTAGACTGTTCTTTTCTTTTCCATTTTGATACTTCTCCAGAGGGACATCTCTAGGAAATACATGTGACCAGATACCTAAATACTTGACCAGATACCTAAATAACTTGAACATTAAAGACCTGTAGCTGAGAACTCTGTAAGGGTCAACCAGTATTTAGCCTGAAATGTGACCAGAAAACATCTCTTCGCGCAATGTCAGTCTCCTTCCTTATCCTTCCTTCAGATGTTCTAACTCTCTCTTCCAAACGGAATTTAAACCAGCTGGATAAATGCCCTCCCCCCAACTCCCAGTAGCATCCAGGATTACTCTGGAGGTCTGTGGGGTCGAGTAGGAACATGCACAGAACATGTGCGAAGCAGGGATGAAATCAGTCTTTGGGAACGCTGACTCAGCTAGACATCCTTGGGAGAGCCTGGACGGCCCCTGCCCTTACCTTTTGCCATCCTCCCAGGTCACACCCCAGGAAGCCTGTCCTGAGCCCCTGAGAAAAGGCAGCAGGAAGAGTCCTGCCCTCTGGTCCCAGGTTGGGGGCTCGTGAGAGGCCCAAGGGAGGGAAGCACAGGAGGAGAAGGAGGAGTGACTCCAGGAGGAGAAGGAGTCCCCCCTGGCCCCCAGGTGAGATTGACTCCTCATGCAAGGATGTACTTCTACTGCTGAGACCCTCTCCCACCCCGGCCCACAGGAGCGCCTGCCTGCACAGCTGGCCCGCCATCCCTGCCTGTCCGGGCTGGGTGAGGCCTGCCCACCAGCAGACTGGGTCATGGGTTGGCCTCCTGAGTCACTCTCCCCTCTCTCCCCCTTCCTTTGTGTTTGGTTCCTTCTCCAACCCGCAGGCCCACAGAAACCTCACACTTGTTCCTCACGCCCTTCCATCATTCTGGGGAAGCCAGATATAGCTCAAAGGGTCACTCTTGTTTGCCCTTTCACTTGGCTCTGCGTTCAGAGAGAGGGTGACACCCCATGTGAGGGTGACAATCCCTGGTACTGCTAGGCCTTTGGGAAGGGCTTCTGGAGACAGGAGTTTCATGAGGCCCCTGAAATCTCAGAGCTCTCTCCTCTGCTGGATTTGAGCAATGTTCTGCCATCGGTTCATCCCAAAGAGAGACTCTTCTCCATGAACCCATACTTTAAAACTTCTTTGGGCCTTTTATCATAAAGCTCTTCCCTAATTCTCTGCTTCTCAGCAGAGACTCCCTTGCCTGCCTCTGCCACACCCCACGCCCTGCTGACGGTCCCCGGGGCTTCCCTGTGTTCTGGCCCCATACCCTGTGGGGGGGCTGCCCCCCCCCCCCCGCCCCAGCCTGTCCAGCCTGCCCCAGCCCTCCAGGAGCCTAGCTGTGTGTTGTGTAAGTCATTTTGCAGACCTGCACAGGCCGATCAGGCCCTGCTCTTGTCCTGGGGCCCCATTCTCTACTTAAGCCCTTCTTCCCACTTTGCTTCAGGTTGATTACCTTAGACTAAACCCACAATAGCATTGTACCCTCAGATCTGAGTCTTTAGCTTTCCCCTCCTTCTCCACCTGGCCTCTGGTCTTCTACTTCCCCTCTCTTTTTCCAGGACACACTTAATCTTGTCCTTGAAGACCACTCTCAGAGACCCTTCAGTGGGGGGGGGGGGGGAGGGGGGTGCAGGGCGGGGGGATCCTGCAAGCAGGATGGCACAGGGAGCCCTGCCCAGAGTCACAGCAGGCCCCAGGGCCGAGGGGAAGACAGATGGGTAGGGGCAGAGGTGATGTTAACAAAGAAAGAAGGTGAACCTAAATCTGGCCTGTGCCAAGCTGTGTGCCAGCCGGCGGAAATCATAAACACCAGAGGAGGAAGCAAATGAGGAACAGGGACCCAATCGAGTGTCCAGGAACAGTGAGCCTTCCACCTTCTAGTCTGGCCCAGGAGCAGGTCACGCCTTCAGCTGAGAGTTGCCTCCTACTTGGGGCATTTCTGAGAATCCCAGCACTATCAGTAATCGCTCCCCAGAAAACCTCCTGGAATACAATGGAATTCCTCTCAGATGATTCACAAAGCCCAGGAGGGTCCTTCCTGTCCTTAGACGTGAGGGAGGAGGGGGCCACCTGACAGAATGTGGAGTGGCTGAGGTTGACTGGATGACTTTGAGTCCTTCCCACGGGGGACCCCAGTTCCACCATTCTGGGGCTCCTGCCCCCTAGTTTCCCTATATCCCATCCCCCCCTGTGCTCCCAGTGTACTAGCCAGCTGGCTGCCCCAATTTTTGGTCTGAATGGTTGCCTCGTCGGGCTACAAGCTAACAGACTTAAGATACTCCCCCTCCACGGGCACGCACACTCTAAGGACAGCACGGCTGCCCCTCTGCCCCCCAGGTCACCGCCAGGACACGGCCTCTGCTCTCTGATTCCTCTCGCCAACCGTGAGCCCCAACATGCGTTCCTGCAGCCCCCGGACGGGCATCACCGCACCAGGCCTGAGGACCTGGACCGAGATGGGCGCTGGGGCCGGAGAGGGGTCTGCAGGGACAGCACCGCGGATGAGGGTGCGGGGGCTCTCGGGACACAGCCTCTCACAGGCTCGGCCCGGGCCTGGCACAGCGGGGCCCTCCCAGGCGTCAGGCACCGGGTCGTACCCTCGCGCTCTACGCTAGGGCCGCATCATCACCCGGACTGTTGCTCTTACTTTGTACTCTTTAAATGGACTCAGTTTGTTTCTAAGGAAACCTCCCTTCTATGCCTACCGAACACGTTATGTAGCATTTGTAACTTTTGATCATAAGCAATCGACCGGTCTCTATTAAAATTAAAAAGTCTTCTTCTGTGTCCCATGTAAATCACGATCTTGGTTACGGCTACAGGTTATGTATTTTTAACACTAAACTCCTAGGGCCTAGGAAGACTCTTTGAGGGAGCGTCTCGGCTCCTCCTGCCCTTGCAGTTGGGGCTGTGAAAGGTGCCCCGAACCCCTCTTTCTACGCGCCCAGGCCCGACCCATGGTGTGGAATGAGCTCCGGGCCCTACTTACAATTCGAGGTTTGAAGGGCGGCTTGATCTTCTTCTGCTCCAGGAGCACCCAGTCGATCTCCTTGAAGAATGGGTGCTGCTTGATGGCGTCCTCGCCGTTCTGTGCTGCCACACAGCCCAGGCGCTTGTGGGGGTTCTTGGTCATGAACTGTGGGGAGGATGACACATGGAATTAGTGACAAAGGCCTGGAAGGGACAGGCTGCGAGGGAAAGATGGAAGTCAGCCAGGGCAACCTCTTTGGTACCAGCTCCTAAGCCTGTTTCCTGCGCTCCTGGGGGCTCTGCTCCCCACCCCCAGGGAACTCTTTTACTCTTGTAGAGAACTTACCATGTGCCAGCCGCCATCCTAAACCTAGCATACATACTAACTCATTTCATCCAAATGTGAGCCTCTGAGGTCTATCAATTGTCCCTATTTTAGAAGTGAGGTAGTTGAGGCACAGAGAGGTTAATGGGCTTGGCCAAGGTCAGTCAACAAGGTAGCATGCTGGAGTAGGAACTCAGGCTGTTACTAACTCCCCGAGTCCCCTCAGATTCTCCAGTCTTCTCATCAGGCCGACTGAGGTCTGATAAATTCACTTACACCAAGAGGTCAATGGTGGTCTTTGCCGAGGTAAGGAAAGAGAACCGGGGGCGGGGGGGAGGAAAGAAAAGAAAGAAAAAGGAAAGCGGAGCAGATAGTCATGCTAAGGTAAATTATCAAAGACACTTCCTGCACTTCTCCTTTTCCTGGCCCCTGGCCCTCTCACTTTTTAAAAAATTTAATTTGTAATCTCTAGCATACAATACCCAGGTAGATCAACTGATAAAAAAAAAAAACAAGAAAAGGAAAGGCTTATGGCTTCTCAATACTTGTCTGTAAAAACCACATTGATGTGTTTTATATTTGTTGGCTGCCGTCTTGTGAGAAGAGCCTCTGGCTTGGGGGCAGCTTCCTGAGATGTTAAAATCTGTATTTTTATCCGTGGCCCTGATACTTCCCCCACACCACCCAGGTGAGCTTATTCCTATTAAGTGAGTCAGTTCTGATGGCAAATAAGTTGAGTAGATGTGTACCATGTAGCCTTGAAAACACTCAGGGTTGGGAGGTGGAACTATTTCTGCTGCCACCCAAAGTAAGGGCAGAGGGGTGTGTGTGTGTGTGTGTGTGTGTGTGTGTGTGTGTGTGTGTGTGTGTGAGACACCTGTGTGCTAGAGACAGAGTTACATTTCACAGGGTGAAGGCTGAGAGTCTGTATTTAAACAAAGGAACTTAAGAGGACGAACCATAATCCAAAGGAAGAAATCTGTACTGATACAATTTCAGGCTTCATTAGCAAAGGAGATTTTCTTGGGTGGGGAGGGTCTCCTACTGACCCTTGCCTGGTGCTCTGAAGCCAAAGCACATGGATGCGCGATAGGGAGGGCCGCAAATAAGTGATGGAGTGGGGGCAGATTCAAAGTAGGAATGGTACCAAGGCACACTTCACCTTCCTTTTTTTTTTTTTCTTAAAGATTTTATTTATTTATTCATGACACACACACACACACACACACACACACACACACACACACAGGCAGAGGGAGAAGCAGGCTCCATGCAGGGAGCCTACGTGGGACTCGATTCCAGGTCTCCAGGATCATGCCCTGGGCTGAAGGCAGCGCTAAACCGCTGAGCCACCCAGGGATCCCACACACCTCACCTTCCTAATCTAAAAGTCGGCAGAGGCTACCCCTGCTTTAACGCTCCTGATTCCCACCACCCACAGGATAAAGTCCACAGACTTTGGCACGCAGAAACTTCTCAGTCTGAACCCAGGCTACCTCGGTTGGCCTCCTGTATCCTTTCTTCCCCTGGTTGAATGCCGCTGTCCAGTCCCCATGTATCCTCTAAGAACCTGTCAAAATGCTGCCTCCTCTGTGAAGCCTCCCCAGATTTCCTCCTCTGTAGGTACCTGGGACCTCAGGTTTCTTGTTTATTTAAATTATAATTTGTCTAGACATCTCTTTCCCTTGGTGAGCGCCAGGATATGAGAATCATTCCTATCTTCCCAGCACCTGGTTCAGCACCTAGCTTCTATTGTGCACTCAGTACATCTAAATGATTAAATGGGGGGCTGAATGCTGGGCCTCGGAGCACAGTGTTTAGGAAGGAAGGCACCAGGGCTGGCACTTACTGTTGCACAGGTTGTGCACTACATGACTCTATGATGCAAATGGTCTCCTCTAGAGTTCTGCACCACTGTCATGTGAGTAGCTGCCCTTAGACACATAGCTCAGTGGCCAGAGTCATGGAAAACCTGGCCTGGCCTGAGAATCAAGGGACAATGTGAGGAAGTCAAGTGTTCCAAGGCCAAGGGAGTAAAGACTCTTCCTTACTTCCTTAGCTCTTCCTGCCCTTCCACTTCTGGGGAGGAAGTATCAGGGCTACTGATAAACATACAGGTTTTAACATCTCAGGAAGCTGCTCCTGAGTCCGAAGCTCTTCTTGCAGGGACGATGCCTTCTCTCAGAGACTTTGCCCTCGCCAACCATCTGACACAGGTGGAACCTCTAGCTTCTGAATCTTTGAAAGTCAAAGTTCCTGAACCTCTGTGCTAATGACAATTTGCACTGGATACATCTCTGTTGTGGGAATTGTCCTGTGCATCGTAGGATGTTTAGCAATGTCCCTGGGCTCCACCCACCAGATGCCAGCAGCAGCCCCCCTCCAAGCTGTGATGGTGAAAACATCTCCAGATGTTGCCAAATATCTCCTGGGGTGGGAACGGGGGTGAGGGGCTAGGGGGTGGGAGGGCAAAAATCACACTTTGTTGGGAAACACTGCTCTGGGTCATCCAAAAATGAAAGGGCCTTGCCGCAGTGCGGGCAGGGGGGCTCATTGGCTTGTTGGGCTGGTGTTCAGGGTCCCGGGCAAGTGAGTAGCTCTGCTGGGCTGGTGCTCTGGCTGCTTTGGGTGTTGCCTGCAGGCTTCTCCTTCGCCGGCCCCCCACATAATGCCTACTACATACTAGATGCTCACTGGCACACAGTAGATGAGCGAATATACATTTTCTATTTGCTTCCTTTAGGATGCGTGGATGTATTTTTTTCTTTATTGCCCACCTTTGCCTGCTGGATGATGGCTGCTATACTCACCAATACTTACTTCGTGTGAGGTGTGATGCCTCGCACACTGGAAACCCTCAATAAACAGCAGGTCATTGAATTATTAACGGTGAGGGAGGGGGGGAGGGAGGCAAAGGGATATTGGTGAAGTGAGGGGAAGAAGGAAGGGGAAGAAAGCAAGAGCTGCAGGAGAGAACAGCATGCTCTGGTGTGGCACTTTCCAGAATGCGGTATATGTGCTCCCAGACACCGGCAGAATGATTTGACGTCTTTTTGCCCTTTTCCTATGATGATCTGTGTTACTTAGCTATGGCAATTGATACTGATTTTCTGTTTATGATATACAATTTCTTGGTAAAATATGTGTAATTAGGTAAATATCAGTAATTGATCGAAAGGACAAGTAAATCACAGTTGAGAGGCTACTTGGCTATGGACACCCGGTGAATGTGACGGGCCAAGTGCTAAACTTTGCAGCATTCTGATGGGCGACAGAAGCCAGGACCGAAGTCAAGGTTCTCACCTGTCACTTCAGTCCTGCCTCAACCCAGCTCAACTGCTCTGCTTACCTTCCCTGCACCTCACCTTCCACAGCTTTCCCAGGTAGACAGGGAGCTGCACTTACTGGCCCCAGTACAAGTGGCTATACGTTGCACAAACAGTCGTGCTGAGCAAGCACAAAGCATCTCACATGTGAGGGATTCTTTGTGGGGCTGGGGACAGTCTCTGTCGTATCTGAATCTGGCACAGCTGCACATGTCTTGAGGGGACACTTCTTTTCTGATCAGCTCTTCGGCCACAGAGATGCTGTCATGGACACAGGTGCACAGTGCCCACCTCCCTCTTGCCCATCAGGCTCCAGAGGGAGACGGGCGCAGGTGGCAGGGGAGGAGGCAGGGTCTAAGGCCCAGTGCAGCCTGGGTTGGTTCTGCTCCCTCTGAAATGTGGGAGCACACAGACTTGTGCAGGGCTCCCTCTCAGGAGACACAGACGTGTCCCGGTCCCACAGAAGGCAATTTGTGCCTCAACTCCCTGAATTGGCTGCCTGCATGCCTCCCATTCAGCCGCAGCAGCAGAGGTGGGTCAGAGAGAAGCAGTGGGGAGGAAGGGAGAGGGAAGGGGTGGCGGGGAGAGGGGGAAGACGGAGGAGGCCAGGGGAGCAGCGGGACTCACAGCTTTCAGGATGCTGACGGCCTCCTTGCTGAGCCACACGGGGTAGAGCACGTCATCGTGGAGGATGGACTCGAACAGGTCGTCCTCATTGTCGGCCTCGAAGGGCGGCTGCCCGGCCATCATCTCGTACATCAGCACCCCCAGGGCCCACCAGTCCACCGAGGGGCCGTACTCCAACTCCTGCAGGATCTGGTCGGGAGGCAGCAAGGTCAGGGCGCGTGGGGACGCCCGCCCGCAGCCGCCCTGGGCCGCGGGGACCATGGGGGCCGCGCCTCCCTTTGCAGCTTGGTCCCTGCACAGCGGAGCCCTGGCTCATAGGGCGGAGATGGGAAATCAGCCAATTTGGGGAAAAGTGAGCTTGGAAGGCATTATGCCGGGGCCTAACGATCACCGCTCCGAAGGCAACCCCGACTGTCTGCCCCCTGTGGGAATCACTCGCCGTCTCTTTGAGCAAAGGTCCTGACTTGAACTTGGGACCATAGAAAATGCCTGTGTATTTTGGACACTACAATTAGGGTCAGGGTAGCAAGATGTGGATTAAGAGAGACACAGGCGCGCTCTAAGTAGCTGAGCGCCGAGCCAGAAGATGAGCTTCCCGGGCACCTCCTTGAAATTGTCCCAACGTTGGATTCGCCTGAGCCCCCTGCTTTTGGAAAAGGAACTACAGTTAACAGATCTCCCCATCCTTTTGTATTTTGGCCACAAAGGATGCCTAGGCTTTTGGATATTCTGGAAAAAGACCCATCTCTGATGTTCCTCACCATTCCCATAAAACTTATTGACGAATCCCTTGTTTCGCTGCCTCATAGGCCCAGGCCTTCTCGTTTGATCTGAGGTATCCCCGCCATCCCCCCGCCCCCACGGTCAGAACATTCCCCCTACTGCAATAGCCCCCGTCAAATTGTCTCCTCGATCATCCGGTGGGCTTTGCCTTTGTCAATGGTCCCTACTCTTACCTACACTCTCAGTCTCCCTTGCTTCTTTTCCTCTGGCCAAAGGCATAGTCAAACTCATTTATGCTAAATGTGTTACGCACAACACATGACTTTGGAATACTCTGCCATCAGCTTCCTGCATAATGATGTATGGGGACTGCAGTTTTTACAAACTGAATCATGATTTCCACGTCTGGGAGGAATGCTACCTAAAGAAGCTGCAGAACCTTGTGAAAAGCAAGTAATAATCGCCCCAACCCTATTTTTTTCCTGGAGCACTGGCCGTGTGTTACTGTGCAAGACACAGAAGAACAGGCCAGGGTGTTTCTCTACCATTCCGAGTTGGGTGCTAAATTCTCTGGGTGATCGTGAACCATTCACTTGATTTTGTCATTAAATGAAGGTCAGATTCTCAGCTGAACCTCCTAAGATTAATTAAGGTGTAAGATTTTAAAAACACATTGCAAGATATAAAACTCTATAACTGGAAGTTGGTATGAAAACCAACCAAATACTTGGTCTCTGCGTATATATACAGGATGCAGCAGGTCAATGATATGTGTTTGGCTTGGAGTAGAAATAAATGCTGAGCTGGCCCCACTGCTAAGGAAGGGTTTGTGAAGTGAGGTCCGCATCCCATAATTATTTTCTCCTTTTATCAGAGCTGGATTAGGCAGGGTGCTGCCCATAAACACACAGAGGAGACGACTTCTCCAGGTTGCTCTCGGCTCTGTAATTCTACGAAGAATTTCAAAAAGTGAAGGTGAGAGAGGACAAGCATGGCTGAAGTGCATGTCCTAAAAGGGGTGTCCATCCAGGACTTTCCCTCAAAAGGCAAAGGCCACGTACAGTCACTTCAGCTTGAGGGATACCTCAGGCAGGTAACCTCTCAGGTAACCTGTCCAGAACAAGGCTCCAGCTCAGTTCTCAGATTTCTGGAGGGCAAGGGAGAAGGAGGCTGAACGTGAGTACTGGGATCTTCCATGGTCTCCTCAAAACACCCTTCTAGAGACTACAGACCAGAGATTGCTTGGGATTAAGTAAAAAGACTTAGGTGGACATCATTTTGAAAACAGTAAAAACACGCATGTTTTAGGAATCCTTTGAATTTAGAATGAAAAGAAATGTAAGAAAACACAGCCAACTTGGAATTACTTGGGGCTGGCAATCTGCTGAGACTTTTTGGTCTCTTAGCCCAGTGGTGAACACACGGTATCTGTAGGTCAGAGCTATAGGCTCTCCACTGTCCCGAGAAGCCAGTAATGCTGCTCTGTGTCAAAGTCAAAGCCAAAATCAGCGGCTCCTTTAATCATGAAAGATCTAGCACCCCACCTGGCTCACCATGGCCCTGCTGGTTTCAAGGGCATGGTTATCACCCACCTCTTCCAGAAAGCTTTCCCGAACTTCCCCAGCTTTTCTCTTCTGACATCCTAAGACCCTTTCCTGTACCTAAGAACTGCAGCCACTTTCCATATACTACCATGATTTTAGTGATTTTTTTTTTCATGGTCAGATGTTTCCCCTGGGCATCTATAAGCTGCCAAGCGTAGGGGCTCTAGTATGCTTCTGGGCCCTGTGCTGTGACCAGGCCAATTCCAGTACTTGGGACACTGGCTGCCACATGTGCCCACTACGTGTCTCACTGGGTGTGTTCCCTTCTTTCCTGGGTTCAGAGGACTAGGAATGCTGGGGTGGCCACCCTCCAGCCTCCAGGAGGTTAGCAGATCTGGGTTCTGAGCCTCTACAGGGTGGTGGGGAGGTCACCTCCAGGTGGCCTATGTGTGCTCAGATGGATGGCTCTGCAGAAACCACAGAACAGCCCTTCCCACCTTCCCCCAGGCCCACTCCAGAACCTTCCCATTTTGGGTGGCATCTTTCATAAAATTCTTTTGGGGCTTGGCCCTAATTTTCTGCTTCTTAACCGGCTTATCAGCAATGGGGCAGTGAGAAGGACAAGGCTTCACACGCTATGGGAGGGCACGGGTGCAGTGGTTACCCCCTTGAGTGGCTCAGAACTGAGGTAGAAGGGCAGGCAATGGGCCTGATGGCACCAGTCATACCCAGGGCTGGCTGCCATTTCCTGGGGGACAGGCGCTGGGTGTATGGAAAGGTGAGTGGGTGCGGTGGGGGCTCACCAAGGGCACATGGTGGGAAGAGAAGCCTTGGGGAAGGGCTAGTGCCTCATTAGGTGTCTGTGGTTTCAGGGTCAGCAGAGGGCCTCACGGCCCCTCCTACCTGAATAGAGGCTTACAGTTTCTCAAGCATTTTCATGCTCTAATCTCATTAGATTCTCAAAACAGCTTGAGGAGGCAGGTAGGGCAGGCATTACTCTTCCCATCATTTGAAAGATGAGGAAGCTGAGCATCTAAAACATTTTGTGACTTGATTAAGGTCACATGGGAGCATCAGAGGTCAAGTCCAGCTTGGAATCTCAACTTGTAGGACTGCGCTTTTCCCACCCCACCCCACGAGCCGGCAACAGGGATGGTAATCACCCGGAGCTCACCATGGGCCAGGCACCGTGCTAAACGCTTTGAAGGCCTAATTTCATTGAATCTCCCCAGTAGCCTTTGATAAAAGTAGCAATATTCTCATCAGCTGTAATTTGCCTCCAGAAAGACCAGGATTGTTCGCCATTTCACTTGCAATGGTGGTTGCTGCACTGTGGCCACAAGGGTGGAATGGGAAGGAAGAGCGTCTGTGCCTCATCATTAACAGAGAGATCGGCACAGTTCATTGTGACTCGAGTCAATGGACTGCCTTTCACGAAAGCTGTGTGGATGTTTTGTGCATCATAAAGTGACTGTTTGCTTTGGGCTGGGTCCTTAACTACTCTGCTGGCCTGTTAACCCTCTGACTCTGGCATCAGCTTACAGAGGACTTGGACCCAAGCATTCTGTTGAGAAGGAAAGAATGAGGAAGATGGTAAAAAGCAGGTCTCAATTGAGGACCCTCACATTTACTGGTTTCTCCTCTCAGATTAAATTCCCAGTGTTCCTGCTAAGGAAGACTGATTGAAATCTCTGCTTGCAGATCTCTTTGAAGGTAAAGGTTCCAAAGGGAATTCAACTATTACTTACTATCCTCATGCCTCTCCTCAGGTCCCCCATGTCTTGTGTGGTCTGTGAGAAATCTCTCAACTGTCCTTCCCTCACTCTCTGCCTTCTGAGCCATACTGCTGTTGCCTCTCTTCTTCCCGGGACAGGGCTGAGAGACCCAGACACCCTCCACTGGGAAACTCTTATTGGATCTATAGATCCCATAGGATAAAAGGCACTTTCCTTGGTCTTCCGTCCTAATTTTATTCATTACTATGAGCATTAAGAACTCCTATGTTCTAGCTATATGATTTTCCTTTCCTGAATGAAGATGAAGAATATTCTTGCCCCTTCGTCTTGGCTCACATTGGAGTGTTACGAGTTCAAATTCATGATTTCATTCAACAAATTCATGAACGATTCATGATTTCATTCTTTACTAAGAGCCTGATCTGTGTGCTGGATCCTGGGAGTACTCAGAAACACAGCCCCGGCCCCAAAGGACTCAGAACCCAGGAATACTGAACCTCCTGCGCTGCCCTGCCCCCACCTTCAATCCTCCTTGTTTTCAGGAATGCTTCCCATCCCTACCACCAAAGAGAATGCTGTGGATTCTGGACAACTCAGTTCATCTGGCAGGTGTCCCAGGAAGCTTTCCCTTATCCCTTATGAGGATACCATCTTGTCTCCTCTATCTATTTATTCTGCTTAATTAGCTGTTTATTTAGAGGCCACTGCCTTTACACCAGAAGTTCTTGTAGGAGAGTGAGGTGTGCTTAGTCAATTCTTCATCCTCACATTGCTTTGTGTCTAGCAGGTGTTCAAACAATGGCCACTGAAACGAAATGCAATCCGAATGTGTGAACAAACACCTACGCGCAACGGGTAGTGCTGACTGGGGGGTTGGTATCTCCTTCCCATTTTACACAGTCAGAACACTCAAGGCCACTTTTATTCAGTATCTATCGCATACTTTGTCTCAAATCTTAATCATATCACACTAGGTATCTCTCAGCCTAGACAAGATTGACTTGAGAAACTCGAGGCAGATACACACTTTACATTGAACAAAACATCCAAACAACTTCACAAAAGGCGATCTGTTGGTGAGGCTCCCAATTAACGTCTCTGATCTACCTTTATAACGAGGCACGCTTTCCTCTTCTTGCTCGACCCTGCGCACCTGCCCTGCAGAATCGCTGCTACACTAGAAATGGCAAATAATTATTCCTGGTTTTACTGCAGGTGCATTACAGCTGATGGAGCTAATCGCTGCCTTTATCGATAGTGCTCCTTTATTCTGGCTCTTAAGAAGTGAAAACAATGACCCAAGTCTGCACAGTTCTCTTGGTCCTATTCCATTGGTGGTTCTGGCCTGAAATGGAAGGGTAATGCCCAGTGAGGCCCTGCCCAGGTGTGGGGAATGGCCTGTTGCTCACGGTTTGCCTGTTCTCTCCTCCATCACCACCACTTTCTTATGGAGAAATCAGTAAGCCTTCTACTCTTCCTCCTCTCCCACCTCCCTTAGACTCCCTTCGGTTTTCTAGCACCTCTGCCCAGCACCACGAGGTGACCTCAGTGCAAGGGAACAACCCCGCCCCCCAACTGCCTCCACCCTGGCAGGAGAAGGTGACTCCCTGCACACGGTCCTACCTCAGGTGCGATGTAGTCAGGAGTTCCACAGAAGGTGGTGGTTGTGACACCGTTCAGAATCCCTTCCTTGCACATCCCGAAGTCGGCCAGCTTGCAGTGACCTTCTGCATCCAGAAGGATGTTGTCCAGTTTCAAATCCCTGCAAGATGGCCCAGACCCACAAGATTAATGCTTCAGCCATCCCACGAGGGCCTCCTTGAGTAGGGAGAGATCTGTGCATCTCAGGGAAATCTGCTACAGAAGGAAAGCCTTTGAGGAGGCTTGACTGCTGGCAACCAATCTCAGGCCAGGGCTCTCGCCCACACTGGCTGACCCCCAAAGGTGCCTCCATTCTCTCTACCATGAAGAAGGAGCTTCAGTAACACCAGGAATATCTCAAGACCGCTGCGGTTTCACAAAATCAGTGGTTATTTATTAAAGCCGTACTGTGTGCCAAAGTTCATATTTTTTAGACCTTGACATGAGAGAAATAAGCAACTCATCTCCCTTCCTTAATGAGTTAATCTATAGGGATTGGCTGGAGGGCCAAGACTGATGCTTCTTAACATTAGTGACTCAGATAAAACCACATAAGAATCTGACGCGACTTTACAGAACGCTGACTATGTGAGCTCTTGTGTCACAGGGAGACCACCGATGGCTGGTGAAGGCTGGGAGGGCTTCAGGAAAACGTGACTCTCAAGGGAAGCTTGGGAGGAGGTGGGAGGGAAGGGAAAGCCAACATGGTGGGTGTCAAAGGCAGTGAAGGGACCAGAGAATTGGGCCTTGGTGAATGGTGGGGCAAGACAGTCATGTTGAAACCCCGAAGAGCCTAGAATGCAAGAGGAGTTTGAAATTCATAGTGAGGACAGTAGGAGACCTGCCTGTGTGAGCATAACCTGTATCTATTATCAGTCTTCACAGGGCCAGGAGGCAAAGGGGGTAAGGGTCTGGGGACAGGAGGGAAGACAGGCTGGTGGCAACAACCAGGGCCTACAGAGTCCAGGTGGTTTTGTGCAGTGAGTGTGGGCCCCGGGGGATGGGGGCCTGCTGGCCTCAGCCAGAGTAGCTCTCTTACGTCCTGCTTTACAGCGTGGGGTGCTAAGATCTTGTATAAAATTTGAAGTTCTGGGTAAGAATCCCCCTACCAACCAAATCTGCAAAGCCCACACTTGTCCCATAGAAGGACCCAGACCATCAGATGGAGGTGGCCACCCTGGACCTCTCTCAATAGCCACTCTGGGATGGAGAGGGGTGGGTAGGTATTGCAAAGAAGGCCCACTGCCCTGCACACAGAGCAAGAGGGGCCTTTCTTGCAATCCTGCTGGCTTCTGGACTTGAACTCCAGCCACCATCAGGAATCCAGGCCTGAGTGCAAAGGTGGGGCAGGAAGCATTTCAGGGCCTGCCTGCTTTGCACCCGCGGCCCTGTTTCCGCTTACAGCTGGGACTTCTTGAGAAAAGAAAAGCTCATAAAATATGCTGTTCTAAGCAGATGCTTGTGAACTACAGAAAGAAAAGCGAGCCCAACCAAGCCGAGCCACTGGGACCGGGCTCCCTGACCTCCCACCCCGGCCACCGTGTGTAGTCAAGGCTCAGCATCAGCCAGGGTGGGAGGGAAGGGAGAGGGACGCTGACGTGGGCATGGGTGGCCTGGGTTTTAATCCCGATGGTGGCATGGCCCTGGTGAAGTCACCTTGCCAGTCTATATTACCTTGTCTATCAAATCGGGATGACCCATTCCTGCTTGTCTGAAGGGCGGAGATGAAAGTGTGTGAAAGCAGCAGGCCTTTACAGGGTTGCACCCACTTCCTCCACGAGGAAGTGGAGTTAGAGGGGACCAGGGGTTTTGTCTGCCTGCCTGCAAATGTGGGAGTCCCTGGGGGGTGAACCGCGCACCCTGCTGAGCTACAGCCCCTCACACCTCTTAAATCTAGAACTGCCCTACCCACATGCACGCACAATGATCGCCATGGCAACACGTGTATTAGGAACAGCATAACAAAGGTGGAAAGCACCTCTGTGGTCCACAAACCACATTCATGTTCTGAACAACACCGAGGGTTCAGAAGAGCATGCTTTGCTATGATCGTGGCAGCAGTCAGTAGATGGAAGCCGGAAGAACGTAGGTGATTTCTGAAAGGTGACAAGGGGGTTGACTTAACTGGGACTTGAACTCAGTCCCCTGCTCCAAAGGCTGGTACTCTTGCCTCTGTGTGCTTACACTCCTTCCCTTCCTTCGCGTTGAGGGACTTCTTCCAATGTCAGCCACCAGCCCTGATTTGAGAAAGGACCCTACATGCTACCTCTCAAAGCCCTCTCTTTTAAAGACGTGTCAGAAGGGGGCATTCCACTTTGTAGGAATGGAGTAGGTCTGGAAGATTCCAAGCCTGCCTGAACTTTGCCCTTCTGAAAAGTCAGCTCGGTATCTCCTTCTGCTTAGGCCTCCTAGTTGGAACAAGAGAAGATGGGATGGCTTCTCCCCATCTGCTCTTTGTCTGCCCTTGTCCTGGCTCAGATACACACCATCCTCTTCCTGCAATCCTGTCCCCTCTTCTCCCTGAGGGAAGCAGCTGCCCCATGCTGAGGGCCCAGGGGGACCATGAGGGCCAGGCAGTCCGCAGGCAGCTGCCCCTCTGCTGTGGGGAAGAGAGGCCCTAGGCCAAACCATGTCTTCATGCGGTCCCACTGCTGATGCCAGGAATCCTGCCACTACTTACCTCGTCAAATTTCCCCTCTGCTGTATTTCTCTAAAGCTCTGCTTCCCCCACCTGAAACCAAATCCCATGGAAAAGACAGTGACTTATGTTCCTTTCCTTTGTGACGGGGAAGATGAGTGCAGCTGGAAATTCCCCTGGGGCCCAGAAATGCCATTATTAAAACTTGATTCCTCTGGAAGTCTTCAGTCTCATTAAAACAAACACACACACAAACAAAAAACCCACAGCTGGGACCAAACATGACTGGTACTGGGCTTGCAGTGAGCTCTGGAGCGGGGTTTCAGTGGATGGAAGAGCCAAGGCCACCCAGGGCCAGGCTTGCTCCCTTGGAGGAAAGGCCATCCTTCCCCTACAGGGCGGGTGGGGGGAAAGGGCTGCTGAAGGAGGATGGGGTCTCTGAAATTCTGCTTGCTGCTCAGGCCCTTCTGGTTTTCCCTCCCTCCTCCCTAGCAGCACTGCTGCCCTGGAGTCCCAACTTTCCCCTTTGGGATCCTGCCCCAGGATGTCCCCATTTGCTGGCATTAGACCCCTGAGGAGTCTCTAAAGCCTCCCTGGGAAGGTCAGGGACAATCCTTTCTCAGCCTTACTGGCTCTGAGGGCCTGGCTTGCACGACAGGATGAGTGGGCTTTTCTCCTTCCCAGGAGGGGCCGTAACTGAGCAGGGCACACGGGTTGGCCCCTCAAGGACTCCCATGTCTGCAGGTGGGCAAACAGAATCCCTGGTTCCCTCTAACTCCGTTCCCTCGTGGAGGAAGTCGCTGTAACCCTACAAAGGCCTGCTGCTTCCACACTTCCACCTGGTACTCAGGTCAGGGGCTGGGCACATAGTAGGTACTCATTGAACTTGTGGACTGACACCTTTGCAAAAAGGGACCTCTGCGTAGTTATTAATCCCTATCAGTCCTCAAATACAAAGACAGGGTACTTTTGAGGACTGGGGACATTTTTTAAGGAATGGGGTCATTTTTTTTAAGAGTGGAAAAAAATACAGCAAAATCCTTTCCCCTATATATGAGTTAATAAGATTAGTTTTTACTCATTAAATTGTTTCATTCAATTTTTTTCAACAGGTAATACCTTCATGTGATCTAGAATCCAAAGTATAAAAGGACATACAGTAAAAATTCCCCCTCCTGCATCTGCGCTCCAGACACTTTTCCTCCTATAGGCAATTGTATTTTATTCATTCCTCTTGTATTATCTTGGTCACACTTTATGCACAAAAAAGAACGTGTGACTATATATTCATGTCCTTCCTTTTAGTTAATTGGGAGCTTACTACATGCACTCTTTTGCACCTGACTTTTTCCACTTAATATATATTAGAGATCTTTCTGTCTTAGCACATAAAGAGGCTCCTAATTCTTTTTTGTGACTATATAACACTCTACCATATTTATTGGGGGACATTTAGCTTGCCTCCAATATTGTGCTATTATTAACAGCACTGCTGTGAATAAGCTTATAGATATATGAAGGTACTTGTACCTATTTTCTAGAAAAGAAATCTCTGAATCAGAACAGGAATGTGGATTTTGATAGATGTTGCCAAACTGCCCTCCTTAGAGCTGAAAGATTTACACTTCTATCAGCACTAGGGGATAATGCCTTCTTCCCAACATGGTACGTTACTAAGTTTCTGGGAGTCTGAAAGGTGAATGCAGTATCTTGATATATTATTTTTTAAAAAGATATTATTTATTTGAGAGAGAGAGAGAGAGAGCACAAGAGGAGAGAGTGGTAGAGGGAGAAGCAGACTCCCTGCTGAGTAGGGAGCCTGACATGGGGCTTGATCCCAAGACCCTAGGATCATGACCTGAACTGAAGGCAGATGCTTAAACGCCTGAGCTACCCAGGTGCTCCTATCTCAGTATATTCTTAAGTTTCTCTGCAAGTTTGAGCATTTTTTCATTTATTTAAAAGATAGCTTTTTTTTTTTTTTTTTTTTTTTTTTTTTTTTTTTGCGTGTGAATTGTTGCCATTTTTTTTTTCATGGTGTTTGTTTCTAACTTTTTTTAAGGAGCTTTTTCTATGTTAGGAAATGAACTTTGAATGGCATAAGAAATGCAAATTCTTGTCCCAGTTTAATTTTTGACATTGTTTATAGTGGTTTATTTTATGGTTTTTGGGTTTCATGTCTTAATTTGAAAGGCTTCCCCCATTTCAAAGTTACAAAAACATTCTCCCAAGGTTTCCCCTTGTATTTTAATGCTTTCATTTTATAAACATAAGTCTTTGATGTATTGGGAATTTGGCCTGATAAAAGGTGTGAAGTAGAGATCCAACTCTATTTCCAATCCCACATGTTGGATAGTCCACCTTTTCCTCATTGACTGAACCAACCACCCTTTTCAAATACTGGTTCTAGCTCCCTATAAGTATTTGGACTTATTCCTGCACTCGTCCTTCAGTGATGTTGATCTATACCACACTTTTGAAATTACTGTAGGTTTATAATACATTTTTTAACATCCAATAGGGCTGGTTGCCTCCTTCTTTTTCAAAATTTCCTGGCTACTCTTGTTTATTTTTCCATATGAACTTTAGAATCATCTGTCTTGTTTTAAAAAAATCCTGATGATGTTTTTATTGGGAACATGTTTAAAGTTATAAATTAACTCAGAGAGAATTGATATTTTTACGATGTTAAGTCTTCCTATCCAGTAATATTGTTTGTCTTTCTATTCATTAAAGCCTTGTCTGTGTCCTTTTGGGGCATTTTAATGTTCTGTCCTATAGATCTTGTGCATTTCTTGTTATATTTAATGGCAGTCTGTTGGTTGTCCCAATACTCATTCTCATTTTCTTCCCTAGTAAGAGAACACCATTTTTGTTTTGTTTTGTTGTCTTTTTTTGAAGCCCTGCACATAATGATGTAGCTATAAACTGGAATTCAAAGCCTTCCTTACAGCTGGGTGTGGTTATATGACCAAGTTCTAGCCAGTCAGTTGTGTTAAATCTCAAAAGGAAGAGGCTTACTCTTCTCTTTCCTTCCTCTAACTATTGCCTGAATGAGGATATAATGCCTGGAGGCCTAGCACCCACCTTCAACCATAAAGCAAAGGACCAAGTCCCAGGAATGGTCACTGGACTTCCCACCACCAGATAACACTCATGAAAAAAAAAATAAACTTCATTCTTATTTAAAGCAAGCACTGCTGTCTGGGGTTTTTAGGATAATCGTGCCTGAACCCACTTCTAAGGAATCTAAGTTGTTATTTTATATTTTAAATTCCTATTGCAAATGGGGTGTTTTCTTCCATCATATCACTTATCTGCTTGCATATGTATGTACTATGTACTAATTACTAATTTTTCCTTATCATTTTATGCGCTGCCACTATTTCAATGTTCTTTATTTTTGCAAAGGAGTTTTCCAGTTGATTCTCCTAGATTTTCCAAATCATCTGTAACTCGTGATCTTTTTTACTTCTTCCTTTTTGGTGTTTACATTTCTAATTTATTTATTTTGCCTGTGTTGGTTAGAAGCTTAAGAACAATGCTAAGGAACAGTGACAATAGTGAGCATGTTTGTTAATCTCTGATTGGGGGGGGGGGGTCCCTCTCAGCACTACCAGCCTTTCCTCATAGCCTTTTATCATAGCCCTTGTCACTCAGAACCCCACTGAAGGCTACTTTACTGTGTCTTCTCCACTAGACTGAGGACTTGTGAGAACTTCCATGGAAACTCCCTTTCTCTCCCAGCTTCCAGAGGTCCCAGTGAGCTGGGGGAAAGATGGTAAGGAACTGGCTATGCAGTGCCCTCTACTCCTGGGTGTCTCAGCCTCGAAGCTGGATTGACAGTTGCAGCTGGATCACTCTTTGTTGTGGGGGGTTGTCCTGTGCATTGTAGGATGCCTAGTAGCAAGTGGACCTATGCACATTAGATGCTATTATCAATGCCCCCCACCTTCAGTTTTAACAACCCAAAATGGCTCTAGAAATTGTCAAATGCCCCTTGTAGGACTGCTGGTAGACAACTACTGCTCTAAGTCTTAAACAGTGATCAAGTCTCCAAGATGGTCTGGCCCAGGTCATTAAGCCAAATAGGAATTTGAGAGCAAGGCTGTCAGGAAAGGGTGCACCTGCCTGGAATGTCCTCTATGACATTTGTCCTGGGAGACAGGAAGCCTGACCACACAAGCCCTGCTGACATTTGGTACAATTAAGCCACCTTTTTAAACATCTTAGGAAATCGAGGCTCAGGAAAGGTAAGCAGCTCACTCAGGCTCACATGGCTGGTAAGATGCGGTGCTGGGCTAACTCTACACAACTGCCTGAAACCACCTTTCAGATCAAATGTAAGATCCATGAGCTGGAAATCTCTATCTGCTGCTGGGACCCAAATTCCTTTGGGTTTAAAAAGGTGGGCTTCTTGGTGAGAAGGGGAATACAGAAGCTGAGAGATCACAGTTGCTGACAAGGAAGGAGTGATTTGGGGCACGATGGTATAACCAAGACTCCCTTGAGGCAGGGGTGCAGATCACTTCCAGAAATTCAAAAGAGCATCAAGAAAGTCCCAAATATGTTTGAGATTCAGTTTCCCTATCTGTAAAATGGGGATAATATTGCCATGATTGAATGATGTAATCCATATGAAAGTTCTAGAACAGTGCCTGATACATGGTAGTTACTCCAGGAGTAACTAAAGGACTCTACTAGTCTCAAGGGGTCTCCAACAGTCATTTCTTACAATACACATGCCTTGTGGGGGCAGGTCAGTAGGACCCCCCAAAACTCTTTCATATTTGAGAAATATTTATTAGTTCCTAGTGTGTATAAACCACAGAGACAGGCTCTGTGGGATGAAAAATAGGGAGCATATGTCACTATAACATATGGGAGAAAGTGTCAAATAATACTTGAGAGAGAGACAGAAAGAAACTTTTTACCCAGTCCAGGGAGAGAATCACGGACTCCTCTCCCCTGGTCTAGGGAATGACACCTTGCAAGCAGGGAAACACCAGTGGCCCCAGGGGAGAAAGCAAAGGTAGGTGGGGTGGTTGAGGGAGTGCGGGGGTGGGGGTGGGGGCACAGGTGTCACCAGTCAGGATTGCTGTGACAGCTTCCAGATGCTCAGCAACCATCCCAGGCCCTTCTGCAGAGCCAGGGAGCAGTTGTGCAGCAGCGGGAATCTGTCCCTATGCTCTGTGGCTCACTGTGTGCTATCACCCCTTATCGCTCATCTCCCAACAACAGCCCTGGGCTGAGAGGTATCATCATGTAAGAAACGTCGGGGGTGGGGACAGGTGGGGGGAGCACCAAGACTCCCGAGGCTCCTGAGCAGGGACCCGAGCAGCAGAAGCTGGGTGCAGTCCTGCTTTCCTACCCCTGCACCTCAGCCATCTTATCTGGGGGAAAAAAATCATCCTTTCCTACTTGTGAAATTGTATTTTCCCAATTCCATAGATGCCTCAAGAATAAGGGCCAAGAAAACTCTTCTGGAAACCGACTAGCATTTAGCAAAAGGTTGGCACACAGGAGGCCCTTCACACCTAAGAAAAAATTGAAAAAAAAAAAAAAAAAGTTTTTTTTTTTGTTTTTTTTTTGCTTGACTTGAAAACTCATCCCAAAAGAAGAGATCCCTGTCTTCTTTGCCCAGGCTCTATATTTTTTATGCCCTCCTCTCCCTGGTAGGCTCACTGCTATATTTCTCTGGCATGCTAATTCCCCAAAGCTCAGGCCCAAACGCCACACAGACGACAGCAAATTCTTCCATTTACTTGAAGATAAGAGATTAGAAAGATTACTTCTCAGGATGCCAACTATTTGGATCACCACAGAGCAGGCCCTCCGGGTTGGTTATGAAGAAACTCTGCTTGTTTTTGGACAAATAGTGGAGACTAGCACATGATTGTGGTTAATCAGATGGGAAAACAGGCTCTTCTGGCAGATGTTGCTGAACACCTTCGTAAACTGAATAATACATGCAAAGAAAGACTGTTTTCCCCTTCAGTATAGCACACCCTTGACGTTGTGGCAAATGTTGGTGAGCGGCTGGTGTCCTTCCTCCTGGCTCCCTCCGTGGTGACCACTCCCTAGGTCACGCAAGTGCCACCCTGGGCCAGATAGGACCCCAAGCGCGAAGCCTAGGAAAGTGTACCTCACGCCTCTCTGTCAAATAGAAAAGCGTAATTTGCCTCAGAGCCAAGGTAAATGATTTCAAATTCTCCATTACTATGCTGTTACCTGAGAGTCCGTGGTAATGTTTCACGCTGGGCCAGTCTGCAGCGAAATCTTGCAGCCTTTTCATAGGAAAGGCTCAATCATTTAGGACAAAATAGTTAACCACCATTTTCTTTTTTTTTCCAAATGCTTTTATGTACTGGCTCCATCTAAGTCTTTTTTTTTTTTTTTTTAAAGATTTTATTTATTTATTCATGATAGTCACACAGAGAGAGAGAGAGAGGCAGAGACACAGGCAGAGGGAGAAGCAGGCTCCATGCAGGGAGCCCGACGTGGGATTCGATCCCGGGTCTCCAGGATCGCGCCCTGGGCCAAAGGCAGGCGCCAAACCGCTGCGCCACCCAGGGATCCCCATCTAAGTCTTTAAATGCATTATCTCATTTAATCTCACTAACGGCCTAGGAATGTGGCAGGACTATTATCGCCTCCATTTTTAAAGGGTCCAGGGGATAGTTCCCTGGCCCTGGACACACAGGTGGTAAGTGACATAGTCGGTTTGCCTGACATCAACTCCCATGCTCTGTCTGAATCACTTTGCTATGTTTGGAGGTGAGCGGGGGAGGAGAAAAGATTGTATCTACACGCCTGCCCTTCTGTGGGATTGAGAACACAGTCCCTCTGTTGCGGTGGTGGCTGTTTTGGGCTCCTGGCAACATGGTCATAAGATGTAACTGATAAGTAGACAATGCTGCTTTGACCAAAGCGATGACCCCTGGTCTGGAGAGAGCAGGCTTTGGTGACCACACTGGCAGATGGAAATCCGAGGTGTGAAACAGTACCCCTTCGCAGCCAAAACGCATAGCCAGGGGCCGTACCTGTACATTAAGGCTTGGAATCCCAGCAGAATAACTTATCTGACTGCATGATTGTGTCCAATTACTTTTTTTTTTCATCCACGGTAGTGAAACCACATTCTTAACACTTGATACACTCCCAGATACTACCCTGACCTCCACTGATGGGAAATAGGCCTTGACTTGTGTCCCCAGTGAGTGGGATGGACCCCTGACCATCATGACATTTACGCCTACCCCCCTCCCCCCGCCCACCTCCACTGTCCCTCTCCAGGCCGTCAATCAACCTGCACTTAGAATGGCTATTTGGGGTTCGGTCAGTGTACAGATTGGGCCAAGAACAGTGACAGCCTCAAGAAAGTCACTTCTCAGAGCTCGCTGTCCTCAAATATGAGAAGAGACGGCTGGATGAGCTAATCCCCAAGGACCCTTCTAGTCTGAGATCCTGGGAAGCAAAGGCAGCTGGAGCCCATGAAGTCTAAACTTGCAGTCCTGGCCGTTGCACACCAAATGTTTCCCTTTCCACTCAGGAGCAAACCCTTGCCAGCAGGCGTTTTTATACAAAACGTAAGTCAGACAATACTCTCCTTCTCCTTGCACTCCTCAGGGGCGCCCCATGAACATGCTTCCTGGCGTGGTGTGTGAGGTGCTCTGGGGTCTCCACCGGACAGTTAGCATCCTCCCTCACCGCACCTCATAATCCAAACTTGGACCTGTAGGCCTTGGGTGCTTCACACGTGAGGCCATCTCCTGCCTCGATGTTCTGGCACAGGCCCCACTGTGAGGATCTGTCTTCCACAATGGACACCCCGTGAGGGTGGGGCCTGGAAGCCCCCCTGTGCCCCAACCTTTCTAGCATCTCAATACCCTCTGGTCAAAGGATGAAAGAATCAGTGAGTAGAGAGAGGAATTTGTGAATCATGGCCCCAGGCAGCCAGGCAACCTGAACAAATACTTTCAGATACCATATGGAACTGTTAAAACATATTATTAAAAACTGTTAAAACCAGGCCCAAACCATCAGAGGCAGCTGAATCTGGCATTCTTATACCCTCTGATCTGTTCTGCTGTTACACTCAGGAAGAACCCCTTCGCTAACCCTGGCAGTTTCCATGGTGGTCAAAGTGGAGCCCAGGAGCCTGGCTCCCACTCTGGAGCTGACCCTCATCACCCCCTCCTTCTTTTGTCACTACTTCCCTGTCCATCCAGCCACACAGTCAGGGGTCTCTTTCTGCATTTTCCTGCCTTGAGACCTGTGCCACATGGCTGTCCCCACTCCCTGGAGAACAGACCCCTTGTCATTAAGGTCCTTGACTCAAACCCTCTTCCTCAGGGAGGCCTCTCTCTGGCCACCCTGTCTGAAGCAGCCCACAGCCATGCACCCCCCTCCACCGACCCTTACTTGAATCTCAGTCACCTCAGCCATTCCCTTTGCGGCAACGACCACAACCTGTAATGACTCCGCTTGCTTATTTCCTTGAGTGTATGGTTTCCCTCACGTGAGCTCCATGGGAACGGGGACTGCATCTTCATGTTCCCAGCGCAGTCCCCAGAGCCCTGCAGAGTGCCTGCACTCATTGCTGGTTGAGCGCCTGGATGAGACAGATCTGTGGTTAAGTCCACTTCAGCATCTAGTTTACGGCATGACTACAAATCCTAATGCATCCATTGCCAAGTTGGCCCTACTGTGTAATGTTCCACAGTATTCATGGTTGCCACTCAGAGTCTGCTTTTTGTGGTAGGCCCTGAGGATACTGAGAGAGAAGACATAGTCCCTGTCCTCAAGGAGGGGTCTCTAGAGGTGGACCTGAGGCCAGAATGCTTGGGATAAGTCCTACGCTGGCGGGACAAATGGGACACTGTCACCACTGCCCTTAGAAGGCAAGGGCTGTTGGGCTCGTGTTTTTCTGGGCCCAGCGATTCGGAGGTCAAAACCTAGCCAGCATTCCGTCATCAAAAAAAGGGCCATTCCAGCTAATGGGCCAAGAATAACCTTTCTAGGGGGTGTGGCCTGGAGCCTCGCGGAAGTGGACTATAAGATCCTCATGCCCAGGATTCCCAGACGGGGAGGCCACAACACCACTCTTCAAGGTCAGGGCAAGAAGCTGCCCAAACTAAGTGTGGGTCTTCCTCGTCCAGCCACTCAAGGAGCCACGTGCTAGAAGAGCGGTCAGCACCTCGCAGGTCACCTCCACCCAGACAAAGAGCTGAGGAAACACAAATGTAACTCTGCTCAAGTTGAGGGGGATGTAGGGGAAGCACGTCTTCCTGCGAAGGGAGGGTCACCCAAGTTACTCGGAGGATATCAGAGGCCTCCTGTGAGGCCAGGGAGCTGAAAACAGACTGACCTCTGAGGAGACAGAAAACAGATTTTATTATTCTTAAAAAAAATAAAGACGTCTTACATTTGTATTTGTTTAATTTGGCCATAGAATGTATTTGCTTTAAGACTCTGTGGTGCTTGTCAGCTGATCAGAAATGTGAGTGGGCGCGTGGGCGCATGTGCGCATGCACACATGCTGCTAGGGACAGCTGTAGGGCTGTGCTTGCACCCGTACATTTAGTCATGGACTTAGGCCTGCAACCAATGGATGAGGAGGATACACAGGTCCAGGAGCAGGGGGCCAGTGAAGGAGAGCCTTCTTTTTATTTTTATTTATTTATTTTTTTGAGCCTTCTTTTTATTAGGGAGCACAAAATCTGGCAGAATTTATTGAACAGCCAGCCTCCATTGCTCCAGCTGATGAATATTTACCGGGCAGCGACTATGCACCTGGGACGTCCTGGCTTTGGAGTGAGGGCAGGCGTCTCCTGATGCCTCAGCTCACACATGCTGCATCTAAGGTGACTTGAGACATCTAAGTGGATGCACCAACCAGGTGGTAATAGATGAAAGTTTAGGCTAGAGAAATAATGAGTGTGGCTGAAATAGTCTGAGGAGAGAAGTAGGCTAAGACTGGTCTGTGAGCAAACCCAATGTTTAATGGGACGACCAGAGAGGAAACTCAGGAAGCCCAAGGAAGCCCAAATATCCACCTGAGGTTCAGAGAGAGTTTGCCCTTATTTATAGTTTTGATATTTTCTCTTTAGGCTTAGATATTCTGATTTAGAAATCATAGTAGTGATAATGAGGACGATAAATTGTATTTTCCAAGAAGACATTTTTCCAGATCAGTAGAGGTATCATGTGCCAGGGTTGGCCCAGGGAAGAGAAAGAAAAGAACCATAAACTTCAAATCCACCAACAGGAAGAAGGGAAGGGAATTCCAGAATTCCACTCAGAGAAAAAAGAGAAGCAGCAACAATTCTGCAGTGACACTGGGAGATGGCCCTTGCACAAGACAGCAGCTGTCGCCATGCAGGAAGGAGCTCTGCTCAGAGAAAACCCACCAGAACTCCAGGAGCTGTCCAGCCGCCCAACCAAGGACCAAGTGGCTCCTCCTCCTCCCCTCAGCTAGTGGGTGTAGTGGGAGCCCAGCTGGACAAGAGTCCAGTTTCCTGGGCCCCTCTCTTCACTCCACGAGCCCATTGCCTTCTGGCTGTCCTCCCTGGCACTTCCTTCCTTCTGCTCCATCTAAGGGGGTCACTGTGCTCTGGATATTTCTTGGCTTCCTTCTCATTAGAAACCACCCTCCCCTAAACTATAAATCTTTTGAATTAGTTGCAAATCTGTTCAGTGTCACTGAGCTAAGGTGGGTACTTAGGGTTTAAGGGGTAACTTCTCCCAAGGAACCTGCATAGATTGATGATTGAGAAGACTCTGGAGAGTTAGTGGAGGAGATGGGATGCGGCAGTGGAGGGGGGAGGCATAGCCTCAATACCACTTCTCAGATCCTGGCTAGAGGGGGCCTAGAACCTTTCTAGTGGCCACTCCTTACCCCACCTCTGGGATCAGCTTGAGTCACCCGCTTCCTTTTATTTAACCCTAGGACCATTCTTGGGAAAAGGATTTTCTTGATGTCATTCAGCTAAAATTCAGAGTGCCGTTCATTCCCTGACTTTGCCAGCAATCACCAGTTGCATTTCTTCTCACACTAGAGCAGGCTGTTTGGCCACAGATATGGACGAAACAGTAGTAAGTTATGTTCAATGGAGGGAGGTACTTAATAAAGGCTGACCCATCTCTGCCTTGGGAAAAGTGATACCCAGCTTTTAAATAAAGTCTCTTTCATTACAATCAAGGTCATGGAAGGGGACTAGGGGCAAGTGCCATACCCATAGAGCAAAGTGAACCCTCAGATTTAGCATTTACAGCTTCACTATTCTTGAGCTACCATGAGGATGCATGACAAGCAACAGTTTCTACCGGTACAGAGTGCATACTTTAATTTGGTTTTTAATGAAGCCCAGTATGTGGTATAAGCTAACTGGCCAGAGAGTGAGCCTGACCAAGTAAAGCTAGGGAGGAGGCCTATGAGAGGTATAGTTCTCATTCAAAAAGCAAATGGGCTGGCCAAATTAAACACAAAAATGAGCAATTTGTTGGTGGTTCAGTTCTCTAAATATTCTATTCTGAAATAAATCATGACTTGTGAATTTATTTTAGCAAGTGCTGTGGCAAATGCTAAACTTTGGTGGAAACTAAAAAGGTAATGAACATGTGTGTGAGGAGGTGCCCAGACAACACAAAACTCTCAATATCTCCCTATACACCATAGCTCTATGTTATATTAGTCATACTGTACGACACACACTTCATTATCTATATCCTTTATTATATATGTAAAGTATATAGTGTTATTAATATAGAGACAAATTGATATTTATAGACAAAGATACATGCAGAGATGTTGGGAGTTATGTGTTCCTGTGTATATACAATGAAGTAAATATGTAATAAAGTAGGTAACATGCTGTGTGAGAATGAGTCCAGGCAACATGTAATTCTCTCTCTCATCGTTAATTATACTAGGTACTTTATTGTGGGTATAATATGGTACATATAAGTAATATATATATAAAAATTATACATATAGACATGATATATAGAGAGATTTGGGGAGTTATACATTATGTATATATACAAAATATATATGTAATAAAAACACACATGTAGCTAAGTAGAAATGTAATATACATGTAATAAAGGGCTTAGTATTAATATACGTTAACAAATATTTAGTATAATTATTTGTATTTATGTTTATGTTATGTAATTCATACATGTATATATAGTATAATACATGTGTATATAGTGTATGATTTACATAAAATCAGTAAGTTGAAGTGACTTCTTAGATTATACCTGGTAGTGTTGGTCTCCTTCCAATTTCACAATTTATTCTTACCTACTCATCTATGCTAACAGAGATGGATGTCAACAATTACTCTTGAAGCCCTAAGAATATACAAATGCAAAATCCATCATCTTACGAAGCTAAAAAAAAATCTATTTTCATGCACTAACAGCCCCAAATGGAGGTTAAACAAGTGCTAATTTCCTAATCTGCTGATGACTGTTAAATACTTTTTATTGCCAGAGATTAGCTGTTAAGATATTTATATATATTACACGCACAACCATACCTGCTCTTTTTCAAAACATAAATGTTCTGATTTAATGGAAAATCACTGCAGGGCACAAGTATAAACTATAAAACAATTAAAATCATAAATCCAAATGGCAGCAATTCTCAGTGAGTTTTACAACATCAAACCAAGCAGCTGCCAATCTGAAAAACTGTGCCCCGGGCCCTGCAGGTGAGCTGGCTAGAGCTAGGGCAAGGGGCAGGCAGAGGCAGCTTTCCATGGGTGGCCTCTAGTGAGAACCCAAGGCTGGCTGGAGTCTGGGGGGCAGTGGGATCATCAGCCCAGGGCTCAGGAGGTCTGAAGGCAGAGGCTGGCCACAGGCTAGCCAGCTTGTTTTCCTTTCTTAGAAAAAAGTCCCTTCATTCATGCATTCAGATATTTACTGAGCAACTACTATGCAGCACATCTGTTCTTGGCAAGGAGGAAACAAAGTCCCTGCCCTCATGGAGCTCACATTCCAGTGTGGAAAAAGACATCAGTTAATATAACAGTAAATAGTATGTTAAGTGCTCTGAACATTTAGGCTGGAATTAACTCTGACCCATGTCCTCATCTCTCCTCCATGAATTGATGAGTATTTACTGAGCACCTTCTAAATGCCTGGACTTTGTGAGAGGACTTATAAGAGATAGAATTCTGAGATGTAGCTTCTACTTGCAGGGGAAAACAGGAGAAGGCCACAAGCCACCTGTTCAGTGATGGCATTTGATGAGTATTTACTAAGTGCACCTCATATGGATGATCTCATTTAAGTCTCGCCAAAACTCTCTGGAATGGGTACCACCATCATTTCCATCTTATAGATGACAACACTGAGGCCTGGAGAGGGTGAATGCCTTGCCCAGATGCCCACTGCTAGCTTGGGGCTGGGAACCAGAATTTGCACCCTGTAGAGTGACCTCCTAATTGCACATGTTTGTCTACACTAGGTGGTGGAGACCATTGACACTAGAGTTCCTAACTAGCTGGAAGCTCCCTGAAGAAGAGCTCACATCTGCTACATGATCTGTGTTCTCCCCGGGATCCCCAGTGCCTGCTCCAGTGCCAGGAGAGGTGAGTACATATCGATAGCTGGGTCATTCTCTGGGGGTCCCACTTCAGGGTCACCCCAATATGCAGTTCAGAAGGTCATTAGGTGTGGCAGTCCAGTCCTCACTTCTCAGTAACTGCATTTCATTGACTTGTCAACCTTACTTTTAGTGGTCAACCAGAGATCTAGACTTGGAGCCCTTTGAAAATTGGTTACAGGTCAAGGGCATAAGGGTTAGGAAATATTCACCAAAACAGGGACTCTCCATGATGCCACTTATGTATTAATAAGGCAAAACTGCCTGAGACTGAGTGGGAAGCTGTGGCATCTCACAGACATGAATTTGCAGATTACTCGGGTTCCGACTTCTTATTAATGATATGGGAATACAGTGACTTAATCTCACTGAGGCTCAGGTGTCTCACCTGTAAAATGGGGATAATGATTACTCATTTCAAAAGCTTACTGTGATGCTTAAGTAAGATAATATGTAAAAATTTATTACAGTTCCTGGCACAGAGTGGGTGCTTGACAAATAGTAGTGCCAATTCCCCTTCATGAGCAATTTCCAAACTTGATCATTGAAACCACTAGTTTCTTACTCCTCTCTCAACTACAAAAAAAAAAAAAAAAAAGACTGTCTGCCCCATAAATAGATTTGAATGTCTGCAGCTTTTTTTTTTTTTTTTTTTCAGACTGACCACATTACAAGCAACACTGAAAGGGAGCAGCACAATGGTAAACAACAGCCAGAAGGGGAAACCAGAATGAAGAAATAGAACTAGGAATTATAGAATGGCGGCTGTACTCTTGCTGCTAGATTTTATTTTCCGCCATAGCTGACTTTGTGCTTCAGTGAGGAGGGTACTCCCGTGTGTGAGCTGCAGAAGGATACTCAACATCAAGGCTTGGCCAGTTTGGTACTCCTGTGACTTTTGAGGCAGAGATAGAAAAGTAGAGACTGAGCAGGACCAAGCTTTGGTTTCCCATGGTCACAGCTATGAGGCATGGTCCAGCCATGCCAGCCTCCTTGGTCCAGCCCATTTCTCACGGATTTTCCAGCTTGCCCATTGTATCTGTGACCTGCCCCATCACTATCCAGCAAATTCCTTTTCTGTGCAAGTCAGCTGGAGCTCTGCTTAGCACTAAGACCCCTGACTAAGCCCTGGGTCCCAGGCCAATCTTAAAACCCCTCACTCATCAGTGGAGGCAGGCTGCCCGTAATGACAGCCACTTACTCTCAGAGGCTTACAACCTTGGGATGATCTTAGGAGCCAGACCAGTGTACTCTGAGAGTGGAGAGACCCTGCTCAGCCTCATACATTCACAAGCACCTGTAGATCACTGACTATGTGCACAGAACTGATGGAGAACATAAAACTGATACTGTGACAAGCAGTCAAGGGCAGCAGAGTAAGCAATATGAAATGTAGTGTATCTCTATGCCCTGAGAGAAGCCTAGAATGAATAGCAGCCACACAAGGTGTGTTGACACGACCCATGAACATCCAGAAGCTGAGGGGTTAGGATCAGATGCTGGTTTAGGGCTCGATCTCTCTCTCTCTCTCTCTCTCTCTTTTTAAATAGTTGATACAGCTGTTTCTACTTCAACTTCAAAATAAGAGAAAACACTAAGCTGCTATGAAAACCTAGAGGAATCGTTGCTAGGGATATTGTATTAAGAGGATTCTAAGAGTCCAGGGTTTCAGCAACATGAGAAAGAAATATCAATGACAAATTGTTTGAAGGCACGGGTCAACGATTTTGAGCAGAATGGACCTGGGAGCTGAATAAAGAGTCGAAGCTGAAGCACAGAGCTAACTGGGAAGGTGCAAGTCTGCAGGCTTTCTGGCCCTCAAGCCCTGCCTTTCCATCTCCTGGCCTTCAACTTCCAGGCTACGGGCCTGGGGGCTTAAAGCAGCATAAACTGCTGCTAGCTGTTAAAGCTCAGCAATCACACCCATATTTCAAGGGATCTCATCTAGAGAAGTCTATTACTGTTGGGCCTTCAGGAAAGTGTAAATTAGAGAGGCATCTTCATCCTCCCGAGCATCTCCTCCTCTCACCCTGTCTTCCTCAGTGCTGCCCTCCCCCTGACCTGGTGCTTTTGGCCTCTGCCCTTGACCTTCCCAGCTCCCTGGAAGGCCGCTGCAGTGGTATCATCCTTGGGTGTGAACGCTCTGGAAAAGAGGTAAGAAATTCACATTTGTCAAACTCTTACTACATGCCAGGTTCTGTAGAGAGACCCAAGAACACTATGAGAGTTACTACTGGGAAAACAGCTTTTAACCTGGCATTAAAATGGAAAATAGATATTTAAGTATTGATACATGTCAAATAAAAGGTATGCATCTTAGGCATTTGCAGAAACTGTTCTCTCTGCCTGTAACACTCTTGCTCTCTCTTCATTGGCCAACTCTCATCACTTTCTGCAGGAAGCTTTCCTGGGCTCCCCTAGTTAGCTTCAGTCCCCCTCCTAAGGGGTCCCAAGGCACCTGGATCTCCTCTGGCACAGTATTCATGACAATGGAATCTGAATGCCTATTTGTTTGTCTCCCAAGGGAGGCATGAAGAAGGGATGAAGGCACCATGTTGAATTTTTATCTCCACAGGACCTTGCATGGTGCTGGAGATGAAGCAAGCACTGAAAAAACCTGTGGTTTTGACAGAGAATGCACATCTCTACTAAGAGGAGACTTGGATCCCTGTTGGCTGAAGGTGGTTGGATTCCAAGACAGTAAGCACTTTGGAATATTTACTAACTAAAGATCCATTAAGTGATTTTCTTCTGGAAACTGTGTTGCCTGTGCCACAGCTCGGATGCCAAGCTGATCAAACAACACTGCCTGAACCCTCTCTACAAGAACCAACCTGCTGGGTTGTTAGTACTCTGGCTTGGCAGCCCCAACCCTGTTGCTTACATCTGCCATGCTGTTTGCACAGATTAACTTCCTTAAATAATTTTTAATCATTTTAAGCAGGTACTTCACTTAACACAATGAGGACACGTACAACTTGATTTTGATTCACACTCTATTTTGTTCTGGTAGTAATCATGTATAAAATGGACTTTGATTTTCATGCTTATTTAATCCTAATGTGAATTACAAATGACTCATTGTCCTAGGCTGAACATTTGTTTTTCTCAGAAGATCCTTATTTATGTACCTACTAAGTGTCACTGCACTGTTAGTGTGTGTCCACATTTATTAGCGTGTGTGAACTTCGGAGAAGGGAATTATCAAAGATACTAAAAAGTGGCAAAAGTCCATCAGTTAGTTTTATTTGGCTAGATAAAGTCAGTGACTAATTCATTTCCCTCCTGATGATATATAGTTAATCATATGTAGGAAACTGACTTTTCCTCTCCCCCTCTTCCTAGCCCTGCCTGGCAAGAGCCAACCCCTGGTCTGATGTGCCAACTTCAGAAAAGATTCTTTTGTTCCAGATAAACTGATTCCCATACACTCAAACTTTTATTTTAAACTCAGTCATTGTTACCAAAAATGTCCCCTCAAAGTCATTCTGTGTTCACTTACTGACTGGTTCCAAAGAACTTTCTAGAGGAGCACAGTGCATCAGAAACCAAACAATCCTCTTTGTCAGCCACATCATAGGGACTATGCCTACTTTTCCTTTCTAATACTTGGATTACTGAATTCTCGAGAATGGATGAACTCTGGCACTGCCCCTCAATCCGTTTTCCCAAATATTCTTCCAAAGACATTTATTCTAATATTTAGATATATGTAAGTGAAATCGACTAAATTCCAATTTTCTAAAGTTTATATACATATATAGGACTAAAATATGGCAGTGAAGAAGAACTTGATAAATTGCTAGAGAGAGGACTAATTTTGCTTCACAATTAGTAGCTGAAGCAGGTAAGACACCATTGCAAATACTTACCAAAGTGTCTTATTTGTGCCCCCCAGGGAGATAGTCCAAGTGAGATATCCCTTTTTTTTCAGTAAAGGCTTTTTTTTGTTTGTTTTTTTAAGATTTATTTATCCACGAGAGACAGAGAGAGAGAGAGAGGCAGAGACGTAGGCAGAAGGAGAAGCAGGCTCCATGCAGGGAGCCCAATGTGGGACTTGATCTTGGGACTGCAGGATCACACCTTGAGCCAAAGGCAGATGCTCAACCACTGAGCTACCCAGGCGTCCCTTCAGAAAAGATTTAACTGTGTGTAAATGGTTCAAGACTCTCCATATTTACCAATTAGGTGGAGGTTGCTAGTGAAGAAATATTTTTAATTGTTCAGGGCCACCTGACATTATATCAACATGCAACACGTCCATCCTTATCACTCATGACACTGACTGTGTAAAGACCTTTGCTAGATGTAGATCAGAGAGCTGGAAGACTGGCCCCTGGCCTTAAAGAATTTGTAGCATGAGAAAGTTAAGTCAATGAGTGAAGTTTTGGTTACTAAGAATATGATCTCTTTCATCTACCCAGATGCTCTAACATAAACACAGAGCTGTGGATTTCCATGGTCATTTTTAACATAAGCAGGAATCTCCAACTGGTGAATGAACATAGGGCAGTATCAAGGGTACTGACCAGCTAAGATTCATCGAGGAGGAGGGACTTGATTATATTAATGTCAACTTATTAGGTTATTATTTAAAAGGAGATTCTCTCTAGATGGTTATCTATTCATATTCTTTATGGTGTCTCAGGAGGCAAAAACACTATTATAATTGGAAATAAGTATAGTGTCCACTGTTGGACACTAACATCTCTTCATTTATAAGTAAACATTTTAAAATCACTTTTCAAACTTGGTGCAATTGTTTGAACACTGTCAGTTGCTTGAACTTGGCAGTGCCTTGAGTTTGCTTCCCCTTCAGATGGGCATGTGCCTCATAAACACTCCTTTCCTTCATTCATTATTGGAACTTGATTTCTTTGCACTTGGGAAGGTGCTAAACCTTATCACCGAATACCAAAGAGGTTGGAAGGAGGAATAAGACACAATATGACCTTAAAACCAATACATTTGCTTTTGATCCACGTGATACAGTGTTCTTAAAGGATTCTAAGAGTAAACAGGTAAAATAATTCATTCCTCCCCCACCCCTGGGCCAAAAAAAGTAATTCCTTGTTTTGGGGTGGGGCTTTTGACACTTGCCCCAAATTCCTTTATCCTCATGATCAGTGAGTGAGCTGATGAACCTTATTTTAGTTTCCCACTTCTCAGTAACTGTCCTACAATTGGAGGTAATAGTTTAAGACATTAATATGTGTGATTTACTTATCTTTTGACTCTGAGTTTCCTTTTAGCAGTGTGTAGATAAAAAAAAAAGGGGGGGGGTATGGGTGGGGGGTTCAAGTGTTTTCCTTTGTAAGGCTCTTCCTTTCCTTGTATTGCACATTTTTGCTAGTGAACTTGAGTAAACCTTCCTCTTGAAGATTAAACATAGCACCCCAAAGAGAGGCTTCAGAAACCATGACCATTGGGCAGCAAATATTGCCACAAGGACCAATGGCAACACAGTCTGGTAAAAGCTTCTAGAACCTTTCCTCAAGCTTTAGTAGGAAGAACTACTAAATTCAGTTTTATATGAAAAGTAATCTGGCTTTGCTCGGAAATCCTCTACGTATATAGAGGCAAACATCTATTGGCACAGGGGTAAAGAAAACAGGCTATGGTGCCTGGGCCAGGTTCCAGCGTGGCTTCCCCATTTTCTGCCTATGGGATTTCTTTGCTTCAAGTTACAACTTGAAGTCTCAGTTTCTTCATCTGTAAAATGAGGACAGTATTATCTACTTCATAGGCTGTGTTCCTGAAGGTTACATAGGAGAACATAGGGAAAAAACTTATTGTCAGGCACAACTTAACTCCTCAATAACTATTATTAATCATTTTCTTTTCTTTTTTCTTTTTCTTTTCTTTTATTTGAGAGAGAGAAAAACAGAGATATTGAGAGAGAGCATGAGTGGGGAGGAGAGGGAAAAGCAGGCTCCTCCCTGAGCAGGGACCCTGATGTGGGGCTCGATCCCAGGCCCCTGGGATCATGACTTGAGCCAAAGGCAGACACTCAACCAGCTGAGCCACCCAGGTGCCCCAATAAGTATTATTAATCATGTTCATAGTGAGGAGCTTCACATATCAACCCAGACCCAAGCAAGGTCAAAAGGATACAATTAAGGTCTCTTACCACTCAGGTCATCTTTAAAGATGGCTGTAGGAGAGCCTGCTGGGGTGCTAGAAAGAGTCTGTACCTCGATCTGCATTACATAGTAGTCTGTTCATGGAAAGGTTTATTAACACATAAGGATGTGTACTGCACTGGAAGCTTATTAAACCTCAGTAAGAAAAAAAATAAGATAGAAGGGAGGGAAGGACAAAGGGAGGGAGGGAGTGAGAGAGAGGAAAAAGGAGGAAGAAAGAAGTGGTAAAAAAAAGAAAAAACAAGGAGCAGGCATAAATCATTTTTCCTTTAGTCTGCCTTGCTCCCTTGCTCCCTGTAAGTTACCCACAAACACAGCTTCAGGAGAGGACTGCTCATGAGCAAGCCAAGCCAACTGTACAAAGACATTCATGAGAGTTATTTCGGGTATATATTTAGGTGTATGAAGCCATGGGAGTATGAGCTCAGAGATGGCATGTTGGTCTGTTCTAAACACAAACGTACCTACTGACATACTGAAATTGGCGAACGTGACCACCAACCCAGAATTTCCAGTCAACAAACTGGGCAACATTTTCTAGCCGTCCCCTATCAAGCCCTGCTCCATGCTAGATCCTGTAACTTCCCTGTGGGCATCTACACCGTCTCAGAGCCCACTGTGCTGCGGACCTGGCAGGTATTTGCATGTCCTGGCTATAGGTGTCAAAGATAGGCAGTAAATACATGGACACCCCAGAGTCAGAGAGAATAGAACCAGGAGATGTCTCTCAGGGCTCAGGGTGGAGCCTGTCTCAGGGCACTGGGGACGGAGCCTCTGCAGACTGATCTCACACCATAAAATGTTCAAGGTAGTCTGGTCCCAAGAGGCCATAAACAATTATGAAGTCTACTTTACGATGGGTGCACCAAGGTGGAAATAAAAATTGTCTACCAATGTATTCTTAATCTCTTTAATCCCAAGAACACCAAACCATTACTGGCATAAACCTTCCCATAAAAGATTAAAGGGTGGAGTGATGTTAAGGTATTCTGGTTAGATCAAGTTATGATGGTAAAACGACTCTAAAATTTTTCTTTTGTTTGGTTTGAAGCAAAATTTATCTGGAGAGAAGTGGTTTTGGTTTGTGAACCGGCCAAGCAGTTCCCAAAGATACTGCCATATGTTTATTTTAACCATAGCTGAGAGCCACCTGGGGGTGGGGAAACTGATATTAACACGTTAATAAGAAGAGAGGATCATAGTTAAGGCTACTTCAGTTTTTATAGTATGCGTAGATTAAAGATCTTTCTTGATTTAACATTTACGGAAGAAATAAAAGCTCCCCTGGTTTTTCAAACATGGGTGGAATTCTTTCAAAAAAGTTCAATACAATCTCAGACTTTCTATTGTTGAATCTTGGAGAGGGGAGAGAAGAACATGAAATGACAAGTGGAAATCTTTCCCTTATGCCTTCCCCTTATCTTCAGAAGGGTTAAAAAACCTCAGCATCTCAGGACCCCTTGGGTGGCTCAGCGGTTGAGAATCTGCCTTTGGCTCAGGGCATGATTCCAGCATCCAGGATCGAGTCTCACATTGGGCTCCTAGCAGGGAGCCTGCTTTTCCCTCTGCCTATGTCTCTGCCTCTCTCTCTCTCTCTCTCTCTCTACCTCTGTGTCTCCAATGAAAAAATAAAATCTTAAAAAAAAAAAAAAAAAAAAAAAAAGCTCAGCATCTCGATCTGATTTCTTCAGGATCTGAAGTCCCTGCCCTTCTGGCAGTGTTCCCTCTAAGGTTCATAACCCTTACTAGCCAACCAGGTACCTGTTAACTCACAACTTCAAAATGGATGAAAGATCTAAATGTGAGACAAGATTCCATCAAAATCCTAGAGGAGAACACAGGCAACACCCTTTTTGAACTCGGCCACAATAACTTTTTGCAAGATACATCCACGAAGGCAAAAGAAACAAAAGCAAAAATGAACTATTGGGACTTCATCAAGATAAGAAGCTTTTGCACAGCAAAGCATACAGTCAACAAAACTAAAAGACAACCTACAGAATGGGAGAAGATATTTGCAAATGACGTATCAGATAAAGGGCTAGTTTCCAAGATCTATAAAGAACTTATTAAACTCAACACCAAAGAAACAATCCAATCATGAAATGGGCAAAAGACATGAACAGAAATCTCAAAGAGGAAGACACAGACATGGCCAACATGCATATGAGAAAATGCTCTGCATCACTTGCCATCAGGGAAATACAAATCAAAACCACAATGAGATACCACCTCACACCAGTGAGAATGGGGCAAATTAACAAGGCAGGAAACAACAAATGTTGGAGAGGATGCGGAGAAAAGGGAACCCTCTTACACTGTTGGTGGGAATGTGAACTGGTGCAGCCACTCTGGAAATCTGTGTGGAGGTTCCTCAAAGAGTTAAAAATAGACCTGCCCTACGACCCAGCAATTGCACTGTTGGGGATTTACCCCAAAGATACAGATGCAATGAAATGCCGGGACACCTGCACCCCGATGTTTCTAGCAGCATGTCCACAATAGCCAAACTGTGGAAGGAGCCTCGGTGTCCATCGAAAGATGAATGGATAAAGAAGATGTGGTTTATGTATACAATGGAATATTCCTCAGCCATTAGAAATGACAAATACCCACCATTTGCTTCAACGTGGATGGAACTGGAGGGTATTATGCTGAGTGAAGTCAGTCAATCGGAGAAGGACAAACAGTGTATGTTCTCATTCATTTGGGGAATATAAATAATAGTGAAAGGGAATATAAGGGAAGGGAGAAGAAATGTGTGGGAAATATCAGAAAGGGAGACAGAACATGAAGACTCATAACTCTGGGAAACGAACTAGGGGTGGTGGGAGGGGAGGAGGGCGGGGGGTGGGGGTGACTGGGTGACGGGCACTGAGGGGGACACTTGACGGGATGAGCACTGGGTGTTATTCTGTATGTTGGTAAATTAAACACCAATAAAAAATTAATTTATTAAAAAAAAAAAAAAAGCTCAGCATCTCGATCTGATTTCTTCAGGGTCTGAAGTCCCTGCCCTTCTGGCTGTGTTCCCTCTAAGGTTCATAACCCTTACTAGCCAACCAGGCACCTGTTAACTCACAACTTCTCTATGCCATTAGAGCTGCATCATCAGAGAACTTTAGAGCCGGGGCAGGGATTTTCAGCCTCGGGACCACTGGCATGTAGGTCAGATGGTTTGTGGTGGCGGCTGTCCTGTGTGCTGCGGGCTGTCCTGTGTGCTGCGGGCTGTGTAGCATCACCCTTGGCTTCCATCCACTAGATGCCAGCAGCAGCCCCCACCCCCAGAGGTGACCACCAGAAATGTCTCCAGATGTTGCCCATTGTCCCCTGGGGACAAAATCACCCCCAACTGAGAACTCTGTCAGCAGAACAATCAAGAATCACCCAGTTTAATCTCATCAGAGGGCTAAGAAACTATGGCCAAATACAGCATTCTGAATCTGAGTTCAGCGTTTTTCTCCCTAACAGTGCTGTAGCTTGAGAACCAAATTCAATTTTTTTTTCCCCCTGAGCTCCATGTTGGGGAGCTGAGCTCCTTACGTCTATTGTCCAGAATGACAATACTTCCTGGAGCCTTATGAACAAAGGAGCCTCATGGCTCTATAGGCAGTGTGGCCTCTCTGGGCGATGCCCAAGGGGCCACCCATCTGCAAACTCCCCCGGCACCCACCCACTGAGAGCCAGGAGAATCCAAGCAGTTCCCAGGTGGCATTTTAAAAGACACATTATAACCATACCTTCTATCCCAATTCCAGCCACAGGCATTAAGAATCCTCAAGCCAGAAGTAAAATATGCTAGATGAACGTCATTAACAGACTGAGTGGGTGTTCCTTGCTAGCTTCCAGTTGGTAGACTCTAGCTCTCTGTTCTGAACATCGTGTGTCTTTTAGTCCCCTGGTTCAGAAGATGTCTTTGTATGAGTATCTTCACTCTCTAAGAGGTGATGGCTTCTGGGAAAAGAAATTGCTGGAAATGGCACTACCTCTTCCAGCCCTAATGTAAACCACACTGCAAAATAAGGCACTATGCTAAAAACTAAATTCATCCCTGAACAGCCTAGAGGGACTAGCAATTGGAGGAATTCAGAAAACATGAGCCCCCAGGGCTGAGAAACTGCATTTAGAACCACTTGAATGTATTTTGTAAAAGAATTTTATTTATGATAAGAATTTGAATGTCTTCTTGCGTCCTCCCCACCCCTTTATTTATAAAGATTAAGTGACATCATTTAGCTAGAGTAAAGAATGCCCTAAAAAGAACTAATAGGCGAAGTTAGTTTCTACCATTTAGGAAAGGAAAAAAAAAAGCAAAACAAGACCAAATCTAACAAATGCTGTTTTTTTTTTTTTCTCTTTCACAAAAATAACAGAAGGAAAGCTGCTACTGTAATCAGCAGTGATTGCAGGCATTTCCTGTATTTTTATGTCAAGCTGGTTGTTTTTTTTCCATTACATACCCAGTGAACTCCAGTTAGGTCAAGACTAGAGAAAAACAGTACTAATTATGCCTCCAAACCCACAAATCTGCCTACTTAGCTCTGCTAATTTGTGTTGACTCCATGGTTCCCAGGAATCAGCAGAAGGAAAATCTTTATAAGCCACTGACTCCTTCTCCAGAAGCCAAGGCTCTCAATGCCCCCTGCCCTCCATCCCACTTAGTCTCTGCATCCCAGGAACAATCTTTTTGTTCCTTGTGTTTCAGGTTGAGATTCAATCCGGCTCTTCAAATGAGAGGGTCTTGGGTCAATACCAGGCTCCCCGGGTCCATGTTCTAGGCCTATCTTTGGACAGGTCAATGCCTAAACCTCCAGGTCTCATAGTTACTCCTGCCTATCACTAGGGATCTTTATTCTTATGTTTTATCCCAAGAAAGTCTTCTTCCTTACATGTCACCTTCCGTGCTTACATGAGAGTGTTAGAAGTCTGCTTACTGAAGTCAGCGACTATGCAGTGCTGAGCAAAGAGCTTCATCTTTGTTTTTATTTTTTATTTCAAGGCTTCCCATGAAAAGTGTCCCCTACTGTGTTTCTGCCTTTTCCCCTAATTGTTAATATCTGGCTTAGAACACCGCGTCACACTGGGCTTTGCTGTCGACATGGTATTTGCAGAGCTGCCAGTGCCTATCCTTTTTGAATCCGAAAAGTTATGAAAAACTTCCTTATCGATCTGAGGTCATCAAAAAAGAATGACACGATCTTTGGCCAAACTTGGGCAGTTTCTCTTTCTCCATCCTGTCCCACGATTGGCCCCAAGACCCATTCTCCTTTGTTCATGGACTCTGAGGTAGGTTTTCTTTTTGCTGAAGCCTCTCATGCTCAAGGTAAACAAGTTACCTCATTGTTCTTGAATGACGAGGCCACAGAGGAGTCTCTCTGGTTGACAAGACTGTCCCATGGACATTTTCCTCTGTATAGGGTTACTTGACTCTCTGATAGTTTATTCTCCAATTATCCATGCTACTTAACATTTTTTCTTATTGTTCATAGGAATTCCATTGTTTGATGTAATGGTCAACTTCCCAGACTAGGAGGGCCGAGGTGGAACTCTGAGGTAAATAAATACCATTCTAAGAGAGCTTCACAGGACTGAGGATTAGACAGGTTTTCCTAGCCCTTCTGTGATTACCTCAGATGACCCCTCTCTTCAGGTACGGAAATACTTTCAAGCCAAAGCCTGACATCTTTAGCGTCAGCCTCACAGTTCTTTAGTGATCACCTACTATGTACCTGGCTCCACAGTAAGATATTATGAGGGAAGAATAATAGCAATAAATAATTACTATGCCCTGCATATGTCCTTTTCAAGCATTACCTCATTTAATATTCTTTTTTTTAATTTTTATTTATTTATGATAGTCACACACACAGAGAGAGAGAGAGAGAGAGAGAGAGAGAGGCAGAGACACAGGCAGAGACACAAGCAGGCTCCACGCACCGGGAGCCCGACGTGGGACTTGATCCCGGGTCTCCAGGATTGCGCCCTGGGCCAAAGGCAGGCACCAAACCGCTGCGCCACCCAGGGATCCCTCATTTAATATTCCTAATGGTCACGGGTGCCTGGCTAGCTCAGTCAGGAAGACTGTGTGACTCTTAATCTTGGGGTTGTGAGTTCAGGCCCTGCACTGGGTGTAGAGATTACTATATATTACTATATATATATATAATATATATGTAATATATATAACATAGTAATATGTAATATATAACAGTAATATATATATAAATTAAAGAAATATATATTCCTCACAGTCACATGAGGTAGGTATTAATCCTATCCCAAGTTTTTTTTTTTTTAAAGATTTTACTTATTTATTCATGAGAAAGAGAAAGAGGCAAAGATATAGGCAGAGGGAGAGGCAGGCTCCTCGGGAAGCCCAATGCGGGACTCGATACCTGGACTCTGGGATCACGCCCTGAGCCAAAGGCAGACACTCAACCACCAAGCCACCGAGGAGTCCCCCTACCCCAAGTTTTAAACAAGGAAACCAAAGGTCAGAAAGGAACAGAACGGCTACCATGCAGAGCCAGGATCCCACCTGTCCAGGTGTGGCTGGTTCACAGGTGTGTGATTGCCCAGCCAGGCTGTGCATGTCGGGTCCCTGGAAGTTACCGTGGAAAGCACTGAGGCTGCTGCCCCTTGATGTCTGGACCTCATGTAGAATTTATTTTAGAATGCATCATTTCAAAGCCCCTCAGAAAAATCAGGGTTTTGCCACTATATGCACACACTATTTTTGATGCAAAATGATTTTCAGAAATCAGGTTTACTCCCAGAGGAGGACCATTAGACATGAAGGGCACTATTCATGGAATTTTTTTTTTTTTAAGATTTTATTTATTTACTCATGAGATACAGAGAGAGAGAGCGGCAGAGACATAGGCACAGGGAGAGGGAGAAGCAGGCTCCTTGCAGGGAGCCCTATGCGGGACTCGATCCCAGGACTCCTGGGACACTACCTGAGCCAAAGGCAGATGTTCAACCACTGAGCCACCCAGGCACCCACAAAAGGGTGCCCATTCAAAGAAAAATCTAGAGGGGAGTGTAAAAATATTTAGAGTAAAAGCAGTATTTCCCTCTGAGAATAAAGTATCTCAGGAGGACTCTCTCAAAGGAGATGACAATACTCATTTAGATGTATAAACTCTGGTATGTTTGCCTAAAAGTATCAGCCCATTTCCTTACAGCAGAATTGCGAAATTCCCAGCTGCCTGATGCCCTCGCGTGCTTTCTCAAAGAGCTAATTTGATAGGATTTTATAGTACATTTGATAGACACCTGTGTTTTTTTCCCCCTCCCTTCAAACATTAAATTGGGTTCTTAGCTATTAAAGATAAGATCCGTTGTTTCATATTCCTTCTTATATGAAATTTGACCCACAATTTTCTTTACTGTGGGCTTCCCTTTAAACAATAGCAAGGAAAATGACCACAAAATTCTTTAGATTCTCCAAGTGAAATATCTTTCTGCTATCCATAGTTTGGTTTTCCCCTCTGCAAATCTCACTGCTGAAGCACATACTCATTTGCTACTTTCTCCTTCCCCTTAATTTCAGTATAGGATGTTTTTAATCCTCACATTTTTGTAGCCAGCCTTTCAAGGAGTTTTTGTTTGTTTTTAATAGACATTCTTTTCAGAAAAACGATTATTTGTGATCATTAATTTACTGTCTCTGGCCAACCACAGGGCAGAGTGGGGATGGGCAAACATAGAATTGGCTGGCGAGCACATGGAGGCTGCGGGGTTAGCACTGTTATCAGTACAGACCAAAACCTATCAGTGAAATGGCTTGCTTGGTCTTGGTTTAGGTGGGAAGAGGCGAGGAACTCTATACTAAGGCAACCCAGACTTCTTAGCTCATGATGGTTCCAAGGTGTCAACCATACAGAGTTACCATACCGGGGGCTCCCCAGAAGCTCCCCAGTCGCCTTTTGTATTTGTTCCTCATTCTCTTATTTTATTTGAAACACCTAGGTTACAGTTACCCGACTGCTTGTTACCAGCATAAGGATGGTTTAAGTTAGAATCCTGAGGCTTCTACTATGAGAACTTAATGAATTGTAGTTGCAAAGCAGCGCATGCCCATGTGCACACACAGTTCTGTGAGAAGTTCTAAAGGGCAACTCTTGTTTGACATTCTCCATCTGAAGGCATGTGTTCCCTTGCCAGCATGGATATGCCACCTCCCTGAAGGTGGTTTACCTCCTACACAGCATTACGCTGGGCCCCTTGGAGAGCCTGGGACGGGGAGAGGTCATGGCCCCTGACCAAGGGCTAACAATTCAGTTGGGAAGGCAACAAAAATGAAGCATTTTGAGACTGAGCAAGCACTACATCCCTACCCACACTGAAATCCCACAGCCACTGGCCAAATGCTCCTTCACCTTCTGGGGAAATCCCACCCTAATCCTCCTATGCTTGTAATAGTATAAAGCAAGATCTTTCTTCCCGTAACTTTGGGTCTTTGCTTCCAGGGAGTAAGGAATTTTGTCTCACACTGAAAAGAAAAACAGAGTCATATGCAAAGATAATAGAAAAGAAAGCAAATGATGGGAGAACTCTCTCTGAGCTGTGCTTCCCAGGGTACCCTCTGTGATGGGGTGCTAATTACAGAGAGAGAAAGGAGCCTGTGTTTGATTCTGAGCAGGTTCTAATTATAGCTCTGTATCTTATTTTCATTGAAGACACTGATTTATAATTCAGACACACACCTACACACCCACAAATGACTTGGTAGCTTTGAAGCCATTATTGATGCACATATAGCTCCAAAATCTGGCTTCATGCACACAACCATACATCCCTTATCAACAGCCAGATGCCATTTTATATGCATACAAATGTGTCTTTAGACTATAAAGGGTGCACACTGAAGAATATTGTGGAATCTTCAGGGAAGCAGGGCTTCTGGGTTCTTTACAACTCTTAATGTGTTCTTCTAGTCACATGCTCCGTGGCTTAACTCTGGGCAAGACAGACTGGGTGGACATTGTTTGCTGGGGATTTGGATTTTATGAATGTGTATTTCTTTATGCCAACAAGATGCTAGGTTTTCAGGCCCTCAATAACAATGCCCTCCACGACCTCTCAGGAACCCAGAGAAGATGGGCAGCAGTGTCTCTGGGAATGGGCCCTCTCTGTGGGAGCTTGCAAGGTCAGGCAGTAAATAGTCTGAAGTGACCAGCTGAGCTGGGAGCCTTTGTTCTGCTTTGGATAGTTGATAACTTGTGAAATAATACTGTCCTGCCACTTTATCCAAGTATAACCTCCCAGTGCCAAGGACTGAGGCTTGACCTCCACTGTGGTCAAGGAGGGACACCAGATGGAAAACTTGACAGAGTGTGCTTCATGTGGAAGGCCACTGAGGACAGGTTGGAAGGCTTCATGAAATTATCCCTACGACCCCTCAGTAGTCCAGGTCAAGGGGATGGGATTTCCCAAGACCTCTAGAACACACAATCTTGAGAAAAGGGATCCCTAAATATTCATTATTAATGCCTCAAATCCTTTTTCTTCAAATCCTGCCTTTTTCTTGGCTTACGCAACCCAGATAATTGCTTTAATTCACTGTATTTTTAAAATTCATGTCAGTATATCACAAAATTCTCACCGAATCATAAAACAGTAAAGAGGCTCTCTTGAGGGAAAAGGTTTAGATTCTTCCAGAAGCCTCGGACTCTAGAAGGGCAATACTGTTTCCAGTTATGTCAGCCAGATGATGCCCAGCTTCTAAAAGGTTGCAGCTTTGACTCAGAAAAATCATGAACAAAGACTCCTCACCATAGAAAACTAGGTCCAACATAGAAATTTCCTTAGACAGGCCTAGGTCTGCATATGTTTAGTTCTATGCTGTTTGATATGCCCATCACTGCTGTGAAACAGAGTCAGGCACTATAGGGTTATTCTCTGAATGTATGTCTCCCTGCTCATCTGGGTCCAAAGGCCAGCCTGCTCAGCTTGTTCAGACATTAAAAATGTGTCCAGGCAGCCCTGGTGGCTCAGTGGTTTAGTGCCACCTTCAGCCCAGGGTGTGATCCTGGACACCTGGGATCGAGTCCCACAACAGGCTCGCTGCATGGAGCCTGCTTCTCCCTCTGCCTGTGTCTCTGCCTCTCTCTCTCTTTCTCTGTCTCTCATGAATAAATAAATAAATAAATCTTAAAAAAATGTATCCAGGGAATGAAGAGAGAGGCAGTGGTTCATTCCCATTAAACCAAAACCTCAGATTCAGGGGGGAAAAAAAAAAAATATATATATATATATATATATATATATATATATATATATATATATATATATATATATATAAAGTAAGTTAAAAAGAAAAAGAATAGTAGCAGTATCCAGAATATTCTTGAGGAGAAAACTGCAGAGATGAAGCACAATCACCTGTCTCCACAATAGTCAGGGCTGAGATTAATTTCCAGCTGGTCTTCCATCAAAATTCACTGCTTTATGATAGATGTGACAAGGGTGGTTACTGTCCTGTTGCCCCTGTTGCCTGCATCAGCCAGGATCTCTTCTTGCCACAAAGTTATGCCTGTCCAATTTGGGAGGGAATCCCCTACAGGAGGCATGCTAGGAAGTAGCCCCACTCCCTTTCCCCATTGACATGCCTACCTGGAGAGATCTGTCCCAATGGTTCAGGGCATTTCTCCTGCTAATGTTTAAATCCATATATGTACCCTCTCCCTTCCTCAGGTCCTGCCTAGAGTTTCCAGCTCAAAAAGGGAGACTCAGGCACAAGGAGCATTTTGTTTAGAGGAAGGGATATGACAACTGATAATAATGATATCTATGATTTGAGCAACTGCTAGGTTCTGCCCACATCCTGTGAAGGAGGCATTCATATAATATAAGCATTTGACAAATAAGGAAACTAAGGCTTCAAGTGGCCTAGAAATTCCCCAAGGTCATACATCTGTGAGTGACAAGTCTGGTGGGATTCAGATACAGGGCTGTCTGACCTCAGAGTTCTGTGTTTAACTGTGGAACTACAGAGCAGGTCCAGAGAACATATTCTCAACAAGTGACTTCAAAACAAAAAACAAAAACCCCAGTCCAGATCTATATTCCTATGTATTTAGGGTGACTATTTCCAACTGTAGTGTGGAAATGACATCGGAGTGTCTAAGTCAGCTGTGAGGTCCACAAAGTAATTGGATAGCACTAACACGGAAATTATGGTAATGGTTAATACCTAGTGCTCAGTGCCAAACCAAATAGTGTGCTAAGTACTCTGGTGAATGGTCCTATGTAAGCCCCACAACCTCCTTGTAAGGGGAGGGGGGTTTTATGATCGTGTTTCTTAGATTCTAGAACATATTCCCCCTCCCCTCATCTTAAAAATTTTGATGATGCATCTTACAATTAATATTGACAATTGTTCTTTTCAGTCAAAAGACAACAGAAAAGGGGAAGGGAAAAGGAACACATGTAATGAATAGTTACAAAGATGGCAGATATCAATTCAATTATATCAATGATCTGAATATACCAATTAAAGGACAGAGATTGTTGGAGTAGATTAAAAAACAACAAACAAGACCCAATTACAAGTTGTCTACAAGAAGACCGCTTTAAATATAATGATTCAGATAGATTAGAAGGGATAGAGAAAGAAATACCTAGTACTACCACTAGCTAAAGGAAAGCTGGGTCACCTGTATTAATTTCAGACAATGTACACTTCACAGTACAGAGAATTATCTGGAATAAAGAGGCATATTGCATAATGATAAGGGGTCCATGCTTCAAAATGGCCTAAAATCCAAACAAGTATGGCCCTAATAACAGAGTATTAAAGCAGAGGCAAAAAAAAACCTGAGAGAACTCACACCCACAATGCGACATACTTCACATACAGTCCAATGTATAATTAAAAGCCTGACGGTAACAAGTGTTGGCCAGGATGTGGAGAAGTTACAACCTCCATATATTGCTGGTGGGAATGTTAAGACCATGCAGCCACTTTGGAAAACAGTCTGGCAGTTCCTCGGAAGGTCCAACATAGTTGCCATGTGGCCCCTAGGTATACAACTGAGATAAACGAACACATATATCCACTCCAAGACCTGTACCCCAATATCTATAGCAGCAGGTGGATAACCCAGAGTCCAGGAACTGATGAATGAATACACAAAATGTGCTATCTCCACACAATGGGACACTATTCAGCCATAAAAAGGAACGAAGTATTGATGCATGCTCCAACATGAATGGACCTTGCCAACATGCAGAAAACCAGTCACAAAAACCCACGTATTGTATGGTTCCATTTATATGAAATACCTAAAGAGAAAGAAGGTAGGAAAGTGGTTGCCCAAGGCTGGGAGACTGAGGAAGTGATGGGTAAAAGGAATGGAGGTTCTTTTTGGGGTGACAGAAATGTGCCAAAGCCAACTGTGGTGATATGTGAAGATATAAAAAACAAAAACATCGATCTGTATCCTTGCAGTTGGGTGAATTGTACACAGTGTGAATTATATCTCAAGAAAAATTGTTAGAAAAAAAGATAACTGTAACTGAAGGGAGAAATGGACAAATGGCCCCTTTCAGTGACAGATCAAGCAGGCAGATAATCAGTAAGGAAGGATGTGGGTGATCTGAAGGGCACACCCCAACTCGAGCTACAGATTCCTCCTGTAGCAGCGTGCTGGTAAATGTTTAACAACAGCTCTCCAGGGGAACAAACCTTGATCTGTAGCATTTGCTGAATTCCACAGCTGATTTCAAACCACCAGCAAAATGTCACTGAATCATGGAGTTGGAAAGGGGCTCACATAGTCGGCTTTCCCTTTCGTACGCTGTGGCTGGCTCACATTGGGTCAGAAACCAGACTGTTCAATTCCCAAGAACATGGGTGGCTTGAAACAGACCACAGAGAGGATATCTACACCACAGAGATCCGCCACAAATTAGGTACTTCTGTTTAGAGCCAGTTTATCAATACACACCAGCAAAAAACACCCCAACTCATGATTTTGCCTATGTCACCAAGAGACAGAATGCCCCTGGACAAGTCATGCCACCTTTGTTTCGGTTTATTCATCTATGAAGGACAGAACTGGAGGGGCTGACCTCCAAGTTCTCTTCCACAGCCCTCACTTACCATACAATCTAAGATCGTGTTAATGTGCAGTGACATTACTTTTCACAGTTCATCTGTGGCCCAAGAGGATGGTGACCCCGGCCTTCCCTCAAACCTCACTGCTCGCCAGGCCTCCCTTCGTCGTCTGAGATATAGGCGTGCAGAAGTTCTTTAGACCCACTGGCCCATTTGGTGTTCCCCTACCCCGAGCTTTGCACATCCTGTTCCCACTCCTTGGCTCACTCTCCCACATCCTCTTACTCTGGCCAACTCCTATTTATCCCATCAGACCTCTATGGGAGAGGTCACTTCCCCCAGAAAGCCTTCTTTGACTTTTTCCAAGGAGCTGAGGTATTTGTGCTATGTGGTTCCCTAGTTCCCTAGACCTTCACTATCATCATTCTTATCAGTCTTCACAGTTATTGCTTGTTTTATTGTCTGGCATCCCCACCCAAACTTAAGGGCCAAGAAGGCAGAGTATGTGTGTCTTTTCCTTTTCATGGCATCTTAAAGTCCTACACACCTGACATGCCAAGGGGACTTGACAGTTGTTGATTGAATACATGAGCATCTGCTTAATTAAGCACAGTGCTCTCAAAACGACAGACTTTTTGTTGTTGTTGTTGTTGCTTCTCAAGAAAAGGTATATACCCAAACAGAAATCCCCTTTGGATGAATGCTTTTACATTAGCAGATTTCTAGTAAGGGAGCAAATTTTATCAGACAGATGTGCCACTTTTGACAGGGTTTTTGACCCAATGGACATGAGATTCTCAGGCCCAATGGGACCACAATTTTCCAAGCAACCAGCCCAATGGGGCTACTTCAGCTACTTCTTGCCTGTATGGTGGGTTTTAGCCTCTCAAGGCTGCCCATTATAGGGATAAACTTTTAAATTGTCTACAGCAGAGCCTTGAAAAACTATTCATTTTGATTAAGAGGGAGGACCGTGGAGACATGAGGGTGGGGAACTCACATATGGTGATTTCATACTCAGAGAGCAGCGAATGGGACCACCTGCTGATGACGTCTCATGTTCCAAGGGATCATGGGAGTAGTGGGCCACTCCTCTGAACCCTTCCAAAGGGCACCAGGTGCTCTTCCTACTTGGATTCAGTTACCTCCAGAGCCTCGCTGAGATCATATGGAGGCGCTTTTCAGATTCTGTTCAAGACATTCTCAGACCAACATTTTAGGATTGCACTAGATCAACCAATCCTGCTGACGTGTAGGGAACTGAGGCCCAGAAAGGAGAATCTGCTTAAGGTCACTTGGCTGAGGCAGAGCCTATTAGAGTTCTGGGCCCTGATTCCCAGCCCCAGGTTCCTTCCACCGCAGCGCATCATCAACCAGATTCATCAACCAGATACTAGAGAATACAAAGACTCATGGAAGGGACAGAGCATACAGAAAAAGAGCCCAGGGAAATGTTGACCCAGCAAGAAAGTCCACTAGAAAATTCATCCTGTGCTCAAATACGTTTAGAACATTCCCCCATCTTCCCGTAGGTGTTTCCTTGATATATTTGAATGGGTTGGGAAAGAAATCAAGGGCCATGGGGCAAAACCATGAGTTTAGTGTAACTGGGGGAAGCTCTCTCTCTATGATCTTTCAACCAAGAAAGTTACAATACAATGGAGAAATACTATTATATAATGTAACCGACACAATATTAAATGGAGGAGGACTGTGCTGGAAAGGGCGAGGGGAAATAAGCTAAAGCGAATCTCAAAAGACACTGAGTTAGAGAAAATACAAAGTGCAAAAGAAGGTATGGTATTCCAGGAAAAGGCAGAGGCAGAGGGAGGGGTCCTGCTGTGGCCATCCATGTTCGGGATCAAGGCAACACATGTACAGTGTGTGTAACTCTGTCAATGGGGACACCTGCCAGGCTTAAGAAAACATTTGAGGAGGAGCTTGGCAGGAGAAACACTTGAAAAGCTATGGGGTGGGGGTAGACAGAGAATGTGCGCAAATCCCAGAGATGAAGCTAGTTAAGAGGGTCAGCTTGGGGATGGCTTTGGGTAAGAGGTAGAAGTAGTCTAGACATCATCCTGATAACAGAGGGTGATTGCAGGCTTCTGAGCCAGAGAGTGCGTCAACTCCTTGTTTTATGATAATTAATCTGCAGGAATGGTCAGCCTGTTACCACATGACCAAAGAAAGAAGTAAAGACAATTAAGTGTGACCCTTATGGCCTCCATGTGCTGAAGCACCCTGCCCCCAACTGCCCAGCCTGAATCATTCTGGACTCAGCCAGGGCTTGGAGAGACCACAGGACCTGCTTAGATGGTCATGTGCACTCTGCTTACCATGGGGTAAAGTCACCCACTGTTTGCTAAGACAATTCCCATTTTTAGTAGTTCAATCATTAGCCAAAGGCACTGAAGAAACAAAATCCTCTGACTACACCTAGGAGGATTTAGGCTCTACTGTTGGCTGCACTGCAGTAACACATGCTCTAAGATTTCTACTTTCTAGAGCATGTTTTATAGTCATAAAATTACAAGAGATAAACAGGAATCCCTCCTCCTAAGGCAGGTCCCACCTCCTCAGACTTGTCTTCGTTTGGAAGCTCTAACGTGACAAGGTGTTTTCAGCCATTTGTCAGCGGACAAGGATACACTCGGTGGAATTTTCAAGACGGACAAAGTGAATCTTATCAGCTATTCACTTGGCCACTTGTGAAACAGAATAATATGACAATAGTGACAATGGCTAATACTGAGTGAGCGATGACTTTGTACTAGACACAATCATTAGTTACTTTACAGGTATCAACGTGTATTTGCTTCTGGCCATATCCCCTCTGAGGAAGGGACACCCCACTTTACAGATGAGGAAACGAGGGTTTAGAGAAATAAGTTCCTTGCCCAAAATCATATACCTAATGAGCAGCGAAGACAGAGCCCAAGCCCTGAAGTCCTTGACCACCATATTGGGTTCTCAGTTCTATGGAAAGTATTATGAGAAATACAAAAATAGATGACAAGGTCCCTGATCTTTTTTTTTTTTTTCTTTTGAACACATACTATTAGTGGAAACTCTCAAACAAATTTAATCAGGAATTTCCCTCTGGTTCCAAACTTCCCATTTGCTCTGACCATCAGAATTCTACTTCTGATCAGGTCAGCAATAACGTGGCTTCCTCAGAGAAATGTAACTGGGCTTTTCCGCCCAAGCAAGCTCAGTCTCTGCCTCTCCTTATCCCTCCCCTTTATCATGTCACAGTGACTTCACCCCATGCTGTTACTGGCAGGTAACCCTGCACAAGTACATTTTGGTGTAAAGGAGATCTCACATTTAAGTAAACCTGAACCCACGGAACAGCAACTACTCCTGAGAAACTCTTGATGCTATTTAGCATTCCTTTACCAGGAGGGCAAGCCCTTCAATGACACAACACAGTACAGGGACAGAATAACTCATTACCGAAACACACAATTCTAAACTTAGTGTGTTTGCTAAAGCAGGTCACGTAGGGATCGGGTGGTGGAGGTGTTGTGGGGAGCCCATGGAGATGGATGGATGCAAATGGAGCCCAAGAAGTCTGAGGCAGCAGAGTCAGACCTTTGCAGCTTTCCAGTGCAAGTACATCTGTTGAGCCCGTTGGTCACTGGAGTACTTGCTTGTCCCTTCCCAGGCCTCTCAAGTGTTCACAGTAGTGGAATATTGCCAAGAAGAGGCTCCCTTCTCTGGAATAGCACCCAGCGCTGAGGTCTGGCCCTGCCCTAGGTGGGCCTTTTAACATGTATGAGGGACACGGTGTCACACATCACACATCCACTACCCTGTACCCCTCAAACAAGAGTATTATGGCACCATCATCATTGTCGTGTGCCTGTACCTCTTCAAGCCTTGCAGGGCTTCCAGAGGCCTTTCATGTCCGTTAGCTGATTTGAGTCTTTCAATATATGCCAAGATTACAGGCTTAACCATCTTATTTTATTGATTATTATCAGCTCTGTTTTATAAGTGAGGAACCTGGGGCTCAGGGAGATTAGGACACAATTAGTAAGTGGCAATGCAAGGAATTCAGTATTAGTTTGCTAGGGCTGATGTAACAAAGGACCATAGGTTGAATGGCTTAACAGAAATTTATTTCTCCCAGGCTGGAAGTCCCAGATTAAGGTACTGGCAGGATTGGTTTCTTCTGGGGCCTCTCTCTTCAACTGGTAAATGGGTCATCTCATGTCTTTACATGGTCCCCCTCTGTACATTTCTATGTCCTGACTTTTCTTATAAGAACAGCAGTCATATCAGATTAGGGCCCACCTATGTGACCTCATTTTACCTTTGAAGACCCTACCTCCACACGCAGTCACATCCTAAATCACTGGGGATTAGGACTTCAATGTACGAATTTGGAGAGGACACAATCCAGTACATAACCTCCTCTGATTCCATAGCCCTACACCCCCTATTCATCTAACCAATATGTATGGAGCCTCCCAGGTGCCAAGGATTGTACTCAGGACGTCTGCTACTGCTTTCTCACGTGATTCCCAAGACAGTCTTGGGTAATTCCACAGGAGAATGAGGAAACTACCTTTCAAGCAGTTTAAGTATCCTGCCCAGGAAAACATAACAAAGATGAAGTAGAGTGAGGATTCGGCTGCCGTTCTCCGAGTCCAAACCAGTGCTGTCTCCAATATACAACTTTGCTTCCCGTGTGAAATCACAGCTTGCAGCAATGGGACAGGGAGACCTGACAGTGGCAGCAGCAGGGTGGGATCTGGCAAGATGTCCTTCTTCAGAAAGATCATAAATCCCGTGGATCATGGCAGGCTCTCCTGCAGGGGGCTGCGGTGATGATGAAGTGAGTTACTGGGTGTGGAGTGTGCAGAACAGTGTCAGGTTTATAAAAAAAAGCTAAGGGTCTTGCTATCCATGGTTGTTGTTGCCACTGCTGGTGTGGTATGCTGGGGCTGTTTTTGTTATTATTATTATTATTGACTTCTGGATACAGAGAGTGGCTTGCATAGCCACAGCTATTTTTTTTCCTTTCCAAAATTACACACAAAGACCCAAACCTACAAAGATGGGGAGAAGGAGAGAAGAAATAACAGCAACATAATTTTGGAAGCTGGAAAGCAAAGGGAGGAGTGGTAAACAATTTAATAGACCCTAGAAAGGGGGATGCCCGGGTGGCTCAGTTGGTTGAGCATCTGACTCTTGATTTCAGCTCAGGTCATGATCTTGGGGTTGTGAGATCAAGCCCCACATCTGGCTCCACACTCAGCAGGGATTCTGCTTGAGATTTTCTCCCTTTCCCTCTGCCCCTCCTCCTGCTCATGCACACTGAGAACACACACTCTAAATAAGTAAAGTCTTTTTTAAAAAAAATAGACTTGAGAGAGAGCTTAATCAAGAGCCTGCAACGGGGAAAGTCGAGAATGGTTACATTTATACTGTAGAATCTCCTGTCCTCCATCCCACCCAAAGCTCAGGAATTTGCAGTGACAGTTACTTCTGAAGATGAAGGTGGAGAGAGAGACAAAACAGTCAGTTGAAAAGTGATTACAAACTCAGACTCTCTTCTTTACTCTGCACAGCCCCTTCCCTGGCCTCAGAGGTTTATTCTCTGGAGAAGAGAGAGAGGGGGTCTCTAGACCAGGGTGGGATGGTGGCAGAGGAGAGGCAGCAGGGTACAGACCTAGAAATGGAGGGGCCCATTGGATCATGTACCCTAGAAGCAGGGCCTTCCAGGTCTGTCTCCTCGTGTAGCTCCTATAGTCCTGACCTCTAAGTCCTTTCTCTTTGGGCAGAATGCTGGAAGATTCTTCCCAGGGTAATCTGAACACTCTAAGGGGAAAGTTCTGAAAGTACGGACTGTCAGGTGCTCCCCAACTTTGTAGGTAGGTTGAAGCCCAAGTTGACTAACCCAATACCCAAATGACAGTTCCAGAAAGAGAAAACAGAAAGAATTATTAAAGAGAGATATTTTCCAGAATGGAAGGATATGTTTTTCTAAATTGAAAAAGTTTATCCAGAGCCCAGTGCAATGGATGAAAAGTGGTCTATGCTACATCATTAACAAGCTTCCAGGAGAAAGAAATAGATCCATCAAAAGGATGAAGAAGTGAAAGAGCTTCAGACTTCTTAACAGCGACGCTGTGAGGTAGAAGGCAATGGAACTATACCTTCAGATTTTGAGTGAAAATGGATTTCAATCCAGAATTCTACACCTAGCCCAAAGTCTTTATAAAGTTTGAGAGTAAGATAAAGATGATTTTTTTATTTTTAAAAAGATTTTATTTATTTATTGGAGAGAGAGAGAGTGCACACACAAGCAGAGGGAGCAGCAGGCAGAGGCAGAGGGAGAAGCAGGCTCCCCATGGCCTCCCCCTAACATGGGCCTTGATCCTAGGACCCTGAGATCATGATCTGAGCCAAAGGCAGATGCTTAACCAACTGACTCACTCAGGTGCCCCAAGATGATTTTACATATAAAAGGAAAGTCTAAAAAATGTATTGCCCGTCCTTCTCAAAAGACTGCTGGGGCTGCTTTACTACACCAAGGGAGTGTACTGAGAAAGAGAGGTGGGATACAGGAGACAGGAGCTCTCACAGAAGAGAGAGGCTGAGGGAAGCATGAGGACAGTAGTACAGGGACAGCCCAGGATGACAGCTAGGCAGCAGCCGCCAGGGCACTGTCCAGACCGGAGTGGTTTGGAGGACTCCAGGAGACAGCTACCCACGAACATGAAGTTGATAGAGTACCCATTGCACTGAAACATGCTGCAGGGAGATGTGGACAATTTGTAGAGTTTGTGTTGAACTAATAAGCACATAGAAAGTACAGAGATAATTACTATTTCCAGGGAAAACAAAGAAAAAGTATAGGAAAAGTAATACCTTACCACATGGCTTAGTTCCAAATAGTATTTTTTTTAAAGATTTTGTTTATTTGAGAGAGAGCATGAGTGCAGGGGAGTGGGGGGATGGAGGAGGGAGAGGCAGAGGGAGAAGGAGAAGCAGACTCCCCACTGAGCAGAGAGCCCTAGGTGGGGCTCAATCGCAGGGCCCCGGGATCATGACCTGAGCCAAAGGCAGACTCTTAGCCGACTGAGCTACCCAGGCTCCCTCGAAATAGTGCTTCACAGTCATAATAATTTATATAATGCATATCCATTTAACCACAATTATAGCGAACTCTACTGAAAGGAAGGGAGGATGGGAGGTTGGGATGGGAGTGTGGATGTCACGGGGCAGTGAGCAGGTGGGAAGGGGGGCAAAGAAGCCAACTCTCACTTCTGCGGTGGAAAGTCAGTACATAATGTCTAGAATAAAGTTTTATGAAAGTCACCAAAAAAGCATGTTATTCAGAAATACAAAGGTCTGTACCAAAAGCATCAGTTGAAAAAACTGAAAATGGTTGTCTCCGTGGAAGAGGAAACTAGACGGGAGTGGGAGGAGGGTAGAACACAGCTTTTTATTTGTTGAAGCACCTTGCAAGATGGTTTGAATCTTTATCTATATGGATATCGTTGATTAAGATAACATCTAAGCTTTATAGTACCTCACTGTGTAAACTCAAGTGAGTTCCTGCCCACTTTTGGTTTCAAGTTCCGCATCTAGGAAATGGAGTTGATGTAGTTTGTCTCTGGGCCCTTCTTGATCTAACATTCGAGATTCCCGACACCTTTCCATTACACAGTCAGCCCTTATATCCTTAGCAGTGTTATATCACAGTATCATTCTCTAGAATGGCTGGAGGAATGTTGCCAGCAGAGGATACCACTCTGTGGGGGAGATGATCCCAGAGGGTCCTGAGCGATTTTCTGAGGGCAGATCATAGAAGACTAGGAAGAGAGAACGAAACCATCATTCTAATGTCTCCTCCTCCTCTGCTTTTATTAGCATTAGATAAATTGAGAATGTAATGAAAGAAGGCAGGGGTCTAAATATTAGACCTTCCAATTTTTAGCACAGGCTTTACCTAGAGATCTTACCCAAGTCAAGAAATGCTGAACTGTGCCACTGGCAGGAGATGATCCCAGGGAGTGAGCATCGGTTCCCCAGGCTAGGCACACGCCATCCCCTTTGGACTCGCAGGGAGACATGGTATGTCAGTATGTCTCCAGCTTTGTCCAGGGAAACCCCTCCCAAGCCTCCCCTTGTTGGCTTTGTCTTTCCATCACGCTGAGGGCAAGGCATTTAAGATCCAGTTTTACTAGGTCCTCAGGGGTTTTGCCTAAATCTTTGTTCCATGCTCTTCATTCTTATTTGACTTTTTTATGAACAGGATCATCAACAAGGAAAGCCCTTCCTAAGCTCCTCTTGAGTACAGAGTGATCTAGAGTGGGCCAAGGCAGAGACACCTCTCCCCTCGTGGCTCCCCGAGCGTGGAAAGTTCTAAAGAATTAAGGGAGAAGTCATAACTTCCCCTGTGCTAGATAAGGACTAAATTTTAGTGCTCAAAGTGAGATGTTAATCATTAATGAGACTTCCCATGAGTAAAATGCCTTGTCATTCCCCACTTGCTTTCAGATCCTTCACCTCTATCCCCTTAGTCTGACTTGGAGCCATCACAGTCTGCTCCTGTGTGGAAGAGACAATGCAGCTCCAGGTCAACGGAAGCCAGTTCCAAAGAGGTTCAGGAACTTGCTCAGGAATAGTTCTCGAAGGATTCTCTAGAAACCGTTTAGCTCTTTTACCCTGGGTGGCTATAAGGTTGGTGAAGGGAAAACTGAGTTTATGCCTTTCTCCATTGTTTAAATTTTTTAAAGATTTTATTTATTTATTTATGAGAGAGAGAGAGAGAATGAGAGAGAGAGAGAGAGAGAGAAAGATAGGCATAGGGAGAAGCAGGCTCCCTGTGGGGACCCCGATGTGGGTCTCGATCCCAGGACCCCGGGATCACGCCCTGAGCCAAAGGCAGATGCTCAACCACTGAGCCACCCAGGTGCCCCTCTCTGCTGCTTAAATTTTTGTTTTTCCTAGGACTGCTACTTTTATAATTTAAAAAAAAAGGATTTGAATTTTATAAGATGGAGAAAAGGAATTCATACTTCTGATGTTATTCCAGGAATCCCTTTTGGAGCTCGGGATGGATAAAAGATCTCCAATGTTCTTTCAATACATTTTAGTAAAAGTCAAGATACAATTAGTTAACCTTTATTGAGGACCTACTGTGTGGCAGGCACTATTCAAAAATTATTTAGGCCTACTGAATCACAAAATCTCCACAACCTCATGAGATAGGTATATACAATTATCATTCTCACTTTACAGGTGAGGACAATGAGGCATGGTAATAAGATGCTTGGCCAGTATGACAGAGACCATGTTCTTTATCACCCTCTGCCACAGTGGTCCTGACTTCTGAACTCTGAAAGAATACAAAGATACATTCCTGACTGCCAAGCCTTTGGTTATCTTCCCAAGGGCCCCCAGCTGTCCTGAGGTGGATCACACCGTCTCTCTCTCTCATGTTGCATAGAGAGAGGTGCGCTCTCTGAGGGTCAGCTGCTCCCACTGAGCAGCTCAGAGGAAAATGGACAGGCACCGAGTCTGATGTAGAGGAAGAGAAAGTACTTTGAACCCACTCTTAAAGAAGGCCTGTCCTTCAAAACCTCTACCTCTCACTGTGTGTGTGTGTGTGTGTGTGTGTGTGTGTGTGTAAAGATGGAAGAGGGTTTTTTTTTTTTTTAAGTCATGGCTGGAAAGAGTGGACACACGGTGAGCCACTGCCACCCTCTGCCATAGCACACAGAGGAGTCCTAGGAACTCCTGGCAGGGGACAGAGAGACAGTGTCCTGGGCCACTAGAGGCTGGACTCTGTCTCAGATAAGGACCAGAAGAAAGGGGGCCAATGCCTGGCAGTGTGGGCTCTCCTTAAAGTGTGAGCCACCAGCCAGAGAAAGGACTTCTTTCCTTAGTTCTTGAATGCTGGCCAATTAGCTGCCAACTAGTTTATGTATAAATTCCAGCAGGAAGGCCGAAAATTCAATCTCCACTCTAGGAATCAGCTTTCTCTTCCTAAATCTGGTCTTGCCAATCTCACAAATAAGCGCCTGTATCACCCAAAATATGGTCTCTGCCTGGGCTTAAGAACAGCCAGAAGCAAATAGGTGGAGACACACACACAGCCTCCCTAGGCAGCTGCACACAGACTGCCCCTTAGCCTCTTCTGTAGCAGCTTCACACAAAGCAACATGAGAAACAGAGATCACATCATCCTCATCAACCCATAAAATGAGATAGGAAGGAATGGGGCGAGGGGCTTTTAGGGTCAAGGAGTTAGGAATGCTTCCAACGCAGACTTTTAAGAAGCACACGCCCACTGGATTGCAAGGCTCTGGAGCTTTACGGACTAGAAGAACAAATACTTAGTGAACACCGACTATAAGCAGGCTATTGTTCTAGGCAGACCAGGTAAGAACTCCTGTGTGGAGCTCTCGATCACAGAATAGGAATCTTAAGTAAAAACATAAGCTCTGCAAAGGGAACCTGCTAAACACTTGGTACAGTGAGATATTACATTGCTCAGGGAAGGCATGATCCCCAGGACAGGCTGGGTGGCCAGGGAAGGCCTCGCATAGCAGAGGCACTTGACATAGTCTCAGAGGCAGAATGGAATATTTCTCAATCTCTGGTCCCCAAGTCACCTGAAAAACACTTAAAAAAAAAAAAAAATCTGGATTCCTAAACCTCACTCCAGACCTACTGATTCAAAGACTCTAGGAATGTTACCCTGGAATTACTATTCTTTTTTTAAAAAGATAATATAATGACAGTAAATTTAAAACAGACACAGCAGTAGATAGGATAGTGAACCCTTATGTGCACATCACCCAGCCTCAGCGATCATAATCTCAGAGCTGTTTTTTTTCTCACCAGTATCCTTATCTCTTTCCCCTCCACCAGTATTATGGAATCTCCAAACCTTTTGAACCAGGGACTCTGAGGCAGTCAGAACATGGATGCGAACTGGGAACCACTCATTGATCAAGACACAGATTAGGAGCAAGGGATTTCCAGAGACGGGGGTACAAAGGCTCAGAGAAAGGAAAAAGAATGGTATTGAGGGTAGAATGGCAAATAATTTGGAGCACCTAGAGTGGGATATATGGTTACAGGGAGCAGTGATAAGAGTCACAAGATCATTGGGGGCCGCCAGGGCCCCGTCAGCACAGGCGGTATCATTGTGAGAGACATAGTAAGCCATCTCCTTCCGGTAGAAAAAGCACCCCATTCCTGGGCTGAAGCCGGCCACACAAGCAGAGCCCACCTAGACACCATCCGCCACTCACTGCTGCGCCATGGCCAGCCCACAGAGCTGTGCACAGGAGGGCCAGAGCGTGAGGGAGCCTGCAGGATGCTAAAAGGGGAATGTGTGACAACCGCATGCTTTCAAGGAATGTTGGGTGGCAACGGAGGGCGAGGACACAGAGGAGGGCAGGGATCCGAGAGGCAGGGAGGGAGTCAGGCCAGCAGACCACTACACTACACACTCACCTGGAAAGAAGGCAGAAAGCCCCAAAGGTCAGGCCCCTAGAGAGGTTTGGGAGGGAGCGCTTGTGTGGGTTGAGAACTAGGGGCTGTGTCACACAGAGTGGCACACAGGACTCATCTGAAAGCACGCACGTGTTGGCATCACTCAGGCAGAACGGTGAGGGGAAGAGGAAGGAGGGATGAAGGCCCCGGGGAAAAGCAGTATTTAGAGAATGGAGGTGGGTGGGGAGCAGCAGCTGGGCCAGGTGATACCAAGACTGAAGAAGATTGGTCAGGGCGGTGGGAAGGAGGGGTGGGTGGAAGGGAGGGGAAAGTATGGCTTCTGGAAGCTGACAGAGCACAAATGTTCACAGGTGTGATGAGAGGGAAGCAGAAAGGGGAGACATAGACGTGTAAGAGACAGGTGAGTCAGAGTACCTGGAATGACAAGCCAAAGAGTTTGGACTTGGACTTGAAACGGCAGGGTGACAGGTGTCATGGTGTAGAGCATGAGCTCATCAGTCACTTAGGTTTCCTAGGTCTGCAACTGACCATGTAGGGTCTTGAGCAAGCTACTTGAGAAGTCTCTGAATCCCTGCTAGTAAGCTGGATGATTACACCCACTGTAATGGGGGAGGAGTGGGGGTGATGTCTCAAAGGATAGCAGTCCTTCTTCCTGTCATTGGCACCTAACAAGGCACTGCTTGTAGTATGGGTGGGCTCTTCATATACCTAGCTCCTGTTTCTCGAACTGGCTTGTAGGTTGTTTCGGGGGCAGAGATTAGGGTTTCATAGTAATTGAAGTCAATGGTCATTTGTTGACTATTTACTCTGTGTAAGACAAGAAGAGCATGGAAAATAAGATGATTGAGGGATTTAAGGGAAAAAAAGGTCTTTAAGGGAGTTTGTAACTTAGTGAGGGATCCACAGCGATGCCTAACGTTCACACAAGGTGGACGGTGGTAGGCTCAGCAACAAAAATCTCAAACCCCGTTCATTCCCAGATTGCAAATGGAAGTGTGGGTGGTGGAGAAACTTGCTGTGGCTTTGGGCAGGCAGGCGGTGTTGTGTGAGGCCTCTGGGCTGGACAGAGGAGGGCAGAGGGGGGCATAAGCACAGGCACCCTGGGAGCTGGCAGGTGAGTTTGAGAAAAAAGAAGAGCCTTGGTGGGCTCGAAACAAGGTGCTGTGAGGAGTGAGGAGAGAAAGGTGTGCCACACTGTAGCAGACACAACCTAAGTGGAGCCCCAGTGAGTCTCACTCTGGCACAATCTCATCTGGAATAACCAAAAGAACGTGGAAAAGGTGATGTGATGTCACTATTGTGATAATGTGACGTTAAAGGGCAAAGGAATTTTGCAAATGAAATAAAGGTCCCTAATCATTTGAGTTAAACAAATTGGGAGATTATCCTGGGGAGGTCTAATCTAATCAAGTGATCCTATTAAAAGAGGGTCCAAGCCTTCCCTGAAGCTAGAGACTCCAAGCAGGAAAGGCTCTGTCTTTGAAAGGCTTTCGCCTTGGAGAAGCCAGCCGCGTGCTGCAAGGAACTGAGGTCTGCCCACTAGCACGTGAGCCTGGAAGAGGATCCCAAGCTTCAGACAAGCATGCAGCGTGACACCCTGATCACAACAGAGAGGTCCCAAGCCAAGGGCCAGGGTCCACCGTGCCTGAACTCCTGGACCACAGAAGCCAAGAGATAATAAATGGGTTCTGTCTGAAGCCCTGGAGTCTGTGGTATTTTGTTACGCAGCGATAGGCAGCAAACACATGGACACACGCGGTGTGGAGGGCCGTGACCGGCAGGCTGTGAAGTTCAGACTGTATTGTGTAGGCCAGGGGGAGGCACTGACTATTATTGAGCAGAGAGACACATACTTCAGGAAACTAAGAGTCGTCAGTAAAAAGGAAGTGAGGGTTGGTCAGAACCCCTCGATGAGCATTTAATCAGAGCACTGCTCCCAGGAGAGGGTCAGGAAGGTTCTAGTGACTAAGTTCTGGGTTGAACCCAACCAGCTATTCTTCTACCCAACTGAAAAAAAAAAAAAAAAAAAAAAAAAAGGTGGGGGGAGCAAAAACCGAGTCAAGAAATTGACAGCCATTGAGAAAATCTTAAGGAACGTTAGTGTCCTTGTTGCTAATTATAAATATTTACTCCTCCCAGAATTCCTGACCTCACAGAAGAGCCTGCGTAAATAGCCCTGCTCCCTTACTGGAAAATTTGTGTGTGTGTGTGTGTGTGTGTGTGTGTGTGTGTGTGTTCCATGTTTTCTTGGAAGGGGGACAGGGCGGCAGTAAGGGACTGGATGATCTGCAGTAACTTCCTGTTGGATATTGTCTAGCTCCCCTTCCCTTCCCCTCCTCCTCGAATCATAAACCCAGAGGACCACCCCCCCCCCACCCCCAGCAACTCCTCCTCCTTCGATTCTATCTGCTGGAGACTACCAAGCCAAACAAACTCAGGAAGTGGCAAGAGGTGGGGAAGGGGAGGAAGTTCATGGCACAGGAGGAAAAAGTAAAGAGAATGCCCCTGATGTTGAAGGAAGAGGGTGGGGGAGAGAGAGAGAGATGAAGGTCACTCCAAGGTTGCTGGGCCCCAAGCCTCTAAAATGCCATGCTTGGGCTTTCGATCAAAACTGGCACAAACAGCAGGTCAGATCTCCTGAGGCTATTCAAATATTAACATTCACAGTGATAAACAGCCCCCAAAAAAGTCCTCTGTGAGCAAATTAGAACAAACAACTAATCTAAAGCGGGTTGCTAAGAGACCAGTTGGGCAGGAGCCAAAGTCAGTTCAAGTGTCTGGAGAATTCTTTAGTTTTTTCACTTTCAGGGAAGGCAGGAGGAGGGAAGAGCTACCTGTAGATGACTCCATGTTGGTGGAGGAACATGAGGGCTGACGTAACCTCTGCAGCATAGAACCGGGAACGAGGCTCATCGAATTTTCGGGAGCGCTGAATCTGGAACATGAGGTCTCCACCGTTTACATACTCCATGACGAAAAAGAGGCGGTCCTGAAAGGAGAGCAGAAAATGCCATTTAGGTAATTCCACGGCCACTGCCCACACAAGCCAGAGGGTGTCCTGAGCCTGAAGTCAGGGGGGAAGAAGGTGCAGTGGTAGGTGAATCCCGGTAGCACCCAATCATGACAAGACAGAAGAGAGATAATCCAGACAGCACACGGATTAGGGTACGTGGTGTTATTTGAAATCTCTTTCTCTCTTTTACTTTTATGAACATCAGCTTAGTTCAGTGGGCGAAGCCCAAAACCGACAGAAAGGAGACCTGGGTCTTTGATCTCTGTGATGACCTTGAAACGTGGCCTTGGGTAAGTCTCTCCCTCTGGAGGCTCCAGTTACCTTTATATGTGTGGTAGGTTGGATAATGGCTCCCCCAAATTATCTGCGTCCTAATCACTTAACGTGCGAATGTTACCTGAGACAGCAAAGAAAGGACTCTGCAGATGTGATAAGGATCTTGAGGTGGGAAGTTATTCTGGATCACCAGGGGGTGCCCTAAATGCAATCACAGGTGTCCTTAGAAGAGAAACGCAGGGGGAGACTTGAGAAGCAGGGAGAAGGCAACAAGGCCACAGAGGCGGAGACTGTGACATGTCCACAAGCCAAAGAACATGGCAGCTACCAGAAGCTGGAAGAGGGAAGGATGGATGGACTCTCCCCGAGGGCCTGAGGAGACAGCAGGATCCAGGAGACACCTTGGTTTCGGCCCAGTGACATGGGTCCCAGACTTCTGGCCTCTAGAACTATGAGAGAATAGATTCACTTTGTTTTAAGCCCCCAGTGCGGGGGCGGACGCCTGGGTGGCTCAGCGGTTGGGCATCTGCCTTTGGCTCAAGGCGTGATCCTAGAGTTATGGGATCGAGTCCCACGTCGGGCTCCCTGCATGGAGCCTGCTTCTCCCTCTGCCTGTGTCTCTGCCTTTCTCTCTCTCTCTCTGTGTCTCTCATGAATAAATAAATAAAATCTTTAAAAAAAATAAATAACCCCCCAGTGGGTGGTAATGTGTGAAGGCACCCCCCTGGGAAAGTACTACAAAGTCTCACAGACTAATGGGGCTGCGAGTGCCCCCTTCTGTGAGGGCCACTTTTCACTCTGGAGGCTGTGCCTTCTGGGGTTCCCATCCTGCCACATTTCCTACGATTTCTTTCCTCAAGGTGGCCTTCTGAATGGCCCGACCACACTCACACCTCACCTTCTAAAGAAGGAGGGGCCTTCTTTCTCTGCACTCCATGACAATGTGTGAAGCAGACGGATGGAAAGGCACTTTTGGCAGTTTCTTGACTACTATTTCCTAAGCCCGTAAGGAGTGGGGTACCGTACTGGGTGGGAGGCAAAGACTGTCAAGCCAGCGCTGTTGTTCCTGTGGAACCTACGATCCAGGGGTGGAGATGGGGAAATGGGCCGGATGAAGAAAATAAAACAGGAGCAGAGTGCCTTAAAGATGATAGAGCAAGAGAAGGTGGGCTCTCTAAACTGGGGGCCACGGAGGATTCTGGACACAGCTAGGGCCTGAGGCAGCAAGGAGGTGGGGGTGGGGAGCATGAACCAATCCCAGGATTTGGGGACAGAGTGACACTGCCGAGGTGAGAGCTGAGTGGGTCCGTGGAGGAAAAAGGTTCAAGGAGCAAAAGGAAAACAGTGACGCTGGAGAGGCCAGAGGGTCAGAGCACCTTCTTACCATCCAGACAGAGTCTAGGTGAAGCTGCCAGGAGGGGGTGAGCATATCGTTTTCAACCAAAATTACTAGAGACATCTCTGTTAAGACTGAGTAAAAATCATGATCCTTCTCTATTCAAGAAGCAGTCCTGATGGCATATTTAATTTATCTTTGGCATTGCTTTGCGAGTATGGCCACCATTAAGCGTTGTTAGGAGTTCAGACTCCTCCCCCAGCAGTCTCTAGATTTTTCCACACTACTCTGGTACTCACAGTGGGCCTGCGGTCTAGCTGCCTTTCCATTTGTCTTCCTTCCCCCTTCAAGGCCTGCCCCGTTTTTCTCCCCAGAGTACGATTCTGGGCTCAAAAGGACCCAGGCTGCCTTGCCAACCATTCACTCAATCGCCCATTCCCCCATTCAAATCCTCATTGCCAATGGCCCAACACTCAGGGGAGTGTGCAAAGGTGGGCCTCAGGCAGCGGTAGTGTGCAAAGCTCCCCATGGGACTGCCAAGTGCAGCCCAGGTTCAGCCCCACTCTCCCTCCTGGTCTCTGCCAAGGTGTCTGAGAGGCACACGGACTATACGTCATTCAGATTTTTCTTCTTCTGTCTTCTTCTTGTCCCCCACCAAGAGCACGGGTTCTCAAGCTTGGCATCGGGGTCGCACGAAGCCTTGTTGGAACACGGATTTTGCCCTTACCCCTGAGTTTTTGATTCGGAAGACCTGGGGTGGTGAATCCGAGAATCTGCGTCTCCAACAAGTTCCCAGGTGATGTCAGACCCCACTCTGAGAACCAGGGCCCTCGCACACGGGGGGGCAAGCAGCCTTTCCCAGCAAGCACGGCTGCGTCTTGCAGCCAGCCCTGCCCTGGCCTAGCTGAGCCAGGCCGTCAGAAACAACCGCTGGGATGCCCTCCCGAGGTCACCAGCCTGGGCTTGGGATTTAGCAACAACGTTGTATTTGCTCGGCTGTGTTTGAAAGAATCCCAAGCTTTCAAGAGGAGAAAACCTCGCTTCCCCATACCCCACACTCCTCCCCGCTCCCTGGCCACTTTTTATCCCACCAACCCTAGACACACATCATTAACAGGGTCCGTGGAGTGGCAGAGAAGAGCCGCCACAGGGGTCTGCCACTTACTGGCCATGTGGGCTCGGCAAAGGACTTCATCTCTGCGCTCAGTTCTCTCATCTGTAAGAAGTGGGTGATATAGGGCCCACCTTAGATGTGGGTCTACATCCCCTTACAGGGATGAGATTGTACGTTAAATTGCCTGGCTTGCAACTGGTGCTCCGTGAAGGTGCCCTATTCCCGTTGGTACCGATGGCAGCATAGCCGCTACCATCACCGAGTCTTCACTTGCTGTCCTTTTAGCAGTATTTTCCCCTAATCGCTTCCTCTTCCAAAGGACTTGACTCCCTTGGCTCTCAGCTGGTTTCCTTCCCCGCCTTGGGCAGGTTGTCTTGGGCCTGCTAGTCCGGGCTTCTCTGCACAGCCATCAGGTGCTGGAATCCCTTGGGCCGGGTTCTAGACACCCCGACCCCCGCCCTTCCTCAGTCTGTCCTCACTGAGTGGTTTCATCCACAGCCACAAGTGTCTACCGCACCTCAGCACCGGTGACCCGCAAATGTCAACCTCCACATCAGACTCCCCCCCCCCCCCCCCGAGCCATGCACCCATGTATCCAGCTGCGTTTCTGGCTTTTCCCTCTAGATGCCTCAACAGCATCCAACCCAACAGGTGCAAAGCTGACTCAGTGATCTTCCCCCAGCAAACCGGTCCTCATCCAGGGTGCCTGTGTACAAGTCAGAGGCCTGAAAGTCACTCTTAGTTCCTCCCTCTCCCTCATCCCTTACATCCATCACCAAGCCCCAAAGCCCCATTGCTTCTCCCTGTTGTACTTTTGTACTGATTATTCGGTACCTGTGACATTTGTCTACTTTCTGTCTCTGCCCGCCCATGGCCACCATTCTGGCCCACGGGATTATCACCTCTTGTCTAGGTTCTTGCTGAGTGCCTTCTTACTAATGCTGCCCACACGGCCTGGTCCCCTTAGCAAATGCGGATCACGCTACAGGCAGTTACCCTGCTGCAATGAAAATCTGAGTGTAATCCTCCCCCCTCTTCTCTTCTTTAAAGAAAAACCAGATTTTTCTTTTAAGGGCTTCCCATTACTCTTGGAATAAATAGAAAACACCTCCATATGCTTGATGGCCTATTATGATCCACGTCATCTATCTTCTTCTGAGTCCTCTCCCTTCAGCCACCCCTTATTCCTCTGTCCCAATAGCAAATTCCTTCTTGCCACAGGGCCTTTGCTCATGCCATTCTCCTTGCTTGGATAGTTTCCCCTCTCCCTTCCCCTGTTTAATCCCTCCTTATCCCTGAGATTCCAGTACAGCTATCTTTTCTCCTAAGAAGCTGTCCCTAACTTTTCTGACAAGGTCAAATCTCCTTATTATATGCTATGTTCCCCCCTGTAGCATTCAGAACAGTAAAGGTTTTACTTGTGTAACTCGTTCATGTCTTTCTTCCCCAGCTGTGTGACTGTTTCATGAGGCCATGAACTATTGGGAATTTTTCCCTATTAGTTTATAAGGGAACTAGCCTGACCCCCAAAGAAAAGCTGCTGTGATTCACTTTAAAAACAATCATCGTGTAGATAGGAGAACTAAAAAAGTTTAGGGGGCTGTAAGGGAGAAATGGAACCAAAGGGAACTCTGATTTTTGTAGCTGCAAATTCGTACTGCTTCGGGAAGTAGAGACATGTCGGCATGCTGCAGAGAGTCTACTGCCTGCGGAATCTGGAGATGAGTGTCCACTCTGATCGATTCCACCCTGCCGGGTTCTGTCTCTATCAGCACCCTGCCCTGTATTCAGTTACAGCTTTGAGCAGTTTTTTTTTTTTTTTTTTTGTTCTGTGGGCAGTGTCTTCACTTCCCAGTGAGATGGTCAGTTCTTAAGGAACACAGTTTATTCTTCTTAGCAACCCCCATGCCCCCACCCCCAGCTCTGAACTCCACAACTAAGGAGACACTCAATAAAAATCTGTTCACCCGACATTCATTCCATGTGAGCATCCCGAGGGAGGGATTTTTGTCATTAATTCCTCACTGGACCTCTAGCGACTAGAACGGAGCCTGGCACATAGTGGGTTACCAGTATGTCTTTGTCAAATGCATGAGTTCTTGAACATTCACCATGCACAAAGCTCTAGTTGCTGGAAATTCAATAGTAAACCAGAGCTGGTTTCCCTGTGTTATTTCTATTGTTAACCTCACTTTGAGTTATTCTAACGTTAGCTCGTTCTGAACTTCCATTGTGACCTGCATTCGACTCCATATACCTCAATGTGCACGGCCCCAAAGCAGAATCAATGCTTTTTAAATAGGAGGGACCGAGGTTAAAGCAAGATCCGTTTTTCACTCCCCCCTCCCTCCGTCCAGTGAGTCTGGATCGTTTCTGACCTCCACACCTAACACATCTGAGAAGCATGTTTTGATGCAGAGTGAGAACCTCAAGTCATTCTGGGAACTGCTTAATTACATAAACTGAAATCAAAAGAAAGCTGGCAAACCCAGCAGCTACTCATTAATCCCCTCTTGGCATCAGTAGAAAACAAAACAAGACAAAAACCCAACTTCCTGGTAAAGTAAGCAAATATGTTTTCTGAGGTAATCAAAGATTTTAAAAGCCTTCTATCTCCGCCTCCCTTAATCTCACCTGAATGTCGAAAAAGTTACGGTCTTGTGATAGTAAGTAAAATAATAAAATTAGGAAAGAGATTATATGTCATGGCCATTTAGGGTAAGAATAGTTAGTTAATCATGACCTACAAGCCGGAAGGGCCACACCGTGTATTTGAAATTCCCATTGGGCTCTGTTTTCCCAGAGCACTAACCTTTCCCACCTTGGAAGGGAAAACTAGGCCTGCCCTGTTCATCTTTCAAGGTGTGATGGATAGCCAGAGGCTTCCTCTCAGCAGCACGACATGTCCTGCCAGTTGGATTTGTTTGGACGCACATTCTCCATCATTTGCTAGCTGTTTATATGTGCAAAGATTCTATCGCTTTTGAATCAATTGCACATGAGTGCCCAACAAAAGACTGGATGTGGAACCGTCAGCCTTTGAAATACTGGCGACAGGATGAACAATTTCTCTGATGCATCATCTAAGGGAATCATGGGTCCTCACTTCACCCTCTGTGACATCTCCTTGTCCCCTCCATATCTACATCACTTAATCTCTCGATTCAACAGGTCTTTCTTGGGTGGCCAGCCCTGGGGTGGGTGCCTGGGGGATATGAAAGATGACATAAGCCACGGCTTTGGTTTCTAAGAAGTAGGAATTGAACACGGGAAACCACAAAAAAGCAACACAGAACATTCTATTATGTGAAAAACCCTCCTATATCGAATCAGATTGTGAAACCTATGTATCTGGGTCATTACTTTCTGAGCTGCCAGAGAGAGAGAATCATCTGTCATCCAGGCCTTCACACGTACAGAAGATCATGATAGCAAACAGTCATGGGAAAACCCTTTCTATATTTTATTTTCTGTAACCTAACATTTATTTTTTCCCAGGTCCTGGTGGAACTGGCCATTGTTATATAGGAATTTGGTTGACACGGATCTGAATTAGGGTTAGGAGGTGGGCAGGGGACACCCTCTCAAAGGAAGAGGTAAGCAAAAAGGGACACCACAGCTGGAAATGGGGAGGATGGGAGTGAGCAGGTGAAAAAAAAAAAAAAAACTTGCTATCTAGGAAACAGAGCATAAACTCTGGATGTCAGTAGGAGGCAGACAGATTGGTGGTGGCCCTGGTGGGTGGGGGGTGGGGTGGGGAGGAGGTGATTCTAAAAACACAGGTAGGAAGCAAAGAACCCTAGAAATCTTCTGAGTTGTAAATGGCATGATTAAAGCTGACTTGAAGCAAAGCTATTCTGGAAGCAGAGTACAAGGTGGAGTGGAAGAAGGCAGCCTAAAGTTACTCCATTTCTTCCCGATTTCCACTGTCCTAAACGTTTCATTATCTTTGAGAAAGAACAACAGGCAACCCTCCCTCTTCTCGATTCCACCTCCTTGGTAGAACCAAAGACAAGATCCAACCACTCTGGGAAACTTAACCGAAAGAGTTTTATTTCCCCACAAAGAAAGCAAGCCCTCATCACAGTAAACATCCTTCTTCTTATTGGAGACTCATCCTCCAGCTAACAGAGAAGGAGAGTCCTTCTAGAAGCCATGTGGGGTAGAGTCTGCCCTACTTTGGGTCAAAGGGGAGACACTTGTTTTCAGGTAGGGAAGTCTTAACCTGATCAGAATTGGCCAAATGGTAAAAATTCCACATGATAGTCTGCTGGTTGAGAAGGTCTAAATTTCATTCATATACATCTGATGTTTGTTTCCAATTGATTAAAAACTATGATGATTTGGTCGACACAGGATGTGCCAGGTTTAAAGTGACCTAAAGCTGTAGCAAACTGACTCACCCCATAAAGCTCAAATAAACATTTCCTGCCTCTGATTGGAGCAGCACTTTGCTCAGAGAGCAATTTCAAGTTACTGCCAACCTGTCCCACGCACTTTCATCTGTGTCAAAGCCAGGGGGCAAGGGGAAGAGTCTGCATTCAACACATCAGAGAATACCTTCCTTTTACAGGGGTCTTCAACATCTTATGGAAAAGAAGTTTTTTCGACATGTCATGACCATATGATTGGAACAGCCCCCACATAGGTTATGTGTCCATGGTGTTGCCCATCTGAGTGACCTCCTGCCACGAACAAGGGCAGTGTCTGAAGTGGGAATAATAGTTTATCCTTCCTTCTCATTTTGAAAATGACAGAATCAAGAGGGTTTTGACAGGGAATGTGGCCCCTGAAAAGGACAGTGGTGTGGCTTTGCTGAGGCTCTTTCTTTTACTTCACCACATCATCGAAGCATCAATATCTGGTACCTCAGAGTCACCACACGGTACCAGACTTCCTCCTGGTTTCCCCCATCTGCTGCTTTCTTCATCAGGTGCCACTCCTGGGGTGTGGCAGCAGGCTGTCATCCTCTGTCCCTGGCTGTTACCCTGGACTTCAGGAAAGTAGCAAGGCATCAGGAACCTTGACCCTCACTCATCTGCCCAACTTAGTGGCCTGGTCATCCAGTAAAGGTTTCAGGCTCTGTGCCTGTTGCCCACCCAGAATCTGGTCTGCCCATTCTGGGCAAGATGGCGACATAGGCCAACTCTGTCTTTGATGATACCAAGAGATAACCTAACTAGGAAGAAAACGTTGCCTGCTCATTGGAGCCTATCGTCACCAGCAGTCAGTTGTTTGAAGCCAACGTTAAGGATGTATGGATTGTTCCTTCTAAAGGTTTTCAAACATAAGAATAAAAGTATTCTTGTTCTAGTTCCATTTCCCCAACCCAGTCATGGCCCATATGACTGTCTTGTCCTTTACCAGTGTTCTTCCCATGAGCTCAGGCTGGTCCTCCCAATCTAGCGTGTAATTACACCAAAATGATGGTTTCCCACACATAAGACTTCCTGTATCTTTTTGTATCAGTTTGTAAGAGCTAACGGCTAGGGGGCTCACAACATTCCTTTGTGTATCCCCATCTTGTCCAGGCTCAGTGCATGTGTAGCTCAGTAAGAAGAACTGAGTCTCTCTGACTCCATCCAGGTCAGATGCTAGCGATGGACCCCACACAGGATTGAAGCAGCCCATGTAGCTGCTGCTCTGATTCCAGAAACTCAGAAGTCACTTTATTACTTCCAGTGCCCAACCCCAAAAGAAGTACCTACAGAGCTCATACCTGAGGTCTGGATTTCCAGGAGGCTCATGCACCTACTACCACTGTAAATAAAGCCTGTGGTCCTGGTTAGGTCAGCTCTTGAGCATGTCTTTGCAGCTGCTATTGTGTTTGCTATTTCTCTAGCTGCGTTTTTGTTTCTTTGCTTACTTAATTCTATTTAGAGAGAAATCCTGCTCCCCAATCAGAGGATTAGAATGTACCCACATTAATGGTAAAGTGACCAAGTCCATTCAGGGATAAGCAACCAAGGAATCTTTTTTCAATCTTGTGTACACAAAACAACTGACCAGTAAACTGAATTGTTCACTTTACAACCAGCTATCAACATCATTATTGTCCCTCTTTTCTTACTTTTCTTTTCTTTCCAAAGATTATGCTAAGTTCTCCTGACAGTTTTAAAGATAAGCAAATACCAGGTAGCTGACTTTGAATGGAGAAGGTACAAAACAATATTTCCCTTCCATTGTGGGAAAAATACATAACCTGCTTAGATGGAAACATTCAGGTTGATCACACCAAATGTGAAAAAAAAAAAAAAAAAAAAAAAAAGCCAGCCCCCACACCTCCTGGCTTGGGGTAGCAGTCTGAGCTGATCCTGGGTAAAAGGATCCTAGAATGTAAATTCCTGGACCAATGGTTTCCAGCCTTCTTCCATCCCATCACTCTGATGGGACAGAGTGCACTCTCATGGAAAACCATCACTTTCCATGACAGTCGGTACCTCCTAGGGTGATCAGGGGCTGGGTCTCCTGTATCTGGCTGCGTCCCTACAACACTTAACACCATGCTGAGCTCATCCAAGCCATTTCAGTAATGCCATAAGAAAGCACTTACTGTGTAGCTGATACTATGCTGTGTCGTGTTTCTTGTGACTGTAGGGCCATATGAAATCAAATCAAGGACTGGAAGTTCCCACCCGGGGCGAGAGAGCTGTGGTTTCACTACATCATTGTATTTCTGTCTTTTCCTTTCTATCAATCCCACTTGGCTTGACTTTTAGTCCTATAGTCACGTTGCTGGATTCGCATGCATGGCTGCCTTGAACCAAACAAGCCACTCCGTGACGGCAAGGAAGCATGGTTGACATCTCCACTGTGCTAAATCCCCTTTCATGTTCTGACTCCTTTAATAAAACCGAAATGAAAATGTGCTAATCTGGGGGAAACTGGCAACTTGGAAATAATACACTAACGTATGCATACAACCCAATCCCGTGAATTCTGAACAGTCAATCGCATTGTTTTAAATCTTAAGTGGCATGGCTGGTGGCTGCAGGCATGCTAAAGAGGATTTCCATACCACTTCACTAATACTTTCATTTGATGGCAGATAGAGCGTGAAAGGAGGTTTTTTTTTGGTTATTAAATTCTTTGATCTCCATACTTCTGTCCAGGTTTACTCAGAATGCCAGGCAGTGTGGTGAGATAAACTTATAAATATTTGGTGTAATAGCACAGGGTCCTCTCAAAGGAATTGTTCAAACACGGTTGTGCTGTTGTAAGAAGGTGCTAAATTCCGGCATGTGTTATTTCTAAAAATCTACGGGCACAGACTCCAATCAACACCATGCAGTCTGCATCGAAACAGGCATAGGTGCTCAAAAAGCAGAACACAAACAGCCTGTATTTAATCTGTTCACAAACCTTTTGTTCTTAATGACCTGGAAAGGTGACAGTACAGACCAAGCAAGGGAGAGTTTCAGGATGAGTTGCAACTCTGATACAGGCTGCGGGCCAACAATTTTAATTTGGATAGGATGCTGGTTTCTTTAAATGTAGAAATCCATTATCTAAATAGATTCATTAATGCCACAAATGAGAAGAAAAAAAAAAAGACTTGGGAGCTTAAGAACCTCAAATGAAATGGGGCATGACTTAACTATAGTCAAAGCCTATTTGTGGTACTTTGTCAGTGGCTGTTTTTAACCTTCTGGTAGCTCTCTGCCCACACCCTCACCTGCATGGTGTAGTGGCTCAAGCCTCTGGACTCAAACTGCCTGCGTTCAAATCCTAGCTCAGCTGCTTACTTGCAGTGTGAATTTAGACAAACACACGTGTTGGCTTTCCCAACTATAAAATTGAGATTCGATAGTAGCTACTTTGCAGAACATTAAAATAGATTCTTTTTTTAAAAAAAAGATTTTATTTATATATTCATGAGACAGTGAGGCAGGGAGAGAGGCAAAGACACAGGCAGAAGGAGAGGCAGGCTCCCTGTGGGGAGCCCGATGTGGGACTTGATCCCGGGACCCCAGGATCATGACCTGAGCCAAAGGCAGACGCTCAACTGCTGAGCCACCTAGGGGCCCCCAAATAGATTATCTTTACTATAGGTACACGGTCCAGTAAAAAGCGAAACAAAACAAAACAAAAAACTGTTAAGGAAAATATTAGTTCTAATTTTTCATTCACACTTCATTCGGTGGCTGCATGTGGCTCAGTGATGGACAAATTTCCAATCAGTCCATTGTACTATATTTTAAACTATAAAGCACCATATAGGTGTTCGTTATTGTTGCTGATTTAAGTAACTTTTTGCAAAGCACACACATTAAAATAAAACCCCTACTTATGGAAATATACCATCGATGCCTACCACATCACTACCCAGACAAGACCTACCCTCAGCCTTCAGAAACCACTTCAAAGAGCAGTTTATGACTTCGGCTCCCACAGTTCCATGACTGGCAATTTGGGGCGGTTTCATCGCGCAGGTGGTGACCAGCAGGTGAGTGAGAATTATTAAGTGAGAACGCTTGAAGAAACGTACATGCTGAAGACCACTTCCCCAAGGCCCTGGTTTGCTAGCTCACTAAAGAACACGCCACTTCACTCCAGAGCCTTCCAAGGGTCTCCACCGTCATTTGGAACCAAGTCCGAACTATCTGTAGTAGTGGTTTTCAAACTGTAGCCTATAGGGGAATCAAATGGACACTTAAAAAACAAAAAACAAAAAAATCGAAAAGAACCCCCCACACACACCAGATTTCTGGACTGCATACCCCCAAATTCTGAGTTTTTATGTCCAGGTTGGGAGCCGAGCTTCCACATTTCTAGCAAGCTCCCATGGGCTACAGTACTGCTGTTCTAGGGATTGCACTCTGAGTAGTTCACGGCGGTAGAACCTTCCCGTCTGGTGGGAATCTAAATTTCAATCTATCTCTCTGCCTCCTACTTGAGTTGCCCTCTCTTCATCCTGCAACCAGTCCTTGCTCTCCATCATTTCTGAACCATCCGGACAACTCTGCTTCCAGTGTCTCCTCTACGCATGTCAGCTACTTCCTATTCTCCTCCTCTTTGGCGATGCCTTTTCCAATGAAGACAGCATTTTAGTGAAGTTGTTCTCTGGTGAACTCATGGCAGGACTTAAACCTCCCAAGTGATGATTAATGATGACGCGATTACATCCTGTATGTTATGACCAGATACCACTGGCATATATTGTTAGTGTGGAGAGGGTTATTTAACTCAGTGGTTTCTTTCTACCCTACTTCCTTAACTGGACTTTTTGATTCCATGAAAGTGGGACTTCTACCCTCTACCATAGAACAATCAATAAATCACAACTGATTAATTAGACTTATCGGTCAATGTATTTAATATAATTTTGGTTCTGCTCAGCTAAGATTCTCTGAATAACTAGGTTGGTGAGTGCCATTACTCTGGACAACCCAACTCAACGTTGCTTTATGGTCTTGGTTCCTAGAGTGGCTCCCCAGGTCTCTCTCTGAATCCTTTACTGGACCTCGCAGAGTGGGCACGCTCATAAATTAGATGGCTGATCACCCAAACAGATTACTTCTCTTCATCCTGGATACAGACCAGCTAAAGTTCACACACTTTCATGACCCTTCTTTTAAGAATTCCACAGGGGAGATCTACCCACCAATGATGTAAAATGCAGGCAAACCACCAGAGTCTCTGATGAACAATGAAAACAAAAGACTTTTCAATAGCCTTCTGACTAATTCCTTACTTAGTGAAGTAATCAGTGAACTGGTAAGGAAATGCTGCTTCCAACCACAGGATTATGTAAAAATGTGCACTCTCTTGCAATACTGACCTACAAACAATCCAATGCCAGGAAACTCTAAATAAATGCCTGGAAGAGAGGTATATTTCCAGATTCATATGACTTTTACTGTTCCTCTACTCTGCGTCAGATTCTGGGTTTGCTCCATCAGAGGAAAACTAAGTAACTATCCCGAGACCTTCTGGCTTCACAAGGATGGGCAGTCCTGCATCTTTAGGCCTTTGAGCTCTGCCCAGCTAACTCGAAGCTGGTACCTTAATTTCATGCCAATCACCTTTGGTAGATACTTTCTGAGCATTTACTAAACTCGAGGCAGTGTGCTTCCAACCCATACACTGCTAATTCTCCATCTCTGTTCTCCGAGAACTCCAAGATCCATCTACCCTCGACATTACACTTGGTGTTTCATTTTGTACCGTGTGGGCTGGGCCTCTACCTGCCTATGCAACTGAACACACAGCAGGGGAAAGCAAGACTGCAAGAGGGCATACAGCTCACTGCCTTAAGTTGCCCCTGTCACCTCGGCCTCCCAGGCATGGGCCAAGGTGCCTCTCAGAGACCACCTCAGGCTATTCCTCAGGGCTTTAGACCACTGCTTGAAGACCCTTCTTTTCCATGACACCGAACTGTTGGAACCAAACTATTTCTATGGACAAGGCCTCGCTAAATAGTTCAGCTTCAAACATTTGATATCTGTTCCAATATGATATTGCAGCATCTTGAACAGGAATAAACAGAAAATGTATCTTTAAAAAGAAATACCTTGCTTGGTCAATTAATGGCCAATTCAAATGCACGAAAAATTTGTAACTTAAAAACACAAAATTTTAAGCACACCAACAGCACCCATCTATTCAGCAAGGGTGGTAATTAAAATTATCCTTTATCTTTTTAGCACAGAAGGTTCTGAGGACCCCCTACCTGGCAGCAAGGTGTTAGCCATTCTGATTCCTTTCCATGCACGGAAGTAATATAATGTCATCTTTCTGAACATATTCCACATAATTCAGATTTACCACCAATTCTAATTGCCCAAATTAGTTTTCTTTTGCTGTGGTATCTCTGTTTGGATAAGATAAAACTCTGCCAACGTGGTTAAAACAGAAGCACTGACAGAAAAATAATGAGCAGGAGCTCCCACCAACTCAAGACAGACCTCGCCCACGGAACTAGCTCTTCTCCTCCGTGCTGTGAAGCCCTTGACAAAGTTCCCACGTACCCAGGGTCAGCCAGGGTCAACCAGTTGCCTGTAGCCTAAAAAACCTCTGCTCTGCTCTGATCATCCAAATGGAAAATTTATGAGAGACACAGGCAGATCAGTTCACGGACTATGCCCCGAGCACTAGGAATCACTTATTTTCACAATTTATTCGAACACAATGTACTGAGTAATATAAAGCTGTTAAACGGATACAGGTCTAGGATTAGAGTAGAATAGTCTCTTGCCCCCCTTTCCGCAGAGACTGGAAAAATCAAGAGGCAACCGATGGCCTTAGGCAATTCAAACTCTGCTTATCAACTTCCATTCATAAATTTTGGGGAAAAGAAAGGAAGGGGGAGGAAAGCAAGATCAAAATAAAGGTAGGTGATTCTTATTCCAGCAGCATTCCCTTCGGGGTGACTAGCCAAGCCAGCACTCGAATGGGCGTGTAGGCAGAAACAGAGGCGGAACAGTACAACACGAGAGAGGCGGTTTATAGATGCTTCCCTCTCACTTGATATTGTGCAGGGCTAGCTCATCTCCCCACAGACCCCTGAAGCCCCTTACCACTTCCATGTCCTTCCTCTAGGTCCCGGCCTGCCACTCCTCTAGTCTCTCAAGGGGAACGCCAAGGTTAAAATGATGGCTGAGCTATCCACATGCAGCCCTCCGGAGTGTCTGTGAGATAGTAATTTCTGGAGGGCTGCTGCTGGGTCTTTGTAGAAGGGTGGGGGCCGAGGAGGGGAGCAGTACAGTCTCAGAAGAGAGAGCTATGACAAATTCAGGAGCGGCATTCCGGCCGCCCCACATGCATAAGGCAAGGGGGCCTTGGCATCCGAGGAGACAATGCCATCAGCTAAAGCATGCATCAACTGGCCCTTTCTACTTTCTCAACTTGTGCAAACACCTTCCTGGAATCAGCAACATGACTCAAAGCACGTGTGATCATTTATGGCGTGGAAATATAATAAAGGTATCTCAGGGTAATTTTCCAATCAGAAAATATTAAAAAAAATTTTTTTTTGCATATGTTTCTGACCTCTTAGTGACATCAGATCTTATCATTAGGATAAAGCGAAAACCTGTCAGAAGTATCTCAATTCTAGAGTAGGAGGGTAAAAGGGAGTCTGCTAAAATCTAAAAAGTAATTTTTCTAAATCTAGTGATGATAGATCTTGTCTGAACTGGGATCCTTACACACAGATAATTTTTGGTTATTCAGATGAGAACAACAAATACATCATTCCGCCCAAAGTCCTTTTTCTGACGGCAGAGCTTAACTGGACAGATAGTAAAGATGGAAGGTCTACTGGAACCAGAGAAATTCCTTGCGAGGAGCGATGCCAGCATCCACTTGTTCGGGAAAGAAACTATTTCCAGGATATGTTAGAAACTATGACAAACCCCAAACACTGTTTTTCACTGAGATTCAGGGAGGAGTTGCTTGGTTCATCCACAGACACATTTCCTGCCCTCTGGATACTAGATGAATAGCATTCTTCCAAGGTGCGGGTCTTGGACAGTTGCTTTTCCCTTTTCTCTTCCGTTAAGAGTAGGCCTTTAGGTTTAAATAAGCCAGGAATTACATCAACACCCCCCACTCCTCTACCTGTTGGAATAAAAGAAGCCCGGAGAATTATCCTATATGCTGGCTCTGAAGTGGGGGAGAACTTAAGTAAACTATTCTGAAGGGTTAAGAATGTGCAAGGGTCAAATAACTTCAGAGTATGGTCTTGCCAGTTAAAAAGTCAACACTTTCTCCTTCATGCTCTGGTTAAAAATGAAGAGCAACATCTGTAGAAGACTTAAGCTCACTGTCAACAACAGCATCAACCCCCCCTTTTCTGCCCCCTCAGTCCCATGCAAAAAAACATAAATTCCCGGAGTCAGGGACTTCCGCAAGCAAAGGGAGACACATGAGCATAAAGTAGCAAAGCTCTGTAATACTAAGGAGCCCAAAGAGAGCGAGCCTGAGAGAGCTAGAACATACTGGGTCACTGTAACTGGGCCTCCCGTGGTAGCTGGTCATGCTCCCCATTACGGGCCAGTGACGCACTTCCCCATCCCCATGGTCTACAGGTTCCCCAACTCAGAGTACAACCAATTTTAGAAAATGTTTCCTGCTATCTCCCCAATGCTGCTTTCTATCTAATCTAGGAGAGAGATTAGTGTTCGGTATGACTTTGCTTCTTGTGCAGGTTGCTGCTGATAATCTAATCCCTCGGGCTACCACTGAAGCCTTTGTGGCCAAGATGGCCTTCCCATCATCCCCCACTGCCATTTCTGAAGGAGCCATCAGTGCACCCAAGTCCCAATGATTCAGGACTGCCCAGTAGTCAGTATTAAGAAACATATCATTAATAGACAATCATGAGAACTCCACTTATAGACATATTTAGATGATCTGGGGGTGTCAGAGGAGTCAGACTACTGTAGGGCGATCAGCCCCTCTTTTGTGTAGCAGAAATTAGCAAATGAAGGACTTGACAATGAAAAACTCCTCCTTATGGCCAGCAATGCCTGGGGAAGGAAGGTGCTCTCAGGTCATCAGAAATGAATCCTCCACCCTCTCTCCAGGTTATTTCATAATGTGCATCCTCAGTGAGTTTGATAGGAAAATGTTACTCTGATCCAGGCAGAAGAAGAGTCGCCAGTGGGGACTACCACAGCAGAGAGCACGGAGATGAGACTTGGGAAAAAAGCTGCAAATCCCTTCTGCCCCGAGATGGTCACAGTTAACAGAGTTCTGTGTCCTGGGAGCATGCTAGGCTTTCATTTTCAAATGCAGGGGAAAACAAACTTGGGCTGCTTCACACAGCCTCAAATAGCTTTTTCCAAGGATGGGCTTTAGTCCTCGTCAGGTGGGTTTTTGAGGGCCCAGACCACAGAGACTGTCTGGGAGTCTGTGCTCAGAAGTCCAGAACAATTCAGAAATTATTTCAGCTGTTCTCATTTTAGAAGTAAAACAAAAACACCAAGTAGGAACAAACAAACACATGCTTCTATGTATCTATTTTTAAAAGAAAAAGCACAGCTCTGCCCCTGACTTTTTGTCCTTTTTTTTTTTCCTGTTCAACTTCAGGATCTTGCTCATTAAAAAAAAAAAAAAAAAAAAGTACTGCATTGCTAGAAACAGGGGTAATTCCAAAACTTCTTCTCCTAGAAATATCACCAGCTCGCTCACCTGGCGAAGCCTAAAAGCCTTGTGGCTCTCCAGCCTGCTCCTTCTGGCCCTGGATCAATCAAACTAATAAGCAGTTGCTATTTCCTTAGGGTCCCAGGTCCCTGGTCCCAGAGCCACCCGGTCAGCCCTCCTCCCAGCTAGCATCGCCCTCTAGCGGCAGAAGTGGTTAACTGCATGATGCTCAGCGACTGGATTGAAGACCACAGCAAAGATCCGCTTCTCCCCTCTCCACTTTGTGCTGTGGTTTCCAAGAACACGCTTAGCAAAATGAGAGACACGCCCGAATATTTGAGTGCCACTGTTTTAAAATGCAGGGAAACCTACATGGGGTAAGCTGAGGTTTCATCCCTCGCCTCCTAGCTGAAAGATCATGGGTGGTGAAGTGGGAAGGGGAGGGGTGGGCCCAAATAAAACAGAAAGTTAGTATATTGTGCAGAACTTCAGCCATCATTCCGTCCAGTTCTCCTATTTACCTCTCAGTCCCCATAGTCTGTGTCCAGTCCCTGATTCCCACGGATAGTTTTAGAATCACAGTGGGGCTTTCCTGGCATGCTGGGCTTCTCATGGCTTCCTAAGGGGGAACACTTTGCATGAAGAGGCTGACTAGATTGGGTAAGACACATCCGCCCAGGGAGCGCCCACAGGGATGACCTGTCACCAGAACACATAAACTAGCCTCTGCACTGAGAAAGATTTCAATCCCGAAGGCCTGAAACCCTCTCCTTAGCAAGAGGGTAGGGGCCTCGTCTATCTTAATCATTTTCACGTCACCAGCACCTGATACATGAGCGAGAGCAATGTGCTGAAAAGGTGCTCAGGAAAGCAAGCACAATGCTAATCTCTGGAAGACTCTGATAGCCAGCCTTGATCCCTTCCCCCCCCCGCAAACGACCTAAAAGAGGGGATTTAAAATTCTACTCCAAGAAGCACAGATGCCAAGGAGGAGCCTTAGGGGCCAGCCACCAGACAGCCAGGTTCCCCTGCTCACTTGAATTAAAGGGGGGTGGGGTCCCCTTGTATAATTTTATAGAGTGAGGTGCTCTGCAGGTTTCATCTTAAGGAAGCATTCCATTACTACACACAGCCTGAAAGCACCTGCTGTAGGACATTGGTCTCAGCAGTTAACAATGAACCAAAGAGAACTGCTTTTCCGAACCAGAGAGCGCAATGCTAAATAAAGTTTAGACGATTAGAATGAATAGGACACAATTAAAGAAAAAAAAAAAAAAACCCTGACTCTATCATTGACAGGGCTCGACAGAGTTCTTTGGGTCACTGCGATGGACACACAGATGCAGATGCCTTCAGCGTGAGCAGGGCTGAAAAGCCTACAAGCATACAGAACACTCTGGAGCCCCGCTCCCAGAGGCCCACTGCAACTCAGCCGTCCTGAAGGGAGCACCTGCCTCGTGTAGCTACTGAGAGTGGACACTGCAGGCCTTCCCCTCTGGAGGCCGGCTAGGGGCCCGTGTGCATGTGGGCGGCCCAAGGGGTGATAGAGCTCTGGGACTTAATGCTCCTGCCTTTGCCTACCCCAAGTCTCATTCACAACAGGTCTCCTGATACCTCGGACAGGGTCTCCTCTCCCTGTGATCATATGTGATCATACATGAACTTGCTTCTGCAGTCATTCATGTTGTTAACCTCAGTTTTGGGGGGCTGAACATACATTTCTTTTTTTTTCTTTTTTTTTATGAATTTTTTTATTGGTGTTCAATTTGCCAACATAGAATAACACCCAGTGCTCATCCCATCAAGTGCCCCCCTCAGTGCCTGTCACCCAGTCACCCCCACCCCCCACCCACCTCCCCTTCCACCACCCCTAGTTGAACATACATTTCTAAGTTGAAACAGTATGTTCTTTAGAGAAGAGATATAGCAAAACCACTCTCAACACTTAATAGTGTGCGACCCAAAGCCAGCACAATGCTCTGCTGCTCTCTAATAAAATGCAGAATAATTCACATTCACAGTTACTTCAATGCCTGTTATTTTCTTTAGGCCTTTTAAGTTTTTGTGTGGTTTTCATTTTCACCATGTATGTGGTAAGGGAGCACACATGTGACCTTGAGCATAAAGCAATAAGGAAAAGTCAAATTAGCAGTAAGAAACACTCCTGTTGGCTCCTCTCTAAAATGTTCTCGCACGTCTGGAATTTTCATTTATTTGAAAACTAATTCAGATACTGTCTTAAGTGAGCACGTTACAAGTAGTGAGCAGATGGCTCAAGCCAGACACTGGGTTTAGAGAATGTTAACACGCACAGGGATAGTAGGGGAAAACCCAAAGGAGGGAGTGCCTCTCACATCTGCTCGGAAACATTATTAGCAAAATCACTAGTCCCCCTGCAAAAGCGAGATGAATCCCAACGGTCTCCAAGATGGATTTTTCTGAGTCAGATTCTGGATCAGTCACTCTGCAAGGACTAACTGATCACTTAGAACTATGCTGGTTATTTCATGGTCGGGTGACAAGGAGCACCCCTGGCTGATGCAGTGATCTATGGGCTGTGGCCACAGTCCTTGAGGAGCTGCAGAAGAGAACTTTAGGGGCTAAAAGACACAAGTAAAGTGCAGGCAAAGAGGTATTCATAGTATTTTACTTTATTTAAAGGTGTCATTTTTAAGTAACAGAATAAAGAATCAGTCAATGTGACCAACCCCATGGCATTTGGCAAGCCTTTTGGAACATCTAGAAAACTAGGAGCCCCTGGGTCTGTCCTGCTTTGGTGACAGCCAAACCATCCTCTCACCATGCGGATCATGTCCTGAATTAACATCCTGATCACTATTTCAGATTGAAAATGGCTCTCTTTCTCCCTTCCCCACTATCTGTTCCCTCCAAGCCAGATTTGTGGGCTTTCAAATTCAGACCCTTTGGCTTCTTCAGCTAAAGTTTGGTTTGGTCAAATAAATATTTAGCATCCTAAACAATGAGCCAGTTCCTTTGGAAACATTTCATTCCATCCCCACACAATGGGCATCTGGATCCTGGCCAGTCCTATTCCGGCTTTCTAGAGGCTGGGTGGATGAGATGGCCAGCAGACCTTCTCTTGTCCTGACTGCCACAGGCCACTTAGGCCAGGAGATTTGTGTCCTGTCAGGATGGAAATCTGAAGTCACCTGATACCTGCAGAGGCTGCAAACCCTGGTCCTCCCTCCAGCCTTGCCTAACATCTGTGTGAGCTGGGAATGGAACTACACCACACGGGTCTCTATGGCTCCTTCCAGCTCCAACTGCAAAGTGCTGGGAACACATCCATCCAAAAAGTGAGGGCAAAGAGGGGGCCCAGGAGCGGGAACCAAGTAAGAGGTAGCTCTTGGGGTCTGAATCAAACTTCCGTGTTTCATCTGTCAACCAGCTGGCAAGGGGCCTTTTATTCTTCTGTGTTTTGGTGAGTGTAAGAAAAGTCGTTGTGAATAATCCTAACGGACATCTTATTATATTCTGGTCTTCTCATAAGTGGTTGCTCTTCTGATCCTCTCAACAACACGGCCAGGGAGGCAATATCCAAGTCTCCATTTTCGTGGAGGTATAAATTGAATGTCTGAGTGCTTGAGTGAAAAACACAAACCCGAACAAAACAAAACAAAAACACAAGGTCACAGAGTTGAGTCAGTCAGCAGTTTAAAAGAGGATTTGCAAGGAGAATCTTTCTTTTCTGATCCTAAGTCTCACTTTCTGTCCTACACTTTGCCCCAGTAACATTATAAACTGTGTTCTAGAGTCCTCCATCAGGAGAAACCAGATGGGAAGAAGGTTGTGTGTCTTCTAGACTGCTGGCAATTTCTCATTCCACGTGTCCCTTGAAATCGGGCCGGAGGGGGGGGGCTTCTGTGGCAGGAGTGATGCAATGTGACTCCCGTGATTCAGATGGCAACGTAGCTTCTACACTGTTCACTGGAATGTTCTCTCTTGAAGTCTTCAGCCACCACATTCACCCTGGGGCCATCATGCTGTAAGGAAGCCCAAGTCAACCCATGCAGCGAGACCACAGAGAGAGGCTTGGAGACTCCATGAGGAGGGAGAGATGCCAGCAGGCCCTGAGCTGCTTCAGTGCCCCAAACCCCTGTGATGACCACCCCTCCAACTGAGCCAGAATCAACCAGCTGGGCCTCCATGCTGAGGTGACTTCTTTTGCAGCAAGAGTAATCCAAACAGCACCCAAGTCCTATCTTTCCTTCAGATGAGAAGTGCCTTCATGTGCTTGGGTTTTCTCAGCATCAGAAGAATGAATTCCACCAACACAAAAGGCTTAAGAGCTATCTTTAGGAACAAGAAAAGGTCATTTTGGTCCTGCCACCCATGGGAAGGACAGTGTGATGAGGACAAAAATCTAACTCCAAGCTTGTCTGGTTTCCAATATTCATTTTTAAATAAGGAGATAGCTACTCATAATATACAGTAAAAAGCTCTCAATGAAGAGCGATTCAAGAGGAAACAATCAAATCTAGAAACACCTAAATGCACTGATTGCTGCCCATTTCTGTCTTAATCAATAGGATACCTTTTGGGAAAGGAAAGAAGAGAGAATTTGGGGACAGCAGCATGCCATCCCTCCAGGCAACACCTATGGAATGAACAGCTCTACTAGGAGGCCTTGTAAGGACACATGAATCCCATCTGAAAGCTACTGTGTGCTCAGCTCACAAGTGGGCATGGGCATGGGCACACGGCTCCGGGGTTACTGAGCCCGGCTCTGGGGTCTGCCTTTTAGGATAGATACTTGCAGACACAGCACACCTAGAAGAGAGAGATCTCTGCAAGCCACAGGAGGTAGTGGAGAGTAGGGCCAAGAACCAAACAGGCTGCTTTGAGGAAGAGGAAGCTAGAATGGAATGATCAAATCTGGTGCCAGCAGGCGGCTACTGGTGCCTAATGACGCGGCTGACCGGATGCAGCCCTCTGGACACCTTGCTCCCATTTTACAGATGAGGAAACTACTAAGACCTAAGGTTATAGAGCATGTTTGTGACAGAGCCAGGCTTCAAACCCAGGAAACCGGACTCCAGAGCCCTGCTTTTAACTAGAGGGCTGCCAGGCAAAAACTGGACTCACTGAACATTGTTCTAGAGGGAGAACCAGGCCTGAGGATGGAAGTCACAACAAGGCCAACGCCAACTGGGGCTCAGAAAGGAGGAGAATGTTCTATCAAATAACTAACAGTCACAAGATGGTGAGCTTCCCAGAGCACAAAGTGCATGATGGGAAGCTGCATAGTGAGCTTCTCGTGAATTCTAGCTGATGGAGAGACCAAGCCCGAGGATTTCTAAGGGAAGTCCCTGAACCCTGGGATTCTGTGCATGGGTGAAATTGCAGAGATGATAAATTTAGGCAGGAGGCACCCTGAGGATCAAAGATTTTTTGTTCTGTTATTCTTCTCTACCTTACCTTACCGTACATATGTGGGACGTGTGCCCTTAATGAGCAGGGGCTGCGTGAGCGTATGAGCAGAAAAACCCCAGGCAAAGTGACACACAACTTGCTTGAACAATTACTATCTGTCCTCGTACTGCAGATTCCTCAGGCATGTGATAAGAAGCAGTGCCAGGTGTGGTGAGGAGTCACCATCTTGTAGCCATGCTGCCCGCATTTGAAGCCCGGCTCTGCAACTTCCCAGCTGCAAGTCACAAAACCACATTTGCCTCAATATCCTCATCTGTAAAATGGCCACGGGTGTGAGAATCTGTAGGCTGGTGTGAGAATCCAGCAAGCTCGGAATCTGTAAAGTGCCATGGGCAGAACCTGGCACAAAGTAAGCATGGAATGAGGGTTAACTAAAACAGAGATCATGGAAATTCTGCTCTTATCTCATCAGAAGGCTAGGAGTGTGTGAAAAAAGACTACACACAAGAAATAAGAAGAAAAAGAATCTGAAATAAGAAGGAGCTATTTTACATTAAAAAGTAAGCTCCCTTGTATCATGCTAAGGTTCCTTATTAGGTCGGAATTTCTTTTCTTTTTTTAAGATTTTATTTATTCATGAGAGACACAGAGAGAGGCAGAGACATAGGTAGAGGGAGAAGCAGGCTCCCTGTGGGGAGCCTGATGTGGAACTTGATTCCAGGACCCCAGGATCACACCCTGAGCCAAAGGCAGACACTCAACCACTGAGCCACCCAGGTGCCCCAGGTTGGAATTTCTTAGTCTGCAAATGACCAGTGGAGTCCAAACAGTGAGAGGTTGCTGCTTCCTACCCCGTGCAGCACTCCTCACCAGGTTTCCACTCTATTTCTCTCTCCCAGCCAGTTATTTCTGGGAAATCACTGACACTCTCAACAAAACGATAACCTTCCACTCCTGCTTGTAGCGCTTTGGCCGTTGTCCCCCCGCCTCTGACATCCTCATCCTGGTGACTCTCGCAGGAAGCTGTAGGTAGGACAAGCTCTAACATTTAGGTTTATAATTTGCCTTGAGCGGACTTTAGTGGATGGTGTAGGAGAAGGCTCCAAATGTCCCGGCACCATTAGCTGAAAAGGTGATTCCCCCCCACCCCCCCCACCAAGTGGTCTTGTCTCTCTTATCAATAATTCACTGTAAATGTGAGAGTTTACTTCTGGACTCTCAACTGTGTACCATTGGTCTGTAGGCCCACCCTTCAGCTAGCACCACACTGTTTTGACTACTATAGCTTTAGAGAACATTGTGACATGAAGACGTGTGCATCTTCCAACTTTGTTCTTTTTTCAAGATCCCTTTGGCTATTCTGAGTCCTTTAAATGTCCATATGAATTTAAAGATCAGATTGTCATGTCTACAAAGAAGCCTGCTGGGCTTTTGACAGGAATTGCCCTAAATACATAGACCAAAGAGGGTAGAAATGCCATTTTAATAATACTGAGTTTTCTACACTTCTGAAAGAAATTGAGGAAGACACAAAGAGATGGAAAAATATTCCATGCTCATGGATTGGCAGAATTAATATTGTGAAAATGTCAATGTTACCCAGGGCAATATACACGTTTAATGCAATCCCTATCAAAATACCATGGACTTTCTTCAGAGAGTTAGAACAAATTATTTTAAGATTTGTGTGGAATCAGAAAAGACCCCGAATAGCCAGGGGAATTTTAAAAAAGAAAACCATATCTGGGGGCATCACAATGCCAGATTTCAGGTTGTACTACAAAGCTGTGGTCATCAAGACAGTGTGGTACTGGCACAAAAACAGACACATAGATCAGTGGAACAGAATAGAGAATCCAGAAGTGGACCCTGAACTTTATGGGCAACTAATATTCGATAAAGGAGGAAAGACTATCCATTGGAAGAAAGACAGTCTCTTCAATAAATGGTGCTGGGAAAATTGGACATCCACATGCAGAAGAATGAAACTAGACCACTCCCTTTCACCATACACAAAGATAAACTCAAAATGGATGAAAGATCTAAATGTGAGACAAGATTCCATCAAAATCCTAGAGAAGAACACAGGCAACACCCTTTTTGAACTCGGCCATAGTAACTTCTTGCAAGATACATCCACAAAGGCAAAAGAAACAAAAGCAAAAATGAACTATTGGGACTTCATCAAGATAAGAAGCTTTTGCACAGCAAAGGATACAGTCAACAAAACTCAAAGACAACCTACAGAATGGGAGAAGATATTTGCAAATGACATATCAGATAAAGGGCTAGTTTCCAAGATCTATAAAGAACTTATTAAACTCAACACCAAAGAAACAAACAATCCAATCATGAAATGGGCAAAAGACATGAACAGAAATCTCACAGAGAAAGACATAGACATGGCCAACATGCATATGAGAAAATGCTCTGCATCACTTGCCATCAGGGAAATACAAATCAAAACTACAATGAGATACCACCTCACACCAGTGAGAATGGGGCAAATTAACAAGGCAGGAAACAACAAATGTTGGAGAGGATGCGGAGAAAAGGGAACCCTCCTACACTGTTGGTGGGAATGTGAACTGGTGCAGCCACTCTGGAAAACTGTGTGGAGGTTCCTCAAACAGTTAAAAATATACCTGCCCTACGACCCAGCAATTGCACTGTTGGGGATTTACCCCAAAGATACAAATGCAATGAAACGCCGGGACACCTGCACCCCGATGTTTCTAGCAGCAATGGCCACGATAGCCAAACTGTGGAAGGAGCCTCGGTGTCCAACGAAAGATGAATGGATAAAGAAGATGTGGTTTATGTATACAATGGAATATTACTCAGCTATTAGAAATGACAAATACCCACCATTTGCTTCAACGTGGATGGAACTGGAGGGTATTATGCTGAGTGAAGTAAGTCAGTCGGAGAAGGACAAACATTATATGTTCTCATTCATTTGGGGAATATAAATAATAGTGAAAGGGAAAACAAGGGAAGGGAGAAGAAATGTGTGGGAAATATCAGAAAGGGAGACAGAACGTAAAGACTGCTAACTCTGGGAAACGAACTAGGGGTGGTAGAAGGGGAGGAGGGCGGGGGGTGGGAGTGAATGGGTGACGGGCACTGGGTGTTATTCTGTATGTTAGTAAATTGAACACCAATAAAAAAAAAAAATACTGAGTTTTCTAATCCATAAAAAGGGCCTGTTTTTTTTTTTTTTATTTAGATCCTCCTTAATTTCTCTCAGCAATATTTTATACCTTTTAGTCTATAAGTCTTTAGATTCTTTTATTAAATTTATTCTGGGGCATTTAATTCTTTCAGATGCTATTGTAAATAGAACTGTTTTTCTTAATTTCACTTTTGGGTTGCTCATTCCTGGTATATAGAAATGCAATTCATTTTTGTAGACTGATTTTCCATGCCCTTCCTCTACTCTTTCATTTGTTCTAGTAGGTTCTTTATGTGTGTGTCTTTGTCAATATCTTCTCTACACAGAATCATACTCCATGACTTCTGAAAGAGGCTCAACCCTTAGATACACTCAGCTTCTAGAGCAATGAGGGGATCATGGCCAGAGTGACGCAACCATAGATTAAATAGCTTTTCTCCTCTCCTTCCATGTACCAGAAATCACCTCTGAGTATTTGTTGCTTACTTGACTTCAGTGAAGCCTTAAAAACAACAACAACAACAACAACAACAACAACAAAAAAGAATGCATGTGAGTGGTAAAGCACCAAAGAGACAGAGCAGTCCTTAAGGAATGATATGCGGGGTGACTTCAAAGTGGGTACCAGATCCAGGAAACAGCTTCCAGGCTCCCCAAAAGAGATCAAAGCTGCCTTTGAATCTGCAGCCAGTAAGAAAACAGCAAGTGTACTACAGTGCGCTCAGGGGTTCAGCTGTGCCATGGGCTACGCAACCTCAGCCTCCTCATCTGTAAAAGTGAGATAAACTCACCCCATTCACAGCATCCCAACCTTTACCACCGAGGCCAAGAGAGAAAGTGACAACACGTGTATGGGACACGGAGATGTCCGGACAGCTCCTTGCCACCAGGAACCACCAGCCCTACGTCCTACCACTCCAGGCTGCCCCCAGGCTGGCCTCATTGTTGATGGAAGGAGTCATGTTAGAGCTTGCCTGCCCCCCTCTCGTGGTACCCTGGCTGGGAAGGTCACATCTGAGCATCAAATGATAGGAGCTGGAGGTGTTTTGAGAACGGCAATAGCAAAGAGAATTTGTTATCAGCTTAGTTTCTCAGTTATCTCAGGGTTTATTTGTGGGCTTGCCTAAGAAAGCAGCATCCAGCCTGACATGACACACAGATTGCCATCTCCCTTCCTCTCCCATCGGACACAGGATGGACATATAGGGAGGTGAGTAGAGAAGAGATCATTAAGAATCAGGGCCTTTTGGGAACTTCTCAGGTGATGGCATAGGCGGAGCTTTTGCCGGTGGTGGGCATTGAGAAAGATCATTGTTTTGGTGTGTGTTTGTTTTGTTTTTGTTTTCCTGGAAAAGGGTGAGGCTCTGACAAAAAGAGAAATGGAAGAAACATATCCAAAATGTGTCGGCTTGCCCCCAAATTACTCCCAGGACATGGCTGAAAACGGAAAAAAACAACCAAAAATCTACCAAGACATAGTTCTCTCCGGGCCATAGTGGCAGTGTCCTGAAATGGCCCCCAGTTCCCTTAACCCCCTCCCCCAAGGTGGTTCCTTCCCACCCCCAAGGTCATACCTAGCATTTTATAATCCATTCAGTTTACAAGGGAAGGGGGAGGGCAGAGAGGAGGCGGGGAAGGCAGGAAAAGAGACCAAAAGACCAGACCAGAAATAATGCTTTCTCGCCACTGCAACCTGCAAGGCTGAAAGCCATTAAGCTTGGAGTGATTACAGAAATGAGACACCTTTTAGGGAGCAGGACCCAGAGCCTAGGTGTGCCCCAGTACAGGCATGCAGGGACGCCCAGCAAGTAGCATTCAGACAGCTTCTCACGGCTTGGGGATTAGAAGGAAGACTGTTGACTTAAATTACATAAACTCAACAATCACAAAACTGTTCATAAGAAATTGCCAGGGCTAGAGCCTTGGTGGCAGTGCTTGGTAAGCTCTCCTGCTTCAGCCCTTTTCTTGTGAAAGGTAAACATGACTTAAGAGAAGTGACTTTACAGATTTGGGGATGTGTGTCCCAGGCCATGAGCTCACCTAAACCTCCCCCCTTCACGAATAGGGCAGCTGAGTGAGCAAAAGGCAGCCAACATAGGAAACACCAAGCCCCCAGGACTATAGGGCTCAAAGTTTGCCAATGGTCACGGGGCCTGGATTACCCCCGCAGCTTCCACCAGCCACGACGATGGCTCTCACAGCCGGCACTGTGCCAAAGGGCCGGGTCTCAGCAGAGGGGCCTTACAGTCACGAAGGGCAAATATAAATCACAAGAAATTCATTGCAGAACTTGAAATGGTATGTCCTCAAGAGCTAAGCTGAGGCACGCATGAGGAATTGGGCTGAGGAGAACCAATGCGAGAGATCAAAATAGGCCTTCTAGAATAAGTGGGACATAGAGTTGATAGCAGAAAAGCTGAGGTGAGGTCCCTCCACCTTTAGTGACCCACATGACATTAAGTGAGAGAACTTTCCCACAGCTACAGGGAGACCAGAAGGTATTTTCTATGACTGGTATCAAATTTGCAAATGCTTCCCCCTCATAATACTTCTCAGGAACAGTTCAGGCTTAACCCAGCATGGCTCCTCAAGGCCTGAACTCTGGTCTGGGCTCACAGTTAATTGCAAAATGTGTGTGTTAAGGGCTTTGCACCAATCTGGTACATGCTGTCCAATCTCACCCTACCTCAGACCACTTTAAGTCAACAGAGACTTAGAGGATGTGTAGGCCCAAGTGAGGGCTGGGCTGCATGCATCATGGGAACTGGGTAGAAGGCCGGTGGCACTATCCCAGGGGCCCAGGGTTCCATCGCACTCCAAGCCTATTCTACAACAAGTAACTGGTTGGGAAGCTTCTCAGCAGAAACCCTAAGGCCCCTGGAGACACTAAACAGGGCAAGGGATGGGATGATTAGAAGTCCCAGGAAGGATGGGCCTGGACAGACATTCCTGCACCAAGCTCAATCCAGAAGGGAAAAGAAGGCCTGGTCTCCTCTTCCCACCCTTCCAATTCTGACTGTGAAAGCCAAGTCCTCTCTATCAAGGGACTCCAAGGAAGAAGGTCTTTGGGGCTCTAGACTGCAAAGAAGCAGCCAACTAACCCCTTTTTAGAACCTCTCCTGGGTTCCTCCTCTACAAGTCAGACATCAGGCTCACTGGAAAGTCACAGGACACAGGCCCAACAATTACACCCTATGATCTGTGCCCTGTGGAAGCGTGAAAGGGGAGAGTGCATTCTCTCTGGGAAGGATAAGGAAGAAGGCAAGAGTCACACTGAGTTGGGTCTCACAGGATGAGCTCTGGGAAAGGCTCTGAGTTCCCTGGCCAGGCTCTTTTGCATTCAAAGTCCAAAGCCTTTCAGACCCAAAGGGAAGACTCACCTGTCAGATGCTGGTTTCCTTCACCACCACCAAAAATCTCCCATGCAGAGCAGATCACTTCCAGCTATCACCTGCCTCTCCCGGGAGAAGGGCCAAGTGTTAGGGAAGAACCGGGTCAAGGACAACTGGGCAGATCACTGCCCCGGGCGAACCCGCCCCTGCCCCTGCCCTTGCCCTCTCTGCTGGGGTTGAGGCCATTGCTCAGAAAGCCATCTGTCTGGTGGGAGGTGCTCACAGAGGGGTGCTGGTGGGACACTGAAAGCAGTGATTCCCATGTGGGTCCCCACTGGAGCTGAAGAATCCTTAGAAGTGGGAAACTTGTAGGGGAATACCAAATATCAAAAGAACACATGGCATGACTTTTGTATCTTAATGACACCCTTAGGACTCTTCAAAATGCTGCTGTGTAAGCCTGAGGACAATGACTGAACGAAGCAGGGAAGGATTGTTATCCCCATTTCACAGATGAGGGAAATAAGGCTCAAAGGAATCATCACAGTGCTGCCCTCAAGTCCGAGGATGGTCAGAGAAAGAACAGAAAATAGTGCTTAATTGTCCTGGTTTTCCCCACGTGCCCCTGAGTAGGCCACTGAACCGTACTGCAGTGGGCAGGCGGGCCAGTCTGTGGAGTTCCTGCCCGTTGTGCTAAAGGACGAGCTAAGTTAAGAGACACTGATCTTAGGACTGTTGATACTAGTTAGTATGTATGTTGGCCTTCCAACTTCCAAAGCACTTTTTACATTTAATGAGCTACCCAGCTGGTCTTGGTGAAACCGAGAGAGAGAGAGATGCATTTTGAAATCAAGTTCAATTTTCCCGGATTTGCTTGGTACTTGACAGCAAACTTTCTGTATGCAGGTCAAAGATCAGCAATCAAACCGTAAATGCTTTGATGGGATTTCTGGGCCAAGATGTCTTCTCTCTTAAAGAGTTTTCTCCCCCCAACTTTTGCTTTTTTGACTCATCCAGTGTTCTCACTCAAAAATAAATAAATTCATTAAGTAAATAAGAGAGGGGAGAAAGGGAATTGCTTTGATTTAAAGCTTTGAAAGAGTGAAACAACCAACACTGTCAAGTGTGACCTGATCCACTTCAGTGTTCTGAATTGTACAGCTTCTCAAACATTTAGTGACTAAGATGCGCTTAATGGCCTGAGCTCCAGGGTGACCTCTAACTCAGCAAGTTACGCAGCATGTGCCAACTGAATTGCATTGACCTTGCACTGACAACATGGCATTGTGAATTTGGCAGCCTGCTAGGTGGGCAGGGGGCCCAGCGACCTCCCAAAATGACTTCCATGACACGTGTTTTGTTTTATTCTTGTTCTGGCTACGGATCTTCACCACTCTATAAGCATCACCAGATATCTGCTGTATTTCTTAATTGCTAACAAAATCCTATCAGGTTTAAGTGCCTGGTTTCCATAGCCAACTGAACATGAGTTTCCTGTACTCATTTTCTAGTGAATTTTTAGAAAATAGTAAACAGTTATTGGATGAGCTCACAGCTCAGTGGAAGCCCTTGGCCATCAGCTCATCTGGCTCAACTGACTCTTGTCTAGAAACTTCTCTAACAAGGGATAAACATGGCTAGGAAGGCTGAGTCTCCAGGAAAAACAAGTGCCACAGGATTTCTCCTTCAGACACTTCATGGATATCAGATACCTCCCTCCTGACCCAGGAAAAATCCACTTCAGGAGAAAAGACAGAGAACAAGGCTGAGCATGGTGCTTCCTTGCTGAACTAGGAAAGAGCCAGAAAGCTCAGTGTCAGGCCCATGGTGAGCTCTCAAGAGCTGCTTGTTAACTGGCAAATGAACTTGGAAATAGGGCTATTCTAATAAGGTTCACTTATTACTAGAAGTACACGGAGAATGTGGAATGCCTCTTTTTTCTCCTCCAAGTCCTTGCTTACAAAATGGTATTTTCAAAATGGTATTTTCAAAAGGATTCCTAAAGGGGGTCGTGCCCAAGGGGTAGTCCTATGGGCAGTGCTCTATTGTTGCTGCTATAGATGAACAGTTGACGCCCCCACACTTCCTTTAAGTTTCCAACTAGCTACGTAACTCCTCTGACCAAGAAGAATCCAAAATGAAGCCAAATTAAAATTTTTAAATTATGAAATGACACACCCAACACATTTCAGTTTTCCCATCTTTCAGTGTGATGTGTGTATTAAAGAAAGCCAAAGCTGAGATTTTTCAAACTTGACTGTGCAGAAGAATCCCCTGGAAGGCTTGTTAAAAAATCACCTGGGACTCAGCCCAGAGCTGCTGCTTCCACTGGTGATTTTGATGTGAGGCCCATGTTCCGCAGACCCCTCTTTGAGAAAGACTGCCCTGGGGAGCTGCTTTGCCCCATGTCATCCAACGAGGCAGGCTTTTTTCACAGTATGATCTACCGCCCTCCATCCCAACCTACCAACCCAAACTCTCCTTACTCTCCCCCACTCTCTGGTCAGGGGAATATCCTTACTCCCTTCACTGACCCTGAAACCACCTCACCAACCTCTCTCTTTGTTTACACCAGCCATCAAGACTTTATTTGTGCTGATCCCCTGGCCTGTGGCATCCCCCAGTGCTCATCTCAGAATGCAAACGTTACCATGCCACCTCTTTGATGAGTGTCTTCCCACACTATCCTAGCCCAGAGTCCATCAATATCTGCTTTCTCTAACAAATTGTGTTATATAATTGGGATTTAAAGTCCCCTTTAATTATTTCATGTAGCTAAATTCCTTGCTAAATAAAAAAATCAGTGCCATAAGGACCAAGTCCAGATTTTCTCAGTCATTCAATCAACAAGTATTTACCGAAGATTTGTACTACTAAGCACTACGTCATTACCCTCCTCTTGTATTCTTTGTCTCTAGATCAGGGCTTTGCAGAGTGTCTGGTCCATATTTCTTGCATGAGATAGAATTTATTGTGTATAACTGGTAACCAGGATGAGAAATGTATTTTGGCCTCAGGTCTAAGGTGGCTGGTGTGAAGTCCTAATGAGGACAGAGCCCCTGACAACCCCTTGCTGTGTTCAGGACACTCAAGCCAATAGGCCCAGACACTCACAATCCTCTGTACACAGGAAGGTCTGCCCCCTTTGGCATTCTGCATCTGCGAGGAGATGATCACAGCAAGAATAAAGGAGGGGCTCCTACTTCACCCACAGAAACACCCACATTTTCAGACGAATTGATAAGAGCTGTAATGACTTACGGGCATAGAAACAAATTCCTTTCTGATTCCTTCCATCTGGAGTTCCATGATAAAGATGTAGGGGAACAATCAGAAGTAACAGAACCCTTCTTTCACCTTACTTTCTCAGACAGACCATCACAGTTACCCAGAGCCCTGCCCTGCGCCTCCTACCCGCACCCCTTCCCCACCACCCATACACACAACCAGGTCTCTTCTATTTTTTACTGATAAGAAGTTTGGTGGATGTTTCCATGATTTAGCATGATGCCTTACAGGCAACCATCACCCTTGAACTCTCATATCTCTAGCAGGGGTGTACTATATAACTTCCCTTTTGAGTTAGAAAACGTAAATGTAATATCTCAAAAAAGATATCAACTGGGCATTTCTAATGTTAATTTAGCAAAAAGGAAATTGGAATCATTACCCCATGTATGACTCTTACCCTCCACTGTTGGACTGAGAGTTGTTTTTCTTGCCATATAAGCATGCCTATAAGAAGTCCAAACAAGCTCTGAGTTATATAACATATTTCACATTTTTGGGGGCTATAATTAGAGTGATAAGATTATGGCAATGATCCTAGAACAGATTAAGGACATAATTGTGATGAAAGAGGGCTTTGGGTCAGTAAAAGTACAGATCTGAAAGTGTTTTATTTAACGTGATTTTGGCTCAGGGAGCAGCAATAATCCTCTATTTACAGAACACCTTTCAAAAAATGTGTTTCTGAAGGCCCGACAAAGTTTTCCCACTTCACATGTTTAATTTGGACGAATAGTCGCCTTGGGAGTTTAGAATGAAGTTATAAAATCAACAGGGTCTCTCAGGGAAACCGCCACAATTTTCTAAGGGCATGAAGAAGCAGGAGCCGCAGAGAGGCCAATGCAGTTTCTGAAACTTGACCATGTTCTCCTTCTATTAAAAATGCTACACACAACACGGCTGTGTCGGCATGATGTTTGAAAATCGAAGTGCTGACCAAGGCAGTGCATGTTCATGGAGGTGTCTACAGAGAGGCCCATGGGCAGGTCGGAGGAACCACACTGGTTAACCTGGGAGAACCAGGAGATGGTCTCTGCAGCTGGGCTTCTGGGAGTGAACCCACCCCCCTTGCCTCTGGCATAGTGTAAAATGAGCAGAAGGTCCCCGTGGAGAAGGAGACGACTTCTCCCTCTGGTTATTTAATAGTATACTGCTCAGGGCTCATGCTACTGGTTGGAATGAAAAAAAGGGATCAAGAGGGGGATATCTGGGCTTTGAAGATGGGTGGGGGGCCTCTGGCCCTGGTTCTCCAGAGGCAAAGGGAAAAGGACTGCATGCGGGCATGGGTACCTCTTAAGCCCAGCTGGCAATTCCACTCTGTGGCTAGACTTTATTTAAATTTGGAACAGAATCTCGGACTCTAACCTCTCCTGTTTACTTTTGTTTGTTTTCTCTTTTTACCAATGTTCTTTTTGAAAAAGCCCAACTTATTTAGGTAGTAAACAATCGGAAAGAAGTTTTTTCCTTACCTTAATAAGAATAAAAAAAAAAAAAAAAGAGCAACCTTATTCTTTTGAGACTAGGACACTGGGGGAAAAAAGTGAACAGGAAGGGGGAAACTCAGAGAGAGAGCATGTGGGCAAGCCCCTGAAGCTACAACCCCTCTGAGCCAGGGAGTTTGATGAGGTCCACATGATATAAAGACTCGCAGATACCGGTTCTTACTATGCTGCTCATTCACCAATTCTGACTTGTACTTTTCATATTTAACCTGCTATTTCAGCTGGTGGTATGCGTAGTAGTCAACGTTAGGAGCTTAGCTATAAGTCACATATTAAAAAATGAAACACAAGGCGCTTGGGTGTCACAGTCAGTTAAGCATCTGACTCTTGGTTTCAGCTCAGGTCATGATTTCAGAGTCGTGAGATGGAGTCCCACGTTAGGCTCTGTGCTCAGTGCAGAGTCTGCTAGAGATTCTCTTTCCCTCTGCCCACTCCCACCCCCCCCCCATGCTTGTGCATGCTTTCTTTAAAATAAATTAATAGATAAATAAGTCTTAAAAAAAAAGAAACATAAAAATAAAAGTCAGTTTCTTAGAAAGGGGGCTGCACATCGAATTATACTGTAACCTGTGACACAGAAGTCAGGCATTTTGATGACTCAAGATTGGCCACGGAAAAGAATAGCTTATATAACTTCCATAGGGTAGAAAATAAGAGTATTCGAGCTGAAATGTTCAAATGCAGACTGGCTTTTTCAACGTCAAATTATTGGCAGTGCTTCGCAGTTCTAGGGCAAATTCCTCCAGCTGAAAGAATTTTACATTGAACTAAGCAATGTCATGTAAACGGATCTATACTTCACCACGATGCATATGGAAAGTATTCATGAGAAAACACTTCAGTACTGTCCTGTTCATTCCATGTTAAGCAAAGAAGTTATTCTTTGTGACTTGGCAGTTTAGCTTGGTAAACAAACCCAAAATCATTGCTTTCATGGTTACTCAGGCCAATTCTTGTGAAGCCTGTCCTACACCATGTGCCAAGATTCCCACAGTTCCTGCGAATGCGATAGCTTCCTGCATTGTACATTTTCCTGCATTTCCTCTAGAAGCCAGCCTGGATGCGAGTGGAGTTCCAACAGGTATAGGGAGAAATAGGCACATGTGACTTTCTCTCTTTAAAACCCAGTGTGTTCCCAAGGGTACATGTGCTCTACTAAGCATGTATGATTTAATGAAAGCCCAAGCATCAGGTAATGATTTATGGAAGGAAAAACTAACGAAATGAACCCTCCCTCCATGAGAAGCAGTTTTAACACTGCTGGAAAATCTTTACATAGGACATGGGCATACCCAGTATTCTACAATCAAAGGTAAATATTTGTTAGTTTAAGTCCTATGGCATTATTACTGGGACCTACATGAGAAATGCTCGAGACGAGGTCCTTACTATGAACTTGAAGACCTGAGGAATGTAACCCTGTGTATGAAATGAATACCTCGTCTCACCCATGAACAAAAACGATTTTCAAAAAGTCAGGATGTGACTGAATGATTTATGTTGAATACTGGAAATATAAACAGTGCCCTAATTAGTTTGCAGACTTCTCATTCCTGGTACATATGGTGCTTTCGCTGTGACCTAGATATAGGGTAAAGTCTGAACTACATTTAAAATTGAGATTAGTCAGTTTGCAATCATCCAGGAAGTCAGCAATTTTCAGAGTGCAAGGGTTACAATTGAGGGAAAGCAGGGTAAGTCGTTAGCTTTGCCTGCTCCAGGTGTTACTAGTCCTTATTGTGAATTCTTTGTCATTAATAGATCTCTTTCATTGATTTTTACCCATCTGTTTGTAGGGTTCACTCTAGAACTCTCAACTCCAGCTTGAAAGACTTAGAGGCACATGCTGTCACATGCCCCAAGACTGTTACCAATTTATAGTGGAAAAAAAGGCCTCTGGGGGTGGGACTCTTGCCATTCTGCAGTGTCCCGATAAGTTATCCATCAGTGGTTGTGAGCCCATCCCCAGAACCCTTTAGGCCCCAACCACAGGGATCCAATTTTAATGGGACTGACACGAAGCCAGGAGGGGTATGCTTTTAAAGTAGCCCAAGTGATTCTAACTGAAAGCCAGGGCAGACAGCCCTGTTCTGAGGTGCTCGCAGCCCACCACCAGCGTCTGTCATCTGTCCTCCACTTATTGTGGTATGTAACTGAACTGCAGTCTGCTTGCTGTTCACCCTTCCCAATTCCTGATTCCCACTGGGATTGCTCCTTTTTCGTCTGGAAACCTCTCCCTGGAATGCCCCTAGCTCTCCACTTCTTCCAGCGACCATCCTCATCATCCTTTGAGGCCTACTTCAGTTAAGACTCCCTGGGCACCCACTGGGAGCCAGACACTGTGTCAACTCAGAGAACACAAAACAATACATTAGACACAGGGCCAGCCTTCAGAGAGCTTCCTGCCATAGCCGAGAAGTCAAATTTTCTGAGATACTAGCCCAAATCAAATATCCCATGCTCAGTAGATATACATGGCAATTCCAGAAACAGTGCAGGCCCATAAGTAGGATGGCCCAAAAACACAACCCACAATCAATCCACATAGAGGATGAATAAATCTAGGATGCCACAGACACCAATAAAGAACCCAATAAGAGTAGATGGTGGTGAGACCCCAAATATCCTCCTCCTGGCTCAGTGGAGAACATGAACCCCAGAAGGAACTAGCAAGTAGAGACTCAGGTCTAAGAGGACCTCATCTCAAAACTGTCAATATTGGCATCCTTAACCATTTCCTGAATAAATAATAAATAAGAGGAAAGATATTTTAAAGAATATTACCTAGAATAGGCTTCCAGAAGACAAAGGCTAAGCTGTTTCAAAGATCCGATTTAGACCCTGGAAGCAGAATTATTTTTATTTTTTGCTTAAGGTTTGTTTGTATGTGTGTTTGAAGCAAGCTCTACGCCCCACACATGGCTTGAACTCATGACCCTGAGATCAGGAGTCGCTTGTTCTACCAAGTGAGCCAGCATGTTGCCCCTACTTTGTTTTTAATAACATGAACTAATAACAAAACCAGAAAAACATGGCAAGTAGCGATAAAATGGACAACCTAGGTGGTGGCTTACTTGGCAGCAATTGTTTCAAGCGTCAGTTATGGAGCTTCAATGAGTTAAGTGCAACATGAAAAGAAATGTGGCAGCAGACTCGCCAACTGGTTTCCAAGCTCCCTGGCCCTACTGCTCTCATAGCAGGGAAATGTGAGAGGCGCAGAGAGAATGGGAAGGAGGTGGGTGAACAAGAAGTGGCAAACCTGAAGAGTACAGTAATAAAAATCATGGCAGATTAACATTATAGACCTCACATTATATCCACTCATTTGATCCTCAAAATTAACCTTATTAGTGTCACTGTTATTTTCATTTTGCTGGTGAATAAGAAAGTTATGTAGTTTGACCAAAATCACTCAGCCAGTTAAAAGAGAGGTGGGATTTAAGGCAAGGTCATGATCTTGTCACCATATGAAACTGCATTTTAACAGTAGATGTGACGACTAAGGAAGTGGATAGACTGCACTTGAAAGTCATTTTTGAATATGTACTCAAAGCCAGGAACTGTGCGGCGCTTCAAACGTCAACGAGTAAAGATCTAGTTCCCAACTTGAAGATGTTCATAGCCGCTACGCAAAAAGCACAAAGATTCAAAGAAAATCAGCATTAAAAAAAAAATCAAAATAAATATTCTATTTCTTTTTTTTTCACTGTTTGGAGTTAGTAGAGTGGCTCTGTTTATCATTATAAAGTATGGCTAAGCCTGGAAGGTTGATGTAATGGAACAAGGACATTACTCATAAGGAAATATCTGGAAAAAGTGTGTTTCTATGTGAAAGTGTATGTATTCGGGAGGGAGGCTGTTAACCACTATGCCTTCATTTCATCTTTCCAGACATTTCTACCCTATCACCAAGGACAGTGGCAAGAACTGGGGAGCATTTGGGAGGTGGGAGCATCTGTGGGTCAAAGCATTTTTTGAGTCTCTTCTGAAGTCAGTTCATTTTAAATTTTTAAGTTGACACATCACTTGGGAGCCAACAGGAGTTTGAACTTTTGCCCGGCAAGATATCCTGCCCATTGGTAAGTAAACATGTGGTGGGGACAAACAGTTTTTATACAACTCTTCATTGTATGATGATAAGATCTGGGGAAGCTTTTTTTTTTTTTTTCCTAGTTTAGATTTCTTTATTCAAATATCACACTCAGAAATTCCCCACCCCACTTTGCCAGGACCCGACATTCACTCCCTTGTCTGGGAACTTCAATAGTTTGGCATTGGCTACCAGTAGACTTTTTCTTTAAAAGAATTTTAAATGCTATGTAGCCTCTTGAATTTTTTTTTCTCAAATTATACCAAGAGTATAATTGGCTTATAAAGAAGATAAGTATAGAGGAAGGGCCTCCAGCTAGTTGGTACCACACCCAACTGTTCTCCTTCAGTCCCCCCGCTGACACTAGAAGGAAACTGGCAATATGGGCTAGGCACATTCACGGACATCTCCCCATCCAAACCTGCAAGCAGCTCTAGCAGATGGTCACTATAGACCAATCTCCATTTTTCCCCCCAACTTCACTGGGATACAATCGACACATTACAGTGTGAATGTTTAAGGCTCACAATCTGTTGATTTGATATGCTCGCATACTGCAAAATGGTTACACCATAATGTTAGTAACTACCTGCTCTCATTTACTTTTTTCAGATGAGAAACCTAAGATTTGGAGAGTCTCAATAACTCATCCCAAGTCAACCAGCACCAGAAGCGGAGGTCACAGAGATGTCTGGCTTTGAAGTCTGTGATAATTTCCTCTTTGCTAGAGTGAGACTGCCATGTTTAAGACCTTCCCTCCCACCCCCAAAGGCCTCTTAATCCTGCCTGTAATCTGATCATAACCCAGACCAGTTTCTGTAGGTTGAAGGGTGGCTTCCCAAGGAACAATAGCCCCACCACGTCCCGCCCACAGAAGTATGGTTGGAAAGTTGCGGCTGTTTCCTTGAAAAGTATTATTACTAGGCTGAATAATGGCGTGGGTATTTTTCTCCCTCTTTTGAAAAATGGCAAGTAAAACAATACTCAGCTATAGTGTTACCAACCTGAGGATGTCAGCATTAGCCTGGGGGACCTTCAAACTCCTCCCAAGCATTTTATGTAATAATACATCTCTAAGCCAAATGGCATTGGCGGGTAATCCCTGTTGGCTATGTCATATGGCAACAGTGCCTCCCTACTTTTCTCACACGTGGCTGATTGCTGATGGAAGGAAAGAGGTGAGCTGGTCTCAGGGTTGCTGGCAGATAAGCCCTGCCTTGGAGCTGAAAGTCCTTATCTATGGTTCTCGCATGCCTTTTTCCTCCAGAAATGGAGCAGCACTTTTCATAAGAATAGCTGCCCACCCCCTTCCTGTGGGATTCCAATGGTTCCAAAAAGCCAAAAGGAGCATTCCTGCAGACCTCAGAGATTTATGTCTGGGGAGGGTGTCTGGGGCTGGGAGGGGACCTGGTTTGTGCCCCTGGCAGAGTGATAGTCATCACTGGAAGGAATACAGGAAAGTCTGAGTCAGCAACAGCGGGGTTGAACCCGAGGCAGGGTTTGAGAAGCTTGGGAGACCCGGAATCTCCACCAGCCCGGGCCAAGCTGCCTATTTGGTGGAACAGAACATGGGCCAGGCTGTTGACTTTTACAACTTTCTCATCTGCCGTCTGAGGCCCTCTAAACACAGCCTCCACTTCCAGGTGTAGCTTTATCATCTATTGGCTTCCTTCAGGTTTCTCTGCCAGGAGCATCCTCAGCCCCCCACCTGGCCTCACTGTTCTTCCTCTTGTCAGCTTAAGCCCCACCTGTTTGGGGGGCCCTCCTTGACCACCCCTAGCCCAGAGAGAGTGCTCTTTTCTCTGAATGTTTTAAAACTGTCTGTGTCCCTCTGAGTGTACTTACCACATCCTGCTTTGCCCTGTTACCTAACGTTTTCTGGGACTATGTTCTTTCCTTACTAGGGTGGTCAGGTGAGTTCTTGTTCTCCCTATGACTCCAGCTCCTTCTGCCCTCTTTTTGGCTCACTCTGCTCTAGCCATGCCAGCCTCCTCACTGTTCCTCAGAAATGCTGGGCACACTCCTGCCCCAGGGCCTTTGCATCAGCTGTTCTTCTATCTGGAGCACTCTTCCCCCAAGTATAATGGCTCACTCTTGGTTCTACTTTGTTATTATTTATCAGAGAGGCTTCCATGACTACCCCAGATTACAACAAACAAATAAACACACACACACACACCCTTTCCCAGAACTCCACTTCCACCTTCCCTTGCTTTGTTAGTCTTGTTTCTTTCATCATGAATTTTTAATTTTTTTTTTTTTGCCCTTCTCCCCCTACTTGAATGTAAGCTCTATGAGGGTAGGGATAGCCCACTGTTTGGCTCACTGCTGGATTCGCAACCCTAAGGACAGTGCCTTACGTGTAGTAGACATGCGTGAAATGGGTGTTGAATAAACGAACATCTCTATGTTATTATAGGTCCTTTGCCTAGCCAGTGCTAGGCCATATACACATGTGTATGAGAAACACACACACACGGAATATACCATATATCGGAAATGCTCAACAAATATTTGTTATAAATGACAACATTATTATGTTTCTGGACTCAGACCCCTCTTGGTCTATTCATTTCACATGCTCCTTCCCCAAGGCTGAGAGGGTACCCATTGGTCTCAAGAGGGGAGCTGTGGGGTAGGCCAGAGCAGGCAGGGAGCAGGGAGGACAGAACAACCTGTTGTCACATTCTGTCCAACATTACAACCTTCTGGCCAGCTTGGGCCTATGCTCACAAGAGAACTACAGAATTGCTCATTTGACATCTGGTTCAAGTGTGAATTCCTGGCTGGTAGCTCTGAGAAATCAAGGGGAAATTTTTCAGGTTAGCCTGCACCTGCCTGAAAGGAGCCTCAATATGAGGCATGGGCTAGTCACACAAAGCCCTGGCCCTCTCTGCTTGCTGCCCACACAAGGGATTTGGACCTCACTCCCTCTGTAGAAGGCGGCTCAGGTCCCTATAGCCACAGGGAGGTCTCTGGGACTTCAGCTCACCTTCAATTCTGACGTTTCCACGGAAGTACCAAGTACACCTTGAAGTATGGTCACCTGAGCTAGAACAGGCCTACCGGTATGTGGCAGGATGGGTGGCTGATGGGGACCATGAACATTCTCTGCACACAAGCCCTGGGATCAGAGCTCATCCTGATTTTGCTGAGCTGGAGTAAAGGAGACCCTGTCTGAGGCAAGATACAGGTAAGACCTTCAGCTCCAGGACAACACATGTGATCACAAACTGCTTCCCAGTGGGGATTCTGTGGAGGAAAATCCAGATATATGGCCCCCTTCCCAGAACCAAGATCTGTACATAATAGGTCCATCATGCAGTCAATCCAATGGACAGGTAGCACATGCCAAAAAGCAAGCAGTCCCCAAAGTTGCAGATCTCAGATCATGCCATCAAGCTACTGGCTTATTTATTAGTCCCTGACATGTGCCTGGCACTATGACAGAATAATTTTCCCAACCACCCTCCAAGGTAGGTCAGATCGGCTAACTTGCTGAAGGACCCACTGTAGTTACACAGCAGAGCCAGCTTGGGGTCCCTGGTCCAGGATGCCAGGTTGCCTCTCACAGCCCATAGCCTCAGAGTGCTCCCAAAGCCATGGGGGTGAAGGCTACAGAGCTTGAGCTGTGGTGGAACCCCTCTAGGTGTGGAAGGGGTGTGTGTGTCTGTGCAAAGGAAGCAGGGATTCTGCTCTTTCTTGAATGTTGATGGATTGGTGGCCAGAAACCTACAACATTTTGAGTTTGGAGGGAAGATACTCTGACTGAGGGATAACACAATACCAAGTATGCAAGCACAGGCACACAGCCATGTCCCCTGCTTAAGGGAGTGGTGCGGAAGCCCAGCAACTGCCATCATTTATGGAATGCTATGGAGGGCCCAGCACCACTCTCACTGCTTCACCCACCAAACGACTTCACTGAATCCTCACAGTGCCTCTATGGAATAGGTGTTAATATATCCATTTTTTTCAAATGAAGAAACTATGGTGTGGAGATATTAAGAAACTTGCCCGAGGCTCTTTAGCTCATAAGAAACAGAGCAGTCTGACTCTATAGTCCAAACTTTTAACCTCCACCAGGCTGCCCAACACTCTTTCTGCTGTGGTCGTGGCCTTGTCCCCTAGTCTGGTCTATCGCCTGGGTCTGCTCACCTATGAAAGTGCCAGTTGGATAGAAGGTCTCTAAGGTCAGCCTTTTGCTGCACATTGCTAAGTGCAATTCTTTGCCTGGCACTGAGCTTGTCTAGGAGAAAGCAGAAGTGGACAAGTCGTGGACTCTGCTGTCAAGGACCTCCATGCCTGGAGGGATCCTTTCCAGCTGTAAAATCAGACGCTCCACCTCAAGTGGCCCTTTTAAGGCTGCCTCAGGAGGTCTCAACTTCTGCACAGGCTCTCTCAGCTCTCCGGAGTTAGGATCCAGCCTATTCTCCCTCTGCCCAATTCATCTGTAAGCACCAGCATCTTCCAGCCCCGCTGCTGTGGCTCATGCTCCTTCCTAAACCTACCCAACATCCCCAAGGACCAGCAGATCATCCAAAGGACCAAAGCCGATGACCGATAGAAGCCCCAATTCCCTAACTCCTTCAAGATACTCGCATTTCCTCTTTTTCCAAATTCCTCTACCATTTACAGCCTGGTGCATACAGTTTAACTCATTATTGGCATATGTGTCTCTACTCATTTTGTATGTTTCAGCCTTGTTTCCCAGACGTGGTTTATACTTTTTGGTTCCCCCCAGCAAGTAACACAAAGGTATACATACAAAAGAATTCCAAGCTTGCCTACCAGTTCCACCAAGGTTGTCTCTTTGCCCAAGAAGGGGTTCTAAACTGGACTTCCTTGACTCAAGTCCACTCCTCTCATAGGAGAGCCATTAACTTTAGAAGAATTATATTATTTTTCCTTCCCTCAGCTTCTTCACTTATAAAATGGAAATGATACTAGCATTTCCCTCATAAAACTGTTATGAGAATTAAATAAAGTGCATAAAAACACTTAGCATTAGTACCTGCCAACAAAATTCATACTGAATTTTCACATCGTTGAAGATTCAAATCGTTGCTTTCATGAGTGGCAGACGGTCTCCAAAGATGGGCATGTTCCTCCCATGGAAAAGTGAAGTTTGTGGACCCACCCTTAAAGCTAGGCTGGCCTGTCACTTGCTTTGGGCAACAGAATATACAGAAGCGTGCCAGTTCTGGACCTAATTTTAAGAGGTTTGGCAGTTTCTGTTCTTGTGCTCTCTGGGGAAGTCAACCACCATGTTGGAAAGAAGCTCAGCCTTGGTCACCAAAGGATGAGACCCCATGTGAAGGCTACCACATGGAGGAATAAAGGCTCGTGGCAACTTCCAGCCAAGCCCAGTGACCTGCTAAATGTAGCCGAATGCTACACGGAGCAAAAAAGTGCCCCAAATTTCCCAAATTCCTGACCCAATAATGAGGAGAAACAACATTATTATTTTAAGCCATAAAGTTTTGAGGTGGTTTGTTGTGCAACCATGATAGCTGCTGAAATAATCAACATTACCAATGTAATTCTTGTGACTGGATAGATTGAACTCAATTAAGTACCTATTGAGGGGCTGCTAAAGACATGTATTTTTACCTCACGGCCAAAGCAGATAAAAAAGACAAAAAATTATGAGTACGATCTAATTCCTCACCTTGAGGTTTTCAGTCTATTTTGGTGGGAAATACTGTCACAGACATAACTATCATACACAGGACAGGGTGCATGGTACCCAGAGTGATCAAATCTCAGGAGGATAAAAGGAAGAAGAGTAGCCTTGTTTAGGACGAAGGGGGTGGGAGAAAGGGTCACACGGGCATTTGTAAAGAGAGAATTTTAGATGAATTTCAAAGGGCAACAGGAAAGGATTTTCTTTTCTTTTCTTTTCTTTCTTTTTTTATAAGGCAGGGCCCTAAAATGACTCCAAGAGCCTTGGTCCTCACAGGCAAATTGGCCTCGGCATGGGGTAGCAGGAGAATCTCAGCCAGGGGCCAGAGAGCCCTTGCAAGGGACTCAATCCCACTCCATATCAGTGAGAGGATTTCAAGAACACCCCACCTGTTTGCTTATCCATTGAAGGAGGGGACAGTCCCCTAAATCCTACGAAAGGATTGGACAGAAGCAAGAGCTCTGAAAATCTGGAACATACTTTACATGCAAGGTCAGGTATAAACACTGAGGCCTGAACTCTCAGAGGCCATAGTCTATGGTGCTCCACAACATCCGATGGCTCAGAGCACAACTCTAAAGCCCAGCGTGTCATCTGGCATCTGCAATGTGGTCTGAGCCAAGTCCTCACCTGCTAAGGGTGGCCAAACCTGGAGCCAGTCTCAGGTTCACAGACACCTGCATTCCAGGGAGCCTCGGCCACTGCCCACCGAGCCCACAACTTTCACAAAACTGAAATGTTGCATTCAGGCTGGTGAAGCATCAAGCTCGAGGCTGCTCACAGTGGCGGCCCCTCATCAGAACTGCCCTCTCTCTGCTCTGAGGCATCAGCGTGGATGCTGCTGTCTTCTGCGTTCAGCAGGAGCCTCACCACCCCTGCCCAGCAGGCCCTGACCCTCCACTGGCAGCCCGGCATCTGAGTCTGCCAAATCCTGCACTGCCCACTCCCTCTCTTCCATCTGCCTCTCAAGAATAAGGCTCATGGCATATGAATCTTTTGCAAAGCCCAGAGAGGCCTAGGACAACCTCTAGGGCAGTCACTCGCCGACTATCTTTAAGGCCAGCCCTCCTCATCAGTAGCTGGCTCGGCCACTCTGGCAGTGTTTCTCTAAGTGTTGTCAGAAACCACGTTGCATTAAAAAATGTGAATCCCTAGCCCTACTGAATCCGAATCCCCAGGGATAGGCCCTATATTTTTCCAGTTAATGAGCTCCCTGGGAGATGCCATGAACGCCAGTGTTTGAGGACCCTGCCACAAGGGAAGCACAATAACCAGCTTGGATGGCAGGATCCACATCTCAGGGCTCTGCCCTAGAGACCCAATGGGTCTCCCACCACCACATCTAGTGGAGAAAAAGGAAGAGCAGTAGTACCTGACCCTTCTCTTGCTCCCTAAATGTCGATGTGCTGATAGGGCACCATTCCTGCAGACGAAAACGACAAGTCCGTCACTAGTGTTTGGTTCACCTTTTCCCCTATCTAATCCTCTCAGAAATGACTGATATTTGTAAATACTACATGTTGATTTCTTGCCATTGCTTCATGAGTGGAAGGCATCCAATGCACACTTCCACACTGATCGCAGAGGAGAATGGGCCTTTCTCTTCCAGCTGGATGGCTCCAGTTCTATAAATGAAACCTTGACCTTTAGAAGCAGCACTGAGGATAGATACTTCATTTTCCATACTTTCCTGTTTCCAGTACATGATGAATTCCTGGCAGAGTTCCTTTCTCACAGCTGAAAAACACTGGCAGGTTGCAGATTTGGAAGTCTCAGCCGGAAAACATGAAATCGCATTAATATCCCCAAAAGCACACACCTTGGAAGAGAAACTTTACCCAAGACTAATTAGAGTTGCTCTTAATGAGGAAATTACGCAGAGGATTAAGACACTTCATCCCTTTCTCTTGGCCTATTAGGAGCTTCTAGGGTTACAGGGCTTTTTATAAATCTCTGCCTGTACAGCCAATCTGACTCTAGCATCAACACACCATCACTGCCTGGGTATTTTCCAGCCTAGCCCATAAAAACTCTCAAGTCATCTTGGAACTTTCTGGAATAACTAGGATGCAAGAAAAATACATGGTAACCTTGAATGAATCCTACTGCTGGAGGTCAGCAGAGGGGAAGTTTCCAGAAGGCTGGGGGTAAGGAGGAGGCCTGGTCATAATGAAGGCAAGTCTTACCAGCAAATTCATGTCCATTCTCAGAGCAGAGTGGCAGGCAGAAGCCAGGTGCATTCTTCGGTCAAAGGCTGTGCCTGTGCCCCACTGCCCCCAAATGCATGTTGCCAGGAGGTAGGAGCACCAATCGAGCATGGAAACTTCTCAATTCCAGCCCCAGCTCTTTGTGAATGATGAGCCCTTGAGAAGACCCCTCACTGGTTTGGGCCAATTTCCTCATCTCTCAAAGGAAAATATGCTACCGCCCTGCCTATCTCAGAGGTTCGGTGAAGGTAAATGAAGGTGAGATAGCCAGCAAAGGACTCCGTAAAGCAGCTGAAGAGCTGCCTGCATGCACCTGCCAGGCACTATGCTAAAGGCCGTGTGGGTCCCCGAAGAATTCTTGTGGCAGCCCTTGAGGGGAGCACCATTGCTTCCACTTGGCAGGGGAGGAAGCCAAGGTTCAGGGCTTTGCTGGAAGTTAAAATAAAAATCAGACAAAATTATAGCTCTCTGAAAACTAAATACCTGTGCAAAACGAGGGCCCCTATATGTAAGGAACTGTGAGATCGGCTTGCCCAAGGGGAGAGGAGGTAAAAGTGAAGTTTGGATTTTCTTCCAGACCATCGGGCTGTGAGGGCCAGGGCGCCGTGATCAGGAGTCTACAGCTATGGGCTGGAGGCCGGAGGAGGACGGGTTCACTGCACATCAGTGGCAGGTCAAGCAGCTGATTGTAACACCTGAAACGATTCCTGCTAGGCGCCGTCACACCACCATCACTGCCATGGTGACCACAGGAAGCATTTACTGAGCACTTACTCTGGCTGGCTCTCTCTCTCTCTCTCTCTCTCTCTCTCACACACACACACACACACGAAAAGCAGGAAGGGGTAGAAAAGCATGTTGGCCTTTGGATGCTTATAGTTGGTTTGGGGAGATAAGACACTCATGCACACAAATCTAACAGCTAGGCACGCTGAATATGCTGGGTGGCAAATAAAGAAGAATTAATACATGCTAATGAGGCTCAGATGAATCAAAGGGTTCAGAGAAGAGGCAGATATGGATGAGAGGTGGGCTGTGTCCTCCTAGGCAAAGGGACCAGACAGAAAGGCAGGAATTTGCATGGCCGTGCCCAGATCTCGGGCAGTGAGATGGACAAGGGCAGGCTGCAATGTGCTGAAGGACATCGCATTTTGTAGGCCAGGAGCAGAATAGCGTGGCAAAGTGAGCGAGCTCCTTTGGTCTGTTTGTAGAACTCCTTCCATGAGTGATACCTTTCAAATTAAAATCAAACTGGCTAATCCCACTATAATCTCTTGCTCCTATTACTACCCAAAATAGCATTTAGGGAAGTCCAAATAGTCAGCTCTACTCACAAGGAGGCAGCTCAGGGGGATCCCTGGGTGGCGCAGCGGTTTGACGCCTGCCTTTGGCCCAGGGCGCGATCCTGGAGACCTGGGATCGAATCCCACGTCGGGCTCCCGGTGCATGGAGCCTGCTTCTCCCTCTGCCTGTGTCTCTGCCTCTCTCTCTCTCTAACTATCATAAATAAATAAAAATTAAAAAAAAAAAAAAAGAGGAGGCAGCTCACAAATAGGATGCCCTACAGGTAACGAATGATGGATACAGAATGAGTGCAAGATACGCACCCCAGAGAGGTTCCCATCTAATCAGAAAAGGGAATACAAAGTGAAAATTGTTTGCAGGGAGGAGAAACTTATTCCATGGATGACAAGGATGGCCAGGAGCCTAGAGTTTGTGAGACAAGAGGACAAGGACGATCTTGTATCACGCAGGAGTAGGAGAAAGCAGAAAGTGGGCACAGTCACCTCAGCGGGACGTTCCTTTTTGCTGGGGTGTAGTTATAGTTCACCACAGAAGGGCGTCACTCTAGTGGCCACCCTACGAGACACTGATTTCACTGATCCTAAAGGTAGTAGCGACTTTCCATCCTGTTACATGCCCAGTCACCTCTGGGAGATGCCAGTGCTTTTCAGAAGGAATGCATTTCAAAATCTCCAGTTTGGGTGAATGGCTGGAAAAGCCCGCGGGTCATTTGGACAATTATGTCTTCTGACCTTCTAGTCTTCCTCCCAGCCCCGGCCCCCACTGTCCAGTACCACTGTTCCTCGGGGGCCCTGGGATGACAGGAAAAGCTTACGTCTGATTAGGCAACCAGAAAGGCCCTCTGGAGAGCCCTGGTGTGGGTGTAAAGGATGTGGACATTATACATCCACAGGAGGTTTATGGCAGAGGGACTGGTGAGAAAATGAGGTCATTTTTTTGGTAAGTCTGTGTGTTTGAATGCATCCTTACCCCCCACCTCAAGCACATGGGGGATGCCTAGAATATGGTCCATGTTCTCGGATGATGGAAGACAGAAGTGAACACGTTCCCCCCACCCCCCACTGACCCCTGGCCAGGGTATGAGGACCACAGAGAGAGGTCAGTGTGGTCACCACCTAGGGGTTTTGCAAGTGAGGACTTTTCACTAGTCCCTGATGGGAAGTTGCTGAGCTTTATAATGGGCTTACAGAACCTTCTAGCCATGTTTTGTGGGTAGACTTTTCTCCTGACCTCACAGCAAGGGTTTGGAGAAGAATGCACGGCACGCAAAACATTTGCTCAAATATGCAGCTTGGGCAGAGGGACTTATATTTAAAAAGAGAGAGAGAGAGAGAGAGAGAGAGAGAGAGAGAGAGAGAGGAGTCTGATAGTTTCTTGCAGTTTCCTTTTTCCTGCCGCTCTCGGTACAGGATGATGTAGTTGTTTACTTTTAAGGCTCAGGAGTCAGCCAGCATTGTATGAAAAGCTTTCCCACAAAAAAACCCATAATAAGGCAAACTCCTTTCCATGATGTTCGAGCAATTAACAATACATGAACAGGCTTGCTCATGCCCTTGCTCCAGGATCTGCTCTTTCCTCATCACAGGAGCCCCTCACCCAGGGATTGGGGTGGAAGGGCCGGGGAGGACTCTCATTCCCCCCAGAGTAGGGGTGCAGAGGGGTGTCAGTGCGAGTGTGTGTGTGTGTGTGTGTGTGTGTGAGAGAGAGTGAGAGAAGGAATGTGGGAGGGGCAATGAACAAACAAGATCCTCAAAGGTCCCATCTCAAATCTGCTTTCATGGCTCCCTCTGTTGTGCAACCTTGCGTGAAGGGGAGGGGGGACATTCCAAACCTCAGTGTGCTTATCTGTAAAATGGGGAAATAGGGAAACTGTCAGAAGTATCGTGGGAGCAAATCACACCCATGAGGCCATTACCTGAGGCTGCACGGTGGAATGGTGAGCACACAGACAAAGGGATGAGGGGACTGCCCGGGTTCAAATCCTAGTTCTACCGCTGACTGTGTGCTCTTCTGTATCTCCGCAGACCTACCTCACAGGTCCCCCACAAGCATTATCAATCAGCACTCATAAAGAGCTTTAAAAGTGACAAGTACATAGTAAGTGCTGTCAAAGTGCCAGCTGCTATTTTTGGCGTATAGAAAACACTCTATAAATGTTTGCTGCTGGTGATGGACACAGCGGAGGGCGACACAGGAAGGGACATGTACTCCAGAGAAGATGCGTGAGGATCTAGAAAGAACCTGTGCATGCACAGCTTAACAGCAGAGTTCACGTATAACATAATTTTGCAGACGGGAAATGGAAAGAGGCCTCTGGTTTTCATGATATAAAGTGCCGAATGCAACGGTGGACTACATCCTCTTAGCTATAAACTGTGGTTTAAAAAATAGCTGAGAAATGCCAAAGTTGTGGAGACGAGGAGAGATTTCTTCCCCTAAGGAGAGCTGCGTGCTCAAAGAGCGAGGCTTGGCTAGGTTACGCCTCAAGAATTCTCGGCCTGTGAGTCGCTGGGCTGGGCTGAAGGCGGGCCAGCATTCCACCTGGGATGACCCCAAGGTTTCAGACCCATCTTGGCCTTGGACTTGGGAAGGAGACAGGGACTGTGCTTTATCCTTCCAGCAAAACAGACCATGTGACAGCTGCCACACTTCCTGTCCTTGAGACAGGACTCCCTGCCAAAGACAACAGGAAAATCAAGACTATGGTGGCAAAATAATGATATGCAGACATTGTCCTGAGGCTCACTTCTTACTACAGTGAGCATTTTTCTGGGGGAGGAGGTGGGGATATTATCATTTAAAACGCTAACACCTATGGTAGTTTGTATACTTTTGTGATTTTGTTCTACTCTCCCCCCACCTTTAATTAGGAAATATACCTACAGAAGGTAAATATATGTAATTTAAAGAATGACCATATAAAACAAGCCTTTTAGCCATGATGCATCTCAACAAATAAAAAATGCTTGCTGGTACTTAGCAGCCCCTTTAAATTTCTCGGGCAGCATCCCTCCCCCTATCCCCCCCTCCAGGAGTAAGGCTAACCACTGCCTTGTTTTTCTTTATAGTTTCATCACCGTGTGTGTGTCTAAAGAATATGTTGCTTTTTTTTTGGCGGGGGGGGGGGGACTTTCTACAAACACAGCGTGCTACCTGTGTCTTTCTGGGACTTGCAACTTTTGTCTTTATCCTCCTCTTTTAATCACCAGCTCTCATTGCTCGGGTCTCCATTCCTAAGGGGGGCTCACTCTTTGTCTTTTAAAAGCACCCTTATAAAGCATCCCTCAAACATTCTTCCTACAATATCATGACACAGCGACTGAACCGATTCATTCTATCCCCTTGCATACCAACCATCTGCCACATTTATCGAGCTATGGCCAATTCCTCACCTTTTCAATTCAAATAGAATTTCTTTCCATCAGAATGACATTTTTCGGTAGATTTAAAGATCAAAGAAATGCATTCTAACCTTCCAAATGATACCCTTTTCCAAAAGGAGGCTTCCCCCTGCCAAGTACCATATTTTTAATATTTTTGCACTGTGTTTCTTCCAGTTTTGTCAACTGTTCACACTCCTATTCTTGCCCTTCCTTAACCATGAAATCTAAATGTCCCTTTTTTATGGAATTAGGATTTTTAAGTTTTATGTCTTTCCCGTAACCTTTGAACAATTTGTGTAGATGTTCACAAAGCCTTCTATTTTTTTTCCTCCTGCAGAAATGCCCATTTGGATCCAGTGGGCTTTTCACTGGCATAATCCCACAAACTGTTTGCACCATTTTCTACAGAGCAGGAAGGAGCATCAGAATGTCTGTATTTTACACTAAACTTAGTGTCTTCAGGATTTAGGAATTAACCAGGAACTCAAAGAGCTGAACAGACCCCATCCTTCTGGGGCTATAGATGCACAGGAATCAGTTTTTGAGCTAGAAGCATCTATCATTTTTTTAAGTTTTCGGGGAGACCTAGTTTGTTCCTGCCTTTGACATTCACAAGAAACAGCCTTCCTGGGTTTACCTACTACCAGCACATCGAGCTCTCCCCAGGTCCCAAGACGAGGGGCTGATCTCCCCTCTCATTAATGTAGTTTAAAACTGCAGAGATCAACACTGGGAGGGGGTGGAGGGAGCTGGATGGAAGGACCTGAATTACAGAAACGTCCAGATCGGTCTCAGACAAGGTTTGTTCCCTGTCACAGAATGACATGACCACATAGAGCCAATCCCATTGATGCAGATGGGCTCTCACCACTGTGCTTCTGACAGAAATGAGACCCACAGCTCTTCCTCCCGTGACAAAGTCCTTCACATGTGAGACGACTGAACCTCCTGTGTGTAGGACTGTGCCTCGTGCCTCTTCTCTGACTTTCTAGGATAATTTCTGCACCACTCATTTTTGAACAGGATTTCATTTTCTGGTTCACCTATGCTAGTTTTAACTCCCTAGACAGAACAGAGAATCTTTGGACAAGGATTGCATGTTTTTTTTTTTTTTTTTAATCCCTGGCATACCTGCTACTAAGGTGAAGACATACCAGGTACTGAAGAGTGTATGGTACTGTCTACCATACACCAAAGCAGGACACTTCCTCTCTGGCTGATAGCGGTGTTCCACAAGTCTGACCTTCCCTGGGACTGCACCTCCACTACTGCTGGTTTTAATACCACTACACATGAGCCCCTCCATCTGGCAAATCTAAATGGATCTCATCAACCCAAAGTGTTTGCTAGTGAATTATCTGTAAACATTTAAGATATTTATTTATTTATTCATGAGAGACACAGGCAGAGGGAGAAGCAGGCTCCATGCAGGGAGCCCGACGTGGGACTCAATCTCAGGTCTCCAGGATCACACCCTGGGCTGAAGGCGGCACTAAACCACTGAGCCACCCAGGCCGCCCATCTGTAAACTTTTGATAAAAGGAGTTGGCTTCTGTAAGGTGAACAATCACACCTAAAAATTTGTATATATTTAAGTGTCAGATTTTATTTTCAAGTTTTCTTTTAGTGGACCTACTTCTTCTTTATGAGGTTCATTTCCAGTTTATGTACATCAAGAAATGCTTCTCACCTAGTTCCCCCCAAAGGAAAAAATTCTGAGCAAATTAGACTAGCGAATTATTGCCACATTAATAGCAATGTGCTTCATTTGGTTGTGTTTGTGTCTCTAGTGCTAACTTTGGTGAATCTAGAAAACCTACATAAATTAGGATTTGATAGAGGTGGTTGGATTTAACCTATGATTTGAAAACCAAAAAAATACCAAAATGGGTGTGGGCTGGATAAACAGTGGAAGGAACGCTAAGAACAAAGACATCATTTCTCCCAACCACTCCCTTCTAGGCTCTTCCCATACTGCACCCTTCATGCTCTTTCTGGAGGACCAGGGGAGGCCTCAAACCCCATTACCACTTGTATAACTATCAGTCAGCCAGGCCCAAATCAAGCCTTAGAGCCAGGCAGCTGTGCTCCAAGAGCCGGGCCGATTAATGAGCTTAGTTCCCTAGCAACCTGTACCTAAGTGTTCCTGATAAAATGGATTACATGCTGCTGATGAATCCCAATATCATATTGACCCAACAAAGGAGTTAATTTGTGCCTTTTGCCACACCATGGGTTGACTGAGAGAATTCTTTTTTGCCTGTGATCCCTGCTAGTATTCTCCCTGGAACATCATGGTAAAACAAAATGCCCGGAGGGGGGTCAAAGTGGATGTTTTGACTTCCTATCGCCTCCACAAAAGAAGTTCCCATAACAGGAAGAAGAGGGTCTGTTTTTCCTTCCACTATGTTCCCAAGACAATTTAGATTGCTGAAAATACTACCCCCAAAGAGTTATTCCAGGGTGCTCTGGACAACGGACATAAGTAGTGACCCCACCATAAGTCAGCCAACTGCCATTTTATTTGCACCTTGCTCTCTTGGGAGTTTGGTTGTGTTTGTCTGTTCTCAAATGCCTAATCTCCTCTGGAGATTCAGATAAAATGAAGTTCCTGGAAACCAAGTAGTTTTGAATCCTGGCTCTGTCACTTTCAGTTGTGTGACCTGTCTTTGGGAGAATAGGCCTACCTCAGAGGATTGACTCAAAAATTAAATGAGTTAATATATGTAAAATGTCTGATATTGAACCTGGAATATGAGTGCTATAGAAATTTTTGCTGTTATTGTCATTATTGAGCCAAGGATGACCCTGAAATGTAATGGGATGACTAGCCCATCTAAATGACCCCTGCCCCCCTTTCTCAGACCACAACAGCAGCCTCAAAAGACAAACCACCAGAAGGGCAGTTTGGTCTGAGAAGTTCTTTACTGGAACCAGGAACCTCTTCTTCCCACACTAGGGAGCCAGCCCCAATATGTGACCTTCTCTGCCCAATATCTCAGTGACAGGAAGGGAACAACAGGTCCAGCAAGAATCTTGTAGATAAAACAAAGCATTTAGAGGAGAGTTGCAGAAGCCATGGTCACAGTGACCTTGTGTTGGCCCTAGTTCAAGCTATGGACTGGGCAGTGGTAAAGATGGACTACATAATTCCCAGGGACTCACAACCAAAGATGTGTTCCTCATACATTAACTAGTTACACTCTAAATGTATTAGGTTTTGTCATTACGATTTAATGGTTAAGAAAAAGGATGTAACAAAGCATTTGTCTTCCAGTTGAGCATAGACTTCTGGCTCTCAGTTATCTATTACTTGTGTCCTCCACTCCCGATATACCTGTGAGAGGACTAAAAGAATTAAGAGAATGGGCCGTAGTTATAGTCAAGGACAATCTGGGCTCTGGTTAAGGGATAAGTAATATGTATTTTCTCTTTGTGTCGCTGGTGTGCCTAGGGGTCAGATCTACCAACAATGGTTTCTCAACTCAGTTTCAAGAACAGTTGGCCAACTGGTCAGAAGAGGTCATCATCATAGGCAAGTGAAGCATGACAAGCTCTGTCTGGTTTGAAGTCTATCTTTGTAAAGGATATCAAAACTGATAATTGGATAAGGCAGAAGCTAAAGTTGATCGTGCCTGCTGTGTGCTAGAAACTGTGCTATGTTTTAATGAGACAACTGTAACACCTCCTGGTCGTTCTTCTAATGTGGGACCATTAGTCATTGAAAGTATGTCTGAATTTGGAACCAAGGACATCCTTGTGAACGTAAAAGCTTTGATCAAGGTAGAAGCGTTTACTGAGTGGAGCCTTGAAAAAGAAACATGAAACAGAAGGCCTGTTCACTGATTTTATCCTTGTTTTTCTGTGACTCACATGAGCAATAAGGAAGTCTGGAAGAGTCCTGTGTATGGTTCCCAGCGAGTTTCATTTTCAGAGATCTTTAGAATCTTATAAGATCACATTGTCTAACTCTGTGTGTCCAGCCCTGGCATTTCCTATGAGCTAGGAAATAGACGCCCATAGAAATATCCCAGAGTAGGCATCAGTGGCAGAACCAGAGCAAGAAGCAGAGTTTCCTGACCCAAACTGCCTGCTTTCCCAGATTCCATTTTCCCTACAAATCGGCAGGGCACAAACATACACAAATAGCTGAATGGACATATCCACCACTTGGCAAGATCTCAAAGTCAAAGCATTAAGGGCCTGCAGGGCCATCTAAAGCATCTGAGATCACTGGAACAAAAAGTTCAGGTTATATGAGGAAAGCCTATTGCTTAAGCTGAGTAATCTCAATAGATTGGCATCTACAAAACGCCCCATGTGGGAAACAACATCAGTCCACTATCAAAATTCAATATGAATCTAAAATTAGACACACTAAAAAAAAAAAAAGTAAATCCTGAAACCCAACAGATGGTGTTGGGTGGAGGCAGGAGTTCTGACGTCAACCAATGAGGAAACTGGCTTTGTTTGGTGAATGGGTTCGATGGCTTGGACCTCTGGTTTTAGATTTTAAGGTGAAACTTTGTATTTAAATTCGATCCTTGTGTACCCATCGGACTGTGAGCAAAGAACACCTCAGAAGTGTGCAGGTCACTGAACCTGACTGGCAGCGATCTAAGTTCACGTTTCTCATCAGGTCAGGGTTACCCCATCCATATTTTCTAGACATGGAGCCCTCTACTTTCTTCACAAGCAGGCTGGCCTTTTGGATGCACAGGGGATGTCACATGGCCTGTGGTGATTCCTCCTTCAGAAGTGCTCTCCTACTGCCCCTGGACACGTGGGGTTACTGACACAGCCTCCCTACCAGTACCTCTGCGGTCCCTTTCTCCTCCTCATCCATGCACATGGAACTGCCAACACTGTGCTTTCTAATCCTCACTTCCCCTAAGACCTCCAAGGAGCCCTTTACCACGAGAATAATCCCAAAGTCCTTGTGTTGTAAGAACTCCACAGAGCTGCCAGAGTTCCTCATGAACGTATCTTTCTCATGCCCTCCCACTGCAGGCCTCCTGCTCCAGCATACTCATTGTCTGTATACTGAGGGGTCTGTTTCTGCAAACCCCTCCTTCCCTATAGCTCCCTGTGCTCTGCTCCTCACCCTCCACCCAGCAACCCCCACAGGGCACATCTGTCACCCCCCCCCCCCCGTTCCCCAGTGGCCCTTCTCTCTCACAGGAGGTAAGGGTGGGGACCGTTGATCTGAGTCCCAGGCATGGCGCTTAGATAGCTGTGGGAGCCTGGCCACACTCCCACGCTGCTGAGCACCCTGACCTGCTCCTCATCTGCCCAAAAAGAGAGCCCCGGCACCATGTCCCATAAAACTTGTATAAGATTCATTAGGTCAGTTCTTGCACGAGGCTTGCTGCATAGTAGGTGCTCATTAAGTATAAGCCTCTCCTCCTTCTCATCACACGCTGGCTTTATTCTCAGTCACTGATTGATGTATATTATATCTCCCCTCCTTGAAGAGAAGAGTCACACTCTCTGCTATCTGCTAATTGTACCTGATAAGGTGCTGGCACAAAGCAGACCCTCGTGACCAACTTTCTCCTATTAGAGTAGCATCATATCCTAGTCACCTTCTATCTACTTCCCCCTCACTCTCTCTCTCAATCCTTCTCTCTGGTGGGAAACCTTTCTCAGCGAGCCAAACTGGTTTATACACATGCTTCTAGGTATTGTTTTCTCCAAACCCTTCTATTAATCATCCAACCAACTTAGAGACAGCACTCACAGAGAATCCGAGAGAGAATCTGCTTCCAAAAATTCCATCTCTATCTAAATCTCAGGAATGTGCCTGTTTTAACAATGGAAAGACATTTGTAATGGAAGCCTTCAGGCGCTGCTGCTGTATATACACATCAGATTATATGTGGGTAGGTAAAAATCATCAAGGTTTCCTCCAGACTCACGGAAGTTACAGCAGTTTTAAATGGTGGGTTTTTTTTTTTTAAGTGAAATTCTTTCTTCAGATAATATCTTTCTTGGAATACTAATGTGTGAAGCAGGTTAAAATGGGGGAGTGAAGATCCTCTTGCCACAGCACACCCAGGGTCTGTGTATCCAGATGCATATTCACATGCACGCACACACATAGCACCTCCACAAAACCGACTTGAAAACCTACAGCTTAGAGGGATATGCAAATAGGGGTGCCTGGGAGGCTCAGTCTGTTAAGTCTCTGACTCTGGATTTTGGCTCAGCTCATGATCTCAGGGTTGTGAGATCAAGCCCCACTTTGGCCTCCACACCGGGCATGGAGCCTGCTTAAGATTCTCTCTGCCCCTCTCCCTTTGCCATACCCCCTTCTCTCCCACTCTAAAAAAAAAAAAAAAAAAAAAAGAATATGAAAATAGTTCAGGAGAATGCCTAAGTCTATTCCTTAATGGTGATGAGTATTCACTAGATGTACATCTATACGTATCTACGTGTCAAGGGAGTATAAATCTGGTCAACCATATGTCAGTGTCAAATAGATTATTTACAATTTGTACTCAAGTTTATGTACAGGGAAACAAATATGAAGAGGTTGTTCTGTGGCAGAGAGACCAAAGCCATTTCTGGGCAGTGCATTCTGGTCCACTTACTGCTAGCATTAGCTCCACAAGAAGCCAAGCATGGACTGGCAACCTGCAACGCCCAGATGCAGCATTTTTCTACAAGAGGCCCTCACATATTGTAGAAACCTTAGAAATCATTTGATCGAAGAATATTTTAGTGACAACAGGAATAGTTACACCGTATCCTCCGGTAAAAAAAACTTCATCCTATAGAGTATGACACCAAGCTTGTAAATACAGATGTATAAACAGGTAAGTACTTTTAAACTCGAAACACATCAAAATGTTACTAGTCATTAGAATCATTCTTATTTTCTTGACCTTTACTCGATTTTCCAAATTTTCTACAGTGAACAAAAATCCTTTGTGATAAAAAAAGTTAAACATTATTTTTTAAAAGCCAAGGACAACAATTTCTGAAAAGAAAACAAAGCAATGAGTTCTAGGCAGTAGCTGCAGGCCAGCACTTTCCACATTGTGGTGTAATGACCACTTTCCAGTGAGGCTTCAAGAAGTTCCACGAGGCCAGGAAACCTAACTACCTCGGTTACCACTAACTCCCTCAGCAGGTAGCATGGTACCATGACACCCACAGTGGGTGCTCAGTAAGTGATGGCCGGGTGGACAAGTGTGAGGACCTCATCCTACCCCAGTCCATTCTGGATATACAGATAGTCCCTAACTTCCAACGGTTCAATTTAGGACTTTTTTGATTTACAATGATGTGAAAGCAATACACATTCAGCAGAAACCATACTTCTAATTTTGACCTTTTCCCAGGCTAGTGGTACGTGGCACTCTCTTTGGAGCTGGGCAATGGTAGTGAGCCCCACCCAGTTCCCAGTTAGCCACACGATCACGAGGGCCAACGACCCACGTACTTATAACAAATCAGTAGCCATACAACCATTCTGTTTTTCACTTCAGTACAATATTCAGTCAACCACAGGAGATATTCACCAGTTTATTGTAAAATAGGTTTCTGTTAGATGACTTTGCCCAACCGCAGGCTAAAGTGAGTGTTCTGAGCATGTTTAAGGTTGGCTGGGCTAGCTAACCTATCATGTTTGGTAGGTTAGGTGTATTAAATGCACTTTCTTTTTTTAAAGATTTTATTTATTCATGAGAGACACATTGAGAGTAAGGCAGAGACAGGCAGAAGGAGAAGCAGGCTCCTCTCAGGGAGCCTGATGTGGGACTCGATACCCGGATTCACACCTGAGCCGAAAGCAGATGCTTAACCATTGAGCCACCCAGGCATCCCTTAACTGTATTTTTGACTTAGGATTATATTCAACTTATGATGGGTTTGTCAGGACATTACTTAAGTAGAGAAAGATCTGTTATTCCTGAGCCCATGTCCTGTTTCTCCTCCCTTCTCTCTTGCACTTCCAGAAAACAGACACATTTCCAGAAATAGTCTGATGGATCCTGCTACCGTTGCCAGCTTAGAGAGCACTGTTTTTTTTTTTTTTTTTTTTTTTAATTCCAATCTCACTGAGTCCAAGTAAAACAGAGCTGTCGTCCATGAACCCTTTCTCCTGTGTGTGATAGCAAATGGAGACTGGGGAGAGGGGTTTGGAGACGAGGCTATCTGAGGTAGAGAATCTGAACAGCAGGAAGGAGCTTGGACAGCATAATGTGTGAACAGAGCTGCTGGGAAATCTCCATTCCAATCTAAATTCTATTATAGTCAAGTGGTAAGGCCTTGCTGGGCCTCCGTTTCCCACCTGGAAGAGACGGTGACCGTACTTGCCTCACAGAAACATGTTTAGAAACACGTGCAGTGGCTGATATAAGTGAAGGTATTGTGAAGAGCAACCGTCCTATCACATGCAAGGTTTCCTCGGAGGCAAAGAGGCAACAGCATCGTAGGTTAAGAGCCAACACACATACTGCTCTATCCTGGGGCGCGTGAACATTCATGAACGCTATAACCTTTTGTTTCGCCAGGCAGAAGGCATCCCGGTGTGCTTCAAGACCTGAGTCAGATCCTTCTCCTCGCTGAAGCCCTGATGGATTATGGAAACTCTTATCTCCTCTGACTGGCTGGGGCATGCCCGGCCTGTCCACACATAGACACATCCTACCCCGCCCCCCCCACACACTCTTCATTCTGTCTCTCTTCTCCATTCCTCCCCCTCCCTGCCTCCCTCCCTTGCTCACTCGCTCTCATCCCCCACAGCTCTCTATAGGCTGCAGACCACCCCTCCTCAAGAGGATAGTTTATCCCTCCCAATAGTTTGATTTGATAGCATCTTGACTTCCAGGTGGCTGCCTGACCCACAGACCAATTCATGGTGCTGAACATGTGAGTCTACTCTTGGGAGGCACCAGATCCAGTCAAAACTCCTCCAGCCTCTTCCACACTGGGCTGTTTCAGATGACAGGCTCTAGTAGGCGGAGTGCTTCATTCAATGGTTTCTTAGCTCTTTTAGACTTAATCTGACATAGTCATCTCCTTCAAAAAAATTGACCAATGGTCACATTTTTCACTTTGTTTTTTGCTTTTGTGTTCGCTGTCCTGCAGAGTTAATGATCAAAACAAACATCAGAGCTCCTTGCAACTATAAATTGTCCCTACACTGCCAACACCCCGTTTCTGTAGTTCTCGCCCCACACTCACACATATTATTAAAACTCATTTGAAAAATGTCTCCAGTTGCTTTTTAAGGATTTTTCCATTCTGCATTTCCCCCAGGGCAGCGAGGGAGGCTGGCCAAGGGAGATTCTCTAGGAGTTCACCCTCTGTTTCCTTTATAGCAGCTGAGAGAGGCACAGCCCTCCAGGAGCTAGCTTCCCAGGCCTGGCGGGAAATGCCAAATGGTGGGGGATGGGGATGATGAGGTAGAGACTAATATTTTTAAAGAGAAAAAATCATGGATGAAATTACTCAAGACAAGTTTTATGGGAGCCAGTCGGAAACAATGATTTCACAATGGGGATCACACACAGAATCTAAAAATGCCTGAGAATTTTATTTCCTTTAACTACAAAAACAAAAACAAAAACAAAAAGCAAAAACAAGCCCATCACTCAGTGGCTCTCCCATTCCTACTGTTCTGCGGGTGAGAGAGAAGCATGAAAAGGCAGTTTCCGAAGTCGCTCGTTGCCCTAAGCCCTGACTTTGACCAAGCCCATAACCTGTAGAGCCTGGCAGGGTGCCTGGCCCAGTGAAGCAGGTTCACAGTCCAGTAGACTCTTGAACAATGTAGCAGATGGGGCACCAAGGCCCCATGGTCAAAAATCCCCATGTAACTTTTGACTCCCCCCAAAGCTTTACCTATCGTCTACTGTTGAACAGAAGCCTTACTGAGAACAATAGTCCATTAACACATATTTTATAGGTTCTATTATATATTGTACTCTTATAATAAAGTAAGCTAGAGGAAAGAAAATGTCATTAAGAAAACCGTAAGGAAGAGAAGATATGTTTACAGTCCTGTACTCTCTCAAAAATAACCCACATATAAATGGACCAGCCCGAACCCATGTGGACTGAGGGTCAACTGTATTTCCATCCCCTCTACCAATCATCTGATCCCATAGGTGCAGGAATTTCCTTCTTCATCTCCCAAACACCCTCCACTGCCTCTCCTTCCTTGCTGTTGTTCAGCCACTATCATTTGCTTTTCTTCCTTCCAGATCCTTCAGAGAATGATCAGGGTACATGAACCAATGGCAAGTAGTACTGGCACAGAAAAGGCCAAATCATCCTTGAACCATACCTTCAGCAGGCTGTGGGGACCAGACCTAATTCATGACTTGACATCATGACTGGCACCAATAGGTTTACACAGTCATTGCCAGTGGTCACATGGCACCACCCCCACTTCACACACATCTAAGTCCCGTCAGGCAACCTGTGTAGTGTATGGCCTGAAGAAGCTATGTGCAAACCAGCAGAAGGTTCTCAAAGCATGTTTCTATGGGGGCCCTTTCTTCCTACACCTTGAAAAACAAAGGCTCACCTAAAAATGATTAAACCCGACTTAGCATTATTGCTGCTTCGTGTATCATAAAATAAAAGTCAAAGAAATCTTAATAGGATTGCAATTGGATCTCAGATTCCTTAATCATGTATTAGTCTTAGTTGAAACCAGGTTCAGGGTAACTCAGGAGTTGTCCTTTCTTTTCAGGAAAAATGAAACTAAAGCAGGACTGAGCTATGGCTACTGAACCTGGCTCCCATTCCCAGCCCAGACTGACCCAATCCTCCCCTCCTCAAAGTCTGGCTTGAGTTTTCAACCCACTCAAAAGTCCAAGAGCATCTCTCCTCTGAGTCCTCTTGGTTTGAACACCCCATGCCATGCTGTTTGCTGCCGTTTACTTACAGAAGGAGTATAAACTCCCCATCACTTATGGAGCAAACCCCTCCACTTTTTGCTGATAAGCCCAGAGCCAGCACCTACCTCACAGTCAGGTGAATGACTCTTTAAAACCATGACGACTGCTTGTCATAGGATAAGTCACATTTTCTAGAAGTTTGGGCTTTATAAAATGATATTTCATAAGACTGCTTTTATAGTAAGTTAAAGTCCTTTGGTAAGGTTAAAATGTGATTCACTTTTGAAAAATTAGATGAACATACACCTGTTGTGTAAAGTGGGGTGTCCTATGGTTCTACCAAATAATGGTGGCATGGGAGGTGGAGCAAAGGTTCTCCTATAACAGTGGCTGATATTGGCCTGAGAAAAAGAGTTAGTGAATCTCTAAACTACTAAAATCCCTTCTCTCCCAACCCTGTTCTCCAGCCCTCCAAACCCTAATATCTCCATGTCAGTTTCGTTATGGCTCCATCATAAAGGAAATTCATGGTGTTACTCAACACCATTTTGTGCTCCAAAAGCTGCCATACAATTAGAACCTTAGCCTTGGTGTTCTATAATACACCAAAGAGAACATTGCTGACATGGAAGACTTCCATTCCCACATTCATTCACCAAGAGGTGTAGGAAAGCTGACCCTCCATGGTGGCTCCCCAAGGATATTGGACCTCTTGGCAATGTGTCCAAAGAAAAAACTCCAGTGTATATCCCTACACAGGAAACCACCTCAGATAGTGAAAGAGAGGGCTACCTGCTAGAGGTAGGGGAATAGGGGAAAAAGGTCCCCCCCAGAGGGGACACTGTGCTGGGTCAGGCAAGAGAGAGTATGGGTGTGATATCAGAGCATGGTTCCACTGGACTGGGAGTTCCAGAGATCAGATGCCAAGTCCGTCTTGGCTAAAACAGAGTGTCTTAGGGGCAAAAGACTTCGACTCCTCTGAATCTGATTTTCTCACTGGTGCAAAAAGTATGGAAAGAAGAACGTTGATCATATGATCATGCTGGGCTCTGCATATGTGCTCATACATGCACAGACCCGTAAATATTATGCATTACATAAAACATGCCAAAAAAAAAAAAAAAAGATTGTCAATGAGTCCTGTACTTGTTTGGAAAAGGGATATTCAGATTTTCAGAAGGTACTTCTTATTCTCCTGAGAGATCAGAGGGATAGGAAAAATGCCATTAGATCGCTTTCACAGGGTGTAATAGGTGGTAGTATGGGTGGAGCTTAAGATAAAGTAATTGGGAAATGCTAGTTAAATAAAGGCAATCTCCGCCCTGCCCCCCCTGCAATTCTCCTCAAGGACTTTAATAAGAAAGTGTATGTTGAGAAAGTCTAAAAGAGATCAGATTGCAATTTCCCAAACTATGGGCCAGAGTCTTTTATGCTTAGAGTTTCCCAAGTGATGAAGATTCAGAGAAATACCCTTTGAGAAGCGTACCAGAGACTGTAAATTCCCTGAGGTCAGAGACTGGGCCTTGCTTACCAATGTAACTCCACACCTGGTACGTGGGGAGAATTCAATTAAATATAATAAAATAAAAATTTGCCAAATGACCAAACGAGTAATTGTTGAATTCAAAGTGAAAGATGTTATTGCAGTGACATAGAAGTGGGAGTATGCCAAAGGGCAAGGGACTGTCTCTCCATGATGGCACCCTTCATTGTCTGGGCTCCAGATGGGCACAGGAAAGTTTCAGGTCAGGTTGCCTATGCCTTCTCAGGAAGATAAGAGCTACAGGCACCATAAGGCATCCTCAAAGACTTTAATTTTTTTCCCCCAAAAGGGATAATAAATTAAGAGCTTCATGAAGAATTTTAGCATTTCTCTTCTTTACTAAGAATAAGTTTTAAAAAATCAATTATGATATTCACAGGTCAGACTCCATAATGCAGTTGCAGATTATTTTCATTTCTTTACTGCCACCTTCTGGTTCCCAGGCTCCTACATGGTAAATTTACAATCACATATTTATATTTCGCCAGGGCATTGTAAGCACTTGTCCACATCTCTTGCCTCCTGTGACATTACACAAGTCAGGAGTGGTTAGGGTGGCCTCAACTCCTTTCATTTGAAGGCAACAGAGAACATTAAGTGATTTGCCTAATGATAGAAAGTTAGGAGTAGAGCAAGGACTAATGATGACACCTGTTGGTTTTTCCAAGGAGCAAACACTGGATTTAGCCATTTGGTTTTGTCCAGCTACATCTGCAAAGAGTTCTAGTGCCCTCTCATCCCTCCACATGCACAACCTTGAATGGAAAATTCCATCCCCTTAAAAAAAGAGTATGCTGTTCAAATACGCCTGATCTTTTCAAGGGTAAAATCTGTTCCATTTTACAAGGCCTATGAGAAAAGAATATAGAAGATCTATCTAGAGGGTGTATAATTGATTTTCTTTTTATCAAGATGCCATCACATCACACAGTACTACCCCAAGATGGCGGCCCACCAGCTTCTTCCTAGACATACCTTGGTCTGAAAGCAGCAATAGAGTTGGGTTAGGTATGGGTGTTTCCGCGCCAGCGCCAAAATCCTCTTCTCTGTCATCGTGCAGTCTACGTCATCATCCTGGAGGATGACATCCTTCTTTAAGACCTTCACAGCATATACTTCATCTTTGCCTTTCAGCTCTGCCAACATCACCTGCAATAGACCCAAACCACTCCATCAATCTATACACAAGTGGAATCAAAAGAAAAGACACAAGTCAATACCAAATGCTTTAAAAACTAACTTTTTTCCCCTTCATTTTGAATAGGATAACATTAAAAAATGTTTAGAAAAAATGTCCATCCTAATACAGGTTCTCTAACTCATTTATTTATGTTTAACCTCTAGCAAAGGGCCACTGCAAAATAAAAAGTTCAACACATATCTGTTAAATAATTCATATGTTCATATATATTTGTCATACTCGCAATTATAGTATTGCACAAATAATATTTAACTGACATTAATAAGATGATAAGATTAATAAGATCTACATTGTCAGCATCATTATCAAGGTTGCTTACACACAACTGAAGTAAACATATTATGATTTATTTAACTATTTAACTCATATTAGGCACTTAAGCAAAAGCTGATTATTAAATGCTATAGAAATAAATTGGATTGTTTCTGTGATTATTTCTTCCTTTCTTTCTTTTTCTTTTTGGAAAATATCCTTAAGCTAGAAAGTCTTAGAAGTAGATTATAAGGTTAAATATTTTGCACATTTCTTTCAAATGGATGTACAATATAATCTGCCACTAGGGATGTAGAGATGTTTTAGTTTCATGGCAATGTACTCACATTGGGTGTTTTCACTTAAAAAGTGTTTTTGCTCATATAACAGGTGCAGAATATAAACTCAATGCTGTTTTAACTTGCAATGAAATTTTTAAAAAATTTTTCCTTACATTGTATTTGTGTGAACCATCAGTTTTATATGCAAGACAACTTTGTCTAGTTCTACCTACATTTCCCTATGAATTTGTATGAGTTTGGTATATAAAGACACATTTTGCTTTCTGCAGAGTTTTGTCTAAGCCTGGTTTATGATTTTCTGTTCGATAGCAAACAGGATCACTTGTCCTTATGTAGCTAAATCTGTCACGCTTGCCTTCGTGGTTCTTTTATCATGAAAAAAAAAATCACATTCCCAGTTGTCGCTGGGAATGTGATTCCTTCTACAGAAAGCAAACTCACAGTTCTATTATCTTCAAGTTTTCCTATCATTTGATATTTTTGCACTAATTTCTCCATGACATGACAAGTCTTTCTCCTTTTAAACACTCAAGTCCTACATCCAGTATTCCAGGGTGAGCTGCCAGGGCTCAAGAGCAATAATGCAGAAGCTTCAAGAGGGAATTCAGGGCACTAACTGAGGACGTTTCATTGCCCACACGTAATGCAAAATCTTGAAAACTGGCTCAAATATTGGCTGTGATTTTTCTTAAGAAACAACCTATATGCTCCAGAGCCATCCAAGTTCCCATCCTGCCCACATAGTATGGAGACCTGAAAACCCTGAGCCTGCTTGTTTCCCTTGAATCTTGTTCAAAATTAAGCTCACTCACAATCTGGGGTTACACCTGGGACCAGGGCACTGGGGCCGGTTTCTTATTTACGCAGTCTGTGAAGAATGTGATTGCTTCAGCACCTGCATTTAAGTATGCTCCTCCAGTTACCTTCCTGCAACCGCAATCTCAGGATGAGATGGGGCAGGTGAGGCAGGTGAGGCAGGGGGAGGCAGGCCCATACCCTGGAGGCTTCCAGAGCCATTCTGTTCAGTGAGCAGCAGAGTAGCTGGCTGAAGGGCAGGCTGCTGCTTTCCAGAGTCCTGGACATGTGAGGGCACGTGACTTGGGAGCCGCTGGGCTCAGTTGCTGGGCCCCGGAGGACGGCATGGAAAGGCACCTCCCAGCGACTCTAATCTTTGCAGAGCACAAGGGAATATTCAGGGATCTCAGCTGAAATGATAGCCAGCATTCTGGGCCCTCTGCCCTTCCATCTTCTTTCTAAAATCAACAGGGATTATATCCCCACGTCACTGTGCCATTGGCATGCTGCTTGGTCACCATGAAAGCCCCATGGCCACACGTGGCACATATACCTCATACGGCTCTGCTCGTCTCCATGTGGGGAAGGGAAAGGAGAGCAGTACCAAGGGCAAGATCCAAGACATGAGATGATTACTCTCATTTCTTGCCACGTGTGGAGGATAAACAGCATTTAGTAAGTGCCAGAAAAGTCAGTTAAATAGCATTTAACTTCCAAGATAATATATGCTCAGATTTGTTTTCAGCTCTAAGTTCACGGAGGGCAGATTCCAGAGTTCATTCTCAAAGTCTCTGTCATGAATTAAAGCCAGAATTTCAGATGGATCTCTGAAGAAGGGAAGAAATAAAGTGCTACTATCACAGATAACGGGATACCAAGCATACATAAAGCAATTTAAACTTTCCCAAGGGCTTTCTTTCTTTCTTTTTTTTTTTTTTTTAACCCAAGACCTCACTTGATGCCTGTGTCCCCATTTGGCAAATGAGAACACTGGAGTCCCAAAGAATTGAAGTGACTACCTTGAAGTCCTTCAGCTAATTAGCAGCAGATCCCAGGCTCCCACCTGCGTGGCTGCAGGCCTTTTCCACCGAACAAGGAAGGAAGCCACGACAAGACCAGGCTGAAATGCTCACAGCTTAATCTTAGATCAGACAGATGAGGCAACGCCACGGGGCAGAGAAAGTCAGCGGTTGTACCCACGCACGCCACAGACCTTGCCAAAGCTGCCTTTGCCCAGCACCTTGATGAAGGTGAACTCATCCAGACCCAGGCGCTTGGCCTGGCCCTGCCGCACTTCGCCATTCTCGCCGGGGCTCGCCAGCTGGCCATCGCCGCATGCTGCTGCCCTGTGCTCCTCCCCTCGGTTGTCAAAGGACAAGGCCTTCCGGATGTTGTTTTCAAGTTCTTTTATTTCTAGGGCCAAGGGTGACAAGATCTCACATTAGTGCATACCCTCAAGATCCCTTCCCACTAGGACTCAGCACTCAGACCGCCCCCCCCCCCCAACCCCCACCACGAGGTCTCAGCCCGCTTCGGATTCTTCATAGCAACAGATCCGGCATGGGCCTTCACACGGTCCATCGTTTGCTCTACATGCTTCCATTGGCACCTAACATACAGCAGGGGCTGGGTATGCAAAGAGGAGGAGGACACAGCTCCCACTGGCCAACACCTTCAGATTACACAGAAACCCACGGCCCTCTCTCTAAAAGCCCCCTTTGGCTAGTGGCTTGTCCTGTTATTCTAGGTGTAGTGCAGGAATGCTGGCCTTCTCTGGAACCCTGCAGAGTCTCAAAGACAACAGGCACCCTTTGAGTTCCCTTTGAAAAGTAGAACAATGACTCATCAAGAATAGTCATCACGGTAATCATTGGTCATGTAACTGTATAGAAGCCTTTGGAAAGACTGGGAAGCCTTTGACTTCTAAAGGATTTTACTTGGCCCTATTGTTGCATTTATTTTAATACCCATCTCCCACAAGGTTCTTAAACAAGATGAGCCACTGGCTTATCATTAACTCTAGATGAGTTCCCGAGAGTGACATGTTGCAAATTTATCTCAGACGGGGCAGGGATTCCTCGGTACTATTTCACAACCACGGGGCAGTCTTGTGCCCCTGCGGAGCATGTGACCTAAACTACCTGGCGGTGATAACACTGGATGACCCTTGACCTTTCCTGTTTGAGCAAGCTCTATTGTTAGCTATTCATTCACCAAGACACACACGCCTCAACGCAGAACTGGGCACCACAAGCATAATCCAATTTTAAGAGATGCTCATGAATACTGGGATGCTAGAAGGGGAACACAATCCATTAACCCTTGGGAATCAGAATCAGGTGCTGCTTGACATAAAGAGATCTTCAGCTTCTTTTCAGAAGGACGGAGGCCCATAAGAGCTTGCTCCAGGAAGGGAGATCTTTCCTAGATCTGCTGGGGCAGAGGGGAAGGAGGGGTAAGGAAGGCTCCTGAGTCCAAGGCTCTCCCCTTGCCAATTCAGCCATTTCCTATCACTCATTCCCTACGGAGTATAAACTCTAGTCTCAGCAAACAGCTAAAAGTCTCAGTTTCCAAGGCAAACTATTAAATGGATTTGGGAAAACAGAACTTGGGTGTTTAGGGATTCCAAAGCTTGAAGAAAAAGTCATTCTGTGTATTCTTACAAGGGAAGGAAGAGAATCGGTGTATTATCTTGGTGCTGTATCAATTCTGTGTCTTGCTAAGAGGGCCTTTGCGTCTCTGTGCCCACACCACTGCTGGCTAATACTGGTGTGTGTGCTGAGCAGAGACACACAGGTAATAGGTCTGGGCAGCATGCCAGGCAGGAGCCAGGCCTAGAAGCTACATTCTACCTCACTCTCACTGGGGTGTCTACCATATAACGCTGTCTCCTTGAAGTTCTCGAAGGAAGACTCAGCACTACAAAGGGACACATGAAAACACCCATGTGGATTCCAGGATGACACCTGCAAGTTTGGAGGACCCAGCATCACACCATTGGATTATGAACGGGTCAAATCGTTTTTGCAATGAGGCAGAGAAGAAATCTAATCAGAGCAGTAAGAAGAGGGACTCAGGCCAATTACTCTGTGGCCCTGCAGCTATTTTGTTTACTCCTGGGTAAGCTGAAGTGGGTCACCACAATGACCCTCAGGGAGGGTCTGATGGCGCTGATTAGGAGACTGGGCTCCCGAAGCCAGAAGGGGTAAGGTCTCGCCCTCATCACTGACTTAGTTCCAGGCCTTTGGATAGAACTTTTGGACTTTCTGATCTTCCATTCCCACCCTGTGTCACAGGGACAGGGATGGAGCAGCGAGACAGAGTTGGTGTGAGCATAAGATTTAGATACTGAACACAAAGGGGGCACTCCTGTCACGCATGCAACGATGGTTATGTTATCCCTGCTCTGCAAAAGCAGCACACATCCCTCTCCAGGGACATCTGGTCATCAGAGGGGAAGGTTTTCAATGTGCTGGTCTCCCCTCAGCATTCTGGAATGCCTGCGGAATTCAGTGACTTTGACTACGTTAAGCATATTCTTATAAGAAAGAAGGGCACATCCTCAGCTGAGCTTTAGGAAGGGGTCAGGCCTAGAGCTGGCTTCCTCCCTCTTCTTAGTCTGTTCTTGGGCTCTGAGCTTCTGTCCCTGCCTGTCCATAGGCCACAGCAGGAGGCGAGCCCCTCCCCCAACCCTTGCCCTGCTCTCAGGTTTTGGGGTGATGATCAGAGTCAGGAAGGAAGGAAGGGAGTGGTGGCGTGCAGCTGAGTGGCACAGTGGATGGAATGACAGGTATGGGAGCAGGCTGTGGGGCACTTTCCTATACTTGGAGCCCTGGAAAGAGGTGAGGGTAAAGAAAGAACCACATCATCACCTGCTCTTTCTCTCTTGCCCTGGGGCCTGGTCAGGGTTTAATAGCTATTTAAGAGTCTCTCCCTCAAGACAGCCTTGCAGAGAGAAAGAGCAGCTAAGGAGTAAAGAGAGGGTGTCTGAAGCCCTTCCTGGGCGGTCGTTCTGGCTAACAAGGCCATTCTTGGGTAGAGAGGCCTCAACCTCCTCAGTGCTCCCGATGACATTGCTCAGAGGAAAGCAGATCTGAGGGCCTCACCCTGGTCACAAGGGGAGGTGGGGGCTGACTTGGATCGATCTTCCTCAGATGGCGAGCTTCCAGAAGTGGGCTGCGGGGACTCGGCGCCGGCAATGAGCTAGAGAGAGGGAGAGAAAGAGGGAAGACGTGAGAAGGGAGGTGGGAGCTTCCCTGAGACCAGAAGCATGGGGCTGCTGCGGGGAGCAAGGGCTGTAGGAGGGGTCCAGGCTACGAAGCAGCACCTGCTGAACTGATATTCTGAGAGCAGACTCCGCTTTCATTAGACAGTTAAAGGGGGACTGTACCGGGTGCTATATGGAAGCGGCGAGTCTCTATATCATACGCCAGAATCTAATATTACACTGAATGTTAACTAACTGGAACAAAAATTAGAGAGAGAGAGAGAGAGACTGCAGTTTGTTTCATTTTCATTCTATCCAACCACAACCGACCTGTCTAAGCAAAGCACAACTGTCCCCCTTCCATAGAAACCTCCCTCACCTATGCAAGCAACGCAAGTTACCGCACCCAAAGCAACTCAACACTTGTTTCTAACACCTGTTGGGCACTTATCCATCATCTTGTTCAGCTGTATTTAGTTAATGGCATCTGCATGTAGATACTGTGTGGGGCTCTCAGGTAGACTATAGTCTCTTTGAAGGTAAGACTATCCAGTATTTGTGTTGCTCCTGGTGCCTTGCACAAAATGATACCTTTAGTAGGAGCTCAATAAATATTTTTAGATGTATTGATATTGGTCGGCAAATTTTAATAGACCACCCCCCAGGGAAGCCTATTTCCTGGCACAGATGCTGGCACACCCATCTTAAATTCCCACTAAAATCAGAGGTTTGGACTAAGCGGGTCATGAACAGTTTTGCTTTATTTTACTCTTGATCTTGTCTGCACACGTCCTTCTGGACAATGGAGTACTTGCAAGGGGCAACATGAAGACAACACCCTAGGAAGCCTAACATTCTTGCAAAGAAGCCCTTTTAGCTTCTCTGACCAACGGTACTTCTTTCCCTTCCTCTCACATGAAGTTGAGCTACTACTTGGGTCATGTGGCTTTTTCCAGCTTTTGCACCAGAAGCAATACATCAATAAAAATATCAGAATCCTTTAGTCTTTAACTCTGTCTCTTGAATTTCTCCATGTTGGCCTCTTAGCCCCAGGTTCCCCCAAATCTAAAACAGACAGATGATGTCTACTTATTGGCATTATGGCCCATGTAAGTCGGAGGGAGAGGGCAGGTGTGTATTGCATTTTCTCTTAAATGTTTCATGACAATAATGATTCTGTCTCAATTTACTTCTAGCAAGGAATAAAGCCATCTCTCCTGAAAAGGCCTCTCCCTAGAGCTCATAAATGTGTGTGTCCAACACTGTCATCACAGGGTGTTTGTTTAACCTGCCTCTTTGGTGGGGGCCTAGCATTCTTGGGTGCTGACATTCTGCTTACAATTGCAATGTCTTGGGTCAATAACTAAAGCCCTGTTTCTACTAGTGGGATTTATAGAGCTAAGAGCCACCAGAAGCACAAAAATCTCATAGCTAACTCCAACCAGAGAGAGAATTCTTTTTTTTCCAACCCTTGCAAAACAGTTTTGCTTATTGGGAAGGTAGAGAGAGAGGAGTTTAAAGAGATGGAGACAATCCAAACCTCCCTATTCAGGGGAAAGAGCTCTCCTGAGATGCACCAGGGAAAAGGTGGACAGTTCTAAAAAGGAGAAGGGAAACAGAGTTCTTCAGAAGATATTTCAGGGCAGGATCTAGGGAAAATATTTAGGAGTCAAAATTCTAGAGCACCCCAAGACAGACTTGCTTTTCTGGTAAGTGCTTGAGAATGCCTGAAACTAGGAAACGAGGGTCACTGCCCACCCCCGACCCCCACCAGGATTTCTTGCCCAGTTAACATGGTTCCGATTTTCTCATAACTTATTTTTTGGAAGACTCTTACATTTTTCTAGGCTGGAAGCCAAGGCCAAGGAGGACCTTCAAACGAAATGCTATGGATGCCTTTAGCTCTAGTTACATCTGCAGGCCCTGGCTTACCAAAATAACATCTTAGCCAATGGACCTCTTCCTACTGACATTCAGAATGTCACATGGATAGAGACATGGGTCTATGGAGACATGGAGACTTTGGGTCTCCAAAGAAAGGCCCAGATGTTTCATGTGGTGGGGCATTAACAATATCCCCTAGGTGGCTGAGTGCCAGCACTACCACAAATCTTCTTGGCCTGCTCCCTAGGAAAGAATGTGGTCCCAACTCTTCATCCATGTATCCTCATTACGGTGATGCCAGGGGCAAAGTTCAAACACTAACATTGCTTTCGTGCTAGTTCTGGATGCAGATACACCTACTTCCTTTTCTAGAACTGTGCTTTTTCTAGAGAGAACTCCAAAGTCCTCATCTCAGAGATTAGGTTCCCCTGAGGAACAGGACACTTGAGATTTGCTATTTGCTTTGTTTTCCCCCTACTTCTGGAACAAAAGGAGACTTTAATGTCACCTGCCTGACCACTTTTTTTCCTTCCCTTTAAGCACATGCTGTTTTGAGTACAGTCTCAAACCCAGGGATCTCAGAACCTCACTTCAGGGGGACTCTTGGGAAGCCAGCACGAAGAGCCCTGGAGACACCACCAAATAGGCAGTTACCTTTTTCCTCCTCTGGCCGCTGTTGGTGATTTTGTCTGGAGTGACACCTAGATCAGCCAAAACCTTGGCAATTCCTCTGGCATCCACTCCACAGTTGGGGGCCACGTTGGTCTCACAGCGCCGGTGAACATTCATCTTGCAGACTGTAAGGAGACACAGAGAGGAGACTTCCAATGTTCATGACCGAAAATGTTACCTTGTTTTATTTTTTTAATTAATTAATTTATTTGATTTTTTGTTTTGTTTTTTAATTGTACAAATAATACATGTTCATTTGATAGAATTTGGAAAATGCAGAAAAGAGAAAAATAAAAACTACCCATCATCTCATCACACAGAACTAAAAGCATCCATCAAACCACTGTCCAGAGACAACCACTGTTTATGGATAAATATCACATTATATTTCCTTCTAGGGAGCAGAACACTGACTATAAAAGAACTTAACTGGTTTATTTGGAGAAAGTCCATTTGGATCCTGAGCACAAATGGGTTGCATATATACAGTGCATGCTACTACTTTGCTAAAATGTGGGAGTATTACCAAGAGAGAAGTGCACAGTAGAGCCTACTGAGATGCTGATCCCAACATGAGGACATTGAACGAAGTGACCTCCAAGGTTCCTTTCAAATCAAAAATCCAATTTCAAAGGAACAAAAGTCATGCTTCAAAGTCTTCTCCCCCCCGCCCCCTCAATCACTTAGTTGTCAGTATAGGATATCAAAAGTGAAAAACATCAACTGGTTTCCAGTATAGCATGTAAGGCACTAAGACAACGTCATTCGGTCCTTAGAAGTACGAAGCTGAACAAATTGAAAAATCAACAACTCTTCTCAGGTCTACCAGAGAAGTAAGGTCACGGCACACTGCTGCCACCAAAATGACCAAGACAGACAGGCAGCTACCATGAACTACAACTCACTGGGCAGAAACTCCCCAGCAGCAACCCCTGTGGGAACCAGCACCAGGGCAGGGGAATTGGAACTGAAATTGGCAAAACATGGGAGTCTCGAAGTGGACAAGGCTGAGTCCAAACCCTGGGCAGACCCAATTAGAGGGGGCCCTCACAACTTTGTCCATTTTGCTTCTAGGAGTTTGACCAGGTTCTCACAGTGAACACTGGGGAAATATTACCTTAAGTTTCTGCCAGGGGGAGGGGAAAAGGAACCACTGAATACTCAGTTCTTAACAAGGCCTGCTTTTAGGAGAAACTATTTTACCACAGCCTAAACTATTGTAGTTTTATCAGATCCTACCTGACCCTAGGGATAGGAAAATACCCTACTCTAGCCTGTTTAGCTTTCCATGTGGGAGAAGGGAAATACCCAACCCAGTTCCTTCTAGCTAGCTTTCCATGTGGAAGAAGAAAAGTACCCAACTCCAGCCCACTCCAGTCATTCTGTCCCACCTAAGTGGGGAGGAAAAAGCCCCTTGAGTAACACTTAAAAGCTTATAGTTCAGAGGCACAGGTTCATGGAAAGACTGAGATCCAATCATAAGACTCTAGAATGTTTTCCCTCTCCCCCACATTCACCAACACATTACTAAAGGCCTATTTCCTGCAATTCCTTTTACCCAGTACATCATGCCCAGCTATCAAGAAAAAGTTCAAAGACATTCTAAAAGGCAAACACACACAGGTAGAAGAGACAGAACAAGCATCAGAACCAGATTGAAACAGGGCAGGAATATTGGAATTATCAGACCAGGAATTTATTTATATGTTTTAAAATTTTATTTTAATTTACTTTTTAAAGAATTTATTTGTGAGAGAGAAAGAGGGAGCAGAGGGGCAGAGGGGAAAGGGGAGGGAGAGGCAGACTCTGCACTGAGCATAGAGCTTGATGTGGGGCTTGATCTCACAATCCTGAGATCATGAGCTGAGTTGAGACTAAGAGTCAGATGCTCAACTGACTGAGCCTCCCAGGAGCCTCTCAGACCAAGAATTTAAAACAGCTGTGATTAATATATTAAGGGCTCTCATCAATAAAGTAGATAGCATGTAAGAACAATGCACCATGTAAGCAGAGAAATGTAAATTCTAAGAATCAAAAGGAAATTCTAGAGATCCAAAACATTGTAACAGAAATGAAGAATGCCATTGCTGGTCCGACTGGTAGAATGACACAGGTGAGGAAATAATCTCTGAGTTTGAGAATACATCAATAGAAACTTCCAAAACAGAGAGGCAAAGAGAAAGAAAAGACTAAAGAAACAGACTAAGAACTGTATCATGTGTGTAATGGAAACACCAGATGAAGAAGACAGAGAGAGAAATAGAAGAAATATTGAAGCAAAAATGACTGAGAATATCCTCAAATTAATGTCAGACACCAAACCACAGATCCAGCAAGCTCAGAGAATACCAAGCAGGATATATGACAAAGACAAAACACAATAACACACTTCACCTAGGCCTATCATACACAAACTTCAAAAAAACCAAAGATAAATGAAAATAATCTTGAAAGAAGCCAGAAGGAAATAACACCTTGACCTACAGAGGAGCAAAGATAAGAAGTGCATCTGACTCATCCCCAGAAACCATGCAAGCAAGAAGATAACAGAGTGAAATATTTTAAGTATTGAGAAAACCCCCCACCAACATAGAATTCTGGACCCTGTGAAATTATTCTTCAAAAGTGAGGAAGAAATAAAGACTCTAGGCAACCACAAACATAAGTAAAAAAAAAAAAAAAAAGGAGTAACTAGTATGCTAAAAAAGGAGAGAAAATGGAATCATATGAAATATTCAACTGAAAATACAAAAAGTAGAAAAAAGTGGAAAATGAAAATAGGAACACAGAACAAGGGTATCAAATGGAAAACAGGAGAAAAAATGGTAGTTATTAGTCCAACTATATCAATAATCATTTTAAATGTCAATGGGCTAAATACAGTTGACCATTGAAAACACAGGGGTTAGGCATGCTGACCCTCTGCATAGCCAAAAATCCAAATAGAACTTTAACTTCCTCAAAACTACACCCATTAACTACTAATGGCCTTCTGTAGACTGGAAGCCTTCCAGATAATATAAACAGTTCATGAAACATATTTTGTATATAAAATGTACTATATGCTATATTCTTTCAACAAAGCCAGAGAAAAGAAAATGCTATTGAGAAAATACTAAGGAAAATACATTCACAGTACTGTAAAAAAAAAAAAAAAAAAATCCACACATAAGTGGACCTATGCAACTCAAACCTGTGCTTTTCAAGGGTCAACTGTACATCACTTAAAAGAGATTGTCAGAGTGGATCAAAAAACAGGATAGACCCAATTATATTTAATCTAGAAAAAACATACTTTAGATACAAGACACATGTAGATTAGAATTAAATCCATGGAGAAATATATACTGTGCTAACACTAATTAAAAGAAAGCAGCAGTAGCTATGTTTTATTATAGACAGAGCAGACTTTAGAGTAAGGAAAGTTATCAGAGATAGCAAAGGGCTCAATTCTCAAAGAAGATATTAAATCTTTAATGTGCATGCATCTAACAGCAGAGTATCAAAATATGTGATGCAAAAACAGAACTACAAGGAGAAATAGATGAATCTACTATTGTGGTTAAAGACTTTAACATTCCTCTATCAGAAACAGACAGATCCAGAATGCAGAAAATCAATAAAGACATAGTCAAAGTCACAGCGTTATCAATGAACTAAATATAACTGATTACTATATCTAGCAACTACTTCATTCAACAACAGCAAAATACACATATTTCTCAAGCTTACATGAACATTTATCAAGACCACATTCTTAGCCATAAAACAAACGTTACCAAATTTAAAATAATTTAAAAAACATCATACAATGTCTGCTCTCAGACCACAGTGGAATTAGTGATCAAAAACAGGAAAATGGTTAGAAAATATTCAAATACTTGGAAATTAAATAACACACTAATAAATAACACCTGGGTAAAAAAGGAAATCTCAAGAGAAATTTAGAAATATTTTGAACTGACTGAAAGTAAAAACACAACTTCTCATAATTAGCAGTATACCTCAAAACCATTCTTTTTTTAAAAAGATTTTATTTATTTATTCATGAGAGACACAGAGAGAGAGAGGCAGAGGGAGAAGCAGGCTCCATGGATGGAGCCCAATGTGGGACTCAGTCCCGGTACTCCAGGATCACGCCCTGAGCCAAAGGCAGACACTGAACTGCCAAGCCACCCAGGCATCCCTCAAAACCATTCTTGAAAGACACAAACTACTAAAACTCACAAAATAAATACATAATGTAAAAGGTCAATATCTATTAAACCAATCAAGTCAATAATTAATAATTTCCCAAAACAGCACCAGGCCCAGATGGGTTGACTAGTGAATTTTATCATTTAAACTAGAAATTATACCAATTCTCTACAATATTTTCTAGAAGATGAAAACAGAAGGGACATTATAAGAAAAGACAATTACGCCCAACATCTCTCATGAATATAGATGTAAAAATCTTCAACAAACCAGCAAATTGAATCCAATAATGCATAAAAAGAAATATAAGCCATAAACAAGTAGGATTTATTTCAGGTATTCAAAACTAGTTCAACATTTGAAAATCAATTAATGTAATCCTTCAGAGCAATAAGCTAAAGAAGGAAAAAAATCACATAATCCTACTGATAGATGCAGAAAAAGCATTTGGCAAAATCCAAGACCCACTCATGATCAAGTCTCTTAGCAACCAAGAAATACAGAAAAAATGTCTCAACTTAATAAAGAATATCTACAACAAAACTACAACTAATATCATACTTCCCCATGGAAAAACTAGAAGCTTTCTAGTTTTAAGTACAAGGCAACAATATCCCCTCTCACTAGCCCTTTTTAATATTGTATTGGAAGTACTAGATAATGCAATAAGAAAAGGAGATAAAAGATATACTGATTGAAAGGAAGAAATAAAACTCCCTTTATTCACAGATGACATGGTTGTCTATGTAGAAAATCCCAGAGAATTTACAGAAATTTTCTGAAACTAATAAGCAATTATAACAAGGATGCAGGATACAAGGCTAATCTACAAAGCTCAATCATTTTCATATATACCATCAATGATCAAGTGGAATTTGAAATTTAAAACATGATATTTATATTAGCACCTAAAAAAATGAAATACTTAGGTATGAATCTAACAAAATATGTACAAAGTCAATATGAGTAAAACTATGAAACTCTGATGAAAGAAATCAAACAAGAACTAAATAAATGGAGAGATAGTCCATGTTCATGAGTAGGAAATCTCAGTGCCTTCTCAAGGCATTCTCAATAAAAATCCCATGAAGTTATTTTGTGGATATTGATAAACTGAATCTAAAGTTTATATGGAGAGGCCCAGAAGAGCCAATACAATATTGAGAAGAGCAAAGTTCAAGGATTGAGACTACATGACTTCAAGACTTAATCTAAAGGTATAATAATTAAGACAGTGTATATTGGTGAAAGAGAAGACAAATAGATCACTGGAACAGAATAGAGAGCCAGAAAGAGATCCCCACAGTTATACAACTGATCTTTAACAGAAGAGCAAAGGAAATACAAGGGGGCAAAGATTTTTTTTTTTCCAACAAATGGTACTAAATATCTAGACATCCACATACACAAAAACAAATCTAGACAAAGACTTTACACTCTTCACAAAAACTAATGGTTCACAGACCTAAAAATAAAACTCAAAACTATGAAACTCCTAGAAGATAGAAGAAAATCTAGGTGACCTTAGGTATAGTGATGACTTTTAAAGTACAACCCCAAAGGCACGATTTGAAAGAAAGAACTGATAAGCTGGATTTCATTAAAATTAAAGACTTCTGCTCCCTAAAAGACATTGTCAAGAGAATGAGAAGATAAGCCATAGACTGAGAGAAACTATTTGCAAAGGACACATCTGATAAAGGACTGTTATCCAAAACATTAAAAGAATTCTTAAACCTCAGGACACCTGGATGGCTCAGTGGTTGAGCGTCTGCCTTCAGCTCAGGGCATGATCCTGCGATCCCATAACAGACTCCTCACAGGGAGCCTGCTTCTCCCTCTGCCTAAGTCTCTGCTTCTCATTCTCTGTATTTCTCATGAATAAATAAATAAAATCTTAAGAAAAAAAAAAAGAATTCTTAAGCCTCAACAATAAGAAAATGAACAATCCAATTCAAATATGGGCAAAAAGCCTAAGCAGAAACTTCGCCAAAGATATACAGATGGCATCCAAGCGTAGGAGAAAATGCTCAACATTATATGTCATGAGGGAAGTGCAAATTAAAATGACAATGAAGATACTGCTACGCACTTCTAAGAATAGCCCAAATCCAAAACACTGACACCAAATGCTGGTGAGGATATGTATGAAGCAACAGGAAATCTCATTCATTGCTCGTGGGAATGCAAAATGGTGCAGCCACTTTGGAAGAGTTTGGCAGTTTCTTCCATACTCTACCACACAATCTAGCCCTCATACTCCTGATATTTACCCAAATGATTTGAAAACTTATGTTCATGTGAAAACCTACATGTGGAGGTCCACAGCACCTCTTCTATTCATAATCACCAAAAATTGGAAACAAATAATTTGACCATTAGCAGGTGAATGAATAAACTATGCTACATCCAGACAATGGAATAATTATTCAGCACTAGATAGAAATTATCTGTTGAACTATGAAGAGACATGAAAGAACCTTAAATGCATATTGCTAAGTGAAAGAAGCCAATCTGAAAAGCCTCCATTTTGTATGATTCCAGCCATACAATGTTCTGGGAAAGAAAAACCATAGAAACTGTAAGAGGCTCAGTAGTTGCCAGTGGTTGGGGGACGGGGAGCAACAGAGCACAGAGGATTTTTAGGGCAGTGAAATTATTCTGTATGACACTATAATGGTGAACACAGGGCATTATACATTTCTCCAAAATCATGGGACGTGCAACATCACGAGAGAACCCTAATGTAAACCGAGTGATAACAATGGGTCAGTGTAAGTCCACGGACTGGAATAAACGTACTGTTCTTGTGGGGGATGCAGATAGTGTGGGAGACTGTGTGTGTGAGGTGGGGATATATGGGAAATCTCTGTAACCTGCCCTCAATTTTGCTGCAAACCTAAAACTTCTCTAAAAATTCAAGTACATTAAAACACACACACACATGCACGTTTGCACACACACAAAACTTTCCGAATGAAACCAAGCAGAGAAATCCATGGTCTGGTCACTGGCCCGGAAGGAGGGACAGCACAGACCACCCTCCACCCCAACTCAGCCTTGGAAGGCTCAGCTGAGCTATGGAGCTCAAGATGTCCATACACCCAAAGATGAGGGTGCAGGGTAGGGGTGCTGGTGGGAGGGGCCTTTCTCAGGCAATATAAACACATAAGGCAGCTCCACCACAGCCGGTCCCTGGCACTGACTTGATTCTCTGAATTACTGGTAGTGATGCCTGGAAATCTCAGGCCCACCAAGTACTCCCAGCACTCTGCTCAAAATTCCCAGTTCCACACCCCATAGCAGCAGCTACCCTTTGACACTAGGCTCACCTTACCTACTCCTGCCCACCAGCCCCATGAATGCGTTCTTCATGCTTCTTCATGAGGTGACAGTAAGGACAAGAATAAAGCAACCAAAGTGAAAGAATTTCTCAGCAAGGGCAGCGGATCTACATAATGTAGCCTCTGGCGCCCCCTGCTGTTAAAAGGCTAAACCAGTCTGTCCTAACCAACCAATGTGGGTTGGCTGGACAGCAGGACAGAAGCGGTCTTCGGGGACTTCTTCGTTTTTTACTTTTAAAACTCTGGGTTTTTTCCCCTCAAAGATTTTTCTATTTTCAAAAATTCTGTT